>NC_067146.1:44910536-45261036 GCF_903995435.1 Acomys russatus | reverse complement strand
GAGCACATATTCTGCCACGTCAGCACAAGCAGGAGGAAAGTGCGGGACCATGTGCCTTGTGCATCTCTACAGTATAGATGAGCTGGGAGGCTGCCTGTGTCCTGTAGTGCTGTTTCTCTTCACAGCACACCAGCCACAGCATAAGTCAATCACCTAACCACACCCTGCTTTCAGTGCTTCCTGATTTCTGTATTTTGAAATATTGGCATTATAAATTGAGTGAGGTCTTCGCATTCGTTCTCCACAAGATGCAAATGTTCGTGGGCACAGCATGGGCTGCTCTTCTATACTTAGCATCATGCTTTGTGCTGCCTAAATATTATTTATTACATTGTAGGCCACCATCTTAACTCCCTACAGCTCTAAACAGCACGTCTGCAAGGTCTCTAGGGGTGAAAATCAGTTTACTGGTGATCACCTCGGGCTCTCTGGCTCCATGGAGAAGCTTAATGACTTAAAATGCACTGGTTGCCAATGGAGGGGATAAGATGACCCATCACCATCCTCTGTCACTGAGAGCTAGTAAGGACAAAAAAATAATGTCACAAGGGGGCTCTTTGGGGCCTCCGGCACACCAGCTCATGAAAAATATGCGAAGCCCATGTTTCTTTCAAAAATTGCCTGACTTTTTATAATCCAAAAGGTTTATAATTGGTAAGAAATACAGTAAGACCCATACTACCAACTGTAGTTTAAAACTCCATAAAATATACTTCTAAATTTCTACAGCCTTTTAATGGATTTCTTTCCATCTTCCTAAAGGTCTTAAGCTGGTCAATAAATACCTGCCACTCACAATGGTAACGAAGCAAGCCGTAATGCACACAGCACAACTCTTAGGCTTCACCCTGTTGTTACCACAAATATAAAACATCCTAATTCTGACAACGACCCTGTGATGCTCAGTGTGCAACACATATTGCCCTTGCTTAACTTCCCAAGAACAAAAGTAATGTTATATTCGAAGTGCAACAAACCAAAACAAAAAATACAACCTTTACATAGGAATCCTTTATTCTTTTCATTGTAAACAAGCCACATACTCAGATACTCGATACTCGCAAACAGCGGGCATCTTGCTAATTCAGGAAGGTCAGTAATGGTTAACCTCTTCTCGCCTGAGAAGGGCAGCTCCAGGCTTCTTGCCACAAATACACATCTGCATCTAATGTGTAAGCACATGTGGCTCAGAATCTTGAGTTTGCATGTGCTTGTCCTTGCATCTTTCTTCTCAGACACTGACAAGTACAATGTTCTGCTTTCAAAGCAGCTCCCAGCTGATGAAAATGAGCTGTCCTGAGCAATGCTAGCTTGTGCTTTTAAGACCCTGGGCCATGGAGGAGAGCTGAGAGAAAACTAATGTGATTTTAGCGCAAATGCTGAGCAATGAATGGAGGCTTACGAATCCTTTGACACCTAGAGACTGCTTTCTGCCTGTCAGCATGCTGTATTAGTGGCATGCACAGGACCCTACGTGATATATGCTGTTCACCTACTTCTAGCCAATGCTTTAATGCAAATATTATCGATTGGTCCTTCTCGTGAATCATGTTGAAAGTCACCAAAGAAAAATGTACCTAATTTCTACTCAAGCTAATCCATCACTCAAATTTTGTCAAAGAAATTCTAGATAGATTATACATAAATTGCCAGATTATAGTCCTAATAAAATTGATTCTTCACTATCGACGTCATACAGTCAGCTGTTAAAATCTAACATCTATTCTTTTGCAAAACCGTAATAATAAAAAACACTTTCTAGTCATTAAGCCCTCCAACTGGCTTTTCTATTTATAGCATGATAGTTCAATTAAATCAATATATCTCTACCCATTTGTTACAGTTGAAATCTAGTAGTCTAGCTTAGAACCTATTTTGTCTTCAGAGATAGTGTGACCATTGTAGTTTAGTAATTGTCACTAAAATAAGCATAAATATTCAGTGAATTTTAAGGAGAAGGGTTACTGTGTCTTCATAACTTAAAATATTTTCTTTTTTTTTTTTTTTCAGACCAAAGATTACTCCTCCACCAGACTCCACACACTTGAAATGTCAACAGACCATGGTTACTAAGAAACAGGCGACCATGCTTGATGAGTAGGGCTCTGTGTGCTTCCTGCATTTGCCACATGCAATGGGTCTCAGGCTCAAGAACCCATGATCCCCTTTCTTTCTGGTTGTGGGTCTTTATAAGGAAAAGAAGGCACCAGTGCTTTGTGGAGGCAGCCATAACTACCTGTGCCTTACTTTTGTTCTCAGCTTTCTCAAACACATAAGCTTTCTAGACCCCACATTTTAATTCAATAAGATGCTTTGCAGGCAAGTCCACCATGAACCACTGTCTTGTGCACTTTGTCACTGCAGACTCTCTGATATAAAAACTTTACTCCTTGCTCTCTGTTCCTGAATCGACAACACTTTGAAACTCCCCAAAGAAGAGCAGGGTTTTTTTTTCTGTAACACTGAAATTACTTCTTTATAAACCCTATTCTATATTAACGATTACAATTTGGGGCCTTGAGAGGTAGCTCAGTTGTTAAGAATACTGCTTCTTCAGAGCACTGAAGATTTGGTCCCAGCACCATGTCAGGTAGTTTAAAACCACCTGTAACTGAGCTGCACCAGGCTTCTGAAGCACCTGAACCTACACACACACACACACACACACACACACACACACACACACACACACACACACACACACATTAAAAATAATAATAAAAATAAATTCTAAAGCAATTAAATATCTAAAAAAATCCCTAGGAACTGCCATGGGTCTGAGGCATCGCTTCATCTCTTATAAAGATGTAAAGTGATTAAAAGTTAATCCCTTGCCACATAGATTCACCCCTGATAACCCAGAATCTCCCCACGGACACACTATTGTGAAGCATCACTGCCTATTGCATTTAAATTCAATTCCCCAGCTAACCACCTCATATCACATTATCAGTATAGTAAAAAGGTACTGATTGGCATCAAAGCGTGGTATATTTCAAAGCTCAAATTCTCTCAGCTCCAAAGAAGAGAATATAAGTAAAATAAGAAAATCAGTCTAACAAAGCATTGGGAAAATGTAATTCTCAGAAGCACCTCTCATGACCCCAGCTCGTACTCTGAGATAATTCTATTTTCTGTTAACACTTTTTAAAAAGCATCTGGACTATAGGGTGCTGTGGAACATATATTCTACATTATGAATGTCTGCCCCCATCCTTAGCCCAGAGAAGAGAAACAGTACCTGTTTAGAAGATAGTCTTTCAGAATGAAATATTTTTTACACCCAGCAGAAGTGCTTTTACTGAATTTGGTATTATTTTGTCATTAGCTGTTGCCAAAGATTTTTAAATGTCAGGCTGACCACTAGTACTCTTTCAATGAGCCCCAAGCTGAAAGCTCACAGGCACTTTCTTTCAAATCTAGTCACCTGGACAAGCAGTGGCAGTCACCCAGGCAATCCTTCTATTACATTCAAACATAACTTATTATATATAATTCATTTCCCTTCCCGTTTTGCTTCTAGAAAACTCAAAAATTAAATTTACAGGTCAGTTTTTAGTAACCATAACGATTAACACAGCTACGTTCAATGTTTCATAGTATAGTTCACATAGCCACATGATTATATTTCCAAGCCAACTACCCTTACTCTCATTTATATTTGCTTTCTCTGTTTTTTAAACTTGCACTATTTTCTTTACTTTAGTATCTTTTTTATATTCATGTAAGAATCACCCAAAACAATGCATATCCAGTGGACTATTTGACTTGTATCATATAATGAAACAATCCCACCAAAATGAGAAACATAAAATTTCATAACTTGAAGAAAGCATTTCCATACAGGATGCAATGAACACAAAGCAACAGAAATATAGTTCAGGTTGAAGCTGGATCTCCTCAGAACAGAGCTGGGGAGAGAAAGCCGGTATGTGGGTAACTGCGCATAGCAATCTGGCTAAGCTTAGCCAAGTCCCCGGCTCTTCAGACAGCTTGTTCTTGACTTGTAAAATCCACTAGAACTGAAGTGAAAGACAAACAGACACCCACCCAGCCTCCCTGGCCTCTTCTGCACATGCCCTCTGTCAAGCCACACTGGGACTCTAAAGCGCCCTTTTGTCTTTCCTTCTCCGAGGTCACTCCCAGAGTCCTTTATGCCTACTTGAGTGTGCTTCCCAGCAGAGGTTGTGGCTGCCCCATTCACTTTTGACCTGCACCTGCTCTTTTCAAGCATGTGGCGAGAGGGCTCAGCCTAAACAGAGGCATGGTGGCCCATTCACAGACACCATTCAGATGGTTGCTAGGGGAGGGGCAGTGGGCGGGGTTGGTGGCCCTCTAGACAAGAAAGGAAAATGACCTCTTAAATCAGAAAATGACCTTCTGTTTGTCATTGCTTGTCTAAGTAAGTGTAAGGGGCCCACCTCCTCCCTAATGCTCTTTGTGAGGCCATAAATGTTAACATGCCTAAAATGGTGCTTCTGAAAAGACTAGATGAATTATTGGTGGGTAAGACTAATTAAGTGACATGTTTGCCCATCTAGAAAGGGTATAAAGTCTATTACAGGGCTGATGTCCAAATACTCTGTTGCCGAAAATAAAAAGGAGGGAAATGTCTTTACAGACATTCTTGCATGAAAGTCTAGCACAGTAACACAGGGTCTGAGAATAGCTTAATTCTCCTAGTGCTGGCGTTCAAGATTTGAGCATTCTATTAGATCTATCAAAATGACAATGTAATTTCTCCAATATCTTCAGTTCAATAAAAGAACTCACACTGACATTTCACCCAGTTGTCTGAAAGTCAGCCAAAGTTGTAAAATCAACCTCTAGAAATATTTAGACATCTGCCACTTACACCAAAGCCTTGGTCAGACAATAACTCATCATTCACGTTGAGTGTTTTTCTCCAATTGACAAGTTTAAAGACAAGTATGCTTCAGTTCCAACTAAGAACATGAGACCATTGGTCCATTCCAAAGGGAAAGGCTAGTCCTGGGTGGTTTTGCTATCCCATGGACACTAGTAAGCAAAATTCCCTGCTGTCCATCACTGTTCTGAACTAAAACCTACTCGCCACTCTGTTATGCATCCCCAAACCTTCTGGGCAGACAGAAGCACAGAGAAATGAAGCAGCAAATACTAGATAAAAACGAGGAAGATTTTTCATGGTTACAAAAAATTTTTTTAAAGCACAGAAAAAAAAAATGGAGATAATGAAAGGAAAAGGAGGCGTGCTCATGTGTTCAGTGTGTGAGCTTACAAAACAGAGGCACCACGCAGACTCTGAAAGGCATGCAGCCCATGGAAGCCCTGAGTGGCAGCAGCTTTCAGAGCAGACTCCAGCAAGATGCTCGCTTGCTCAGTATTCCCGATGTGAGCTCTGCTTTGCCTGTACTGAATTCCGTTTACTTACGTTCCCCTAAGCTAAATTAAGTAAATTTGATATTAATACCTACGCCACCAAAGCACACATGCTAAATTACTACTTTGTTCAAATTAATAGTAATTCATATGCTTACCATCACCAGCAGATCTTCATAAGGCACCTATTTATAACATGATTTACAGTATGACACGCAGGTAAAATCTGAAACACTAGCTTCTGGAACAATACACAAGTCCACATGAAATATACTTCTACCACATATAGTTCAGTTGATAGTAATGTATGAAATGATAAAAGATACAGAAAAGCCACTTTGTGGTTATAACACACTTATGATTTTTCTTTATTCAATTCAACTAAAACTGAGAAAATTAATACTTTGGGTGGTAAAGCTTCAAGGAATATTTTGGCTTTGATTTGAATGCCACAGATGGAGTCGGGTTCCTCTATGCAAAATGCATATGTCAAAGCCTTGGCTTCACTATGTGTGATATGCAGTGTGATTGGATAAGAAGAGACAGCCATTGGAGAATGATAAGGGCGTGGTAGTGTTACAAAGGTGGGGCACTCACGATAGGATTCGAGACTTTATAAGAAAACATGGAAGTGTTCTTTCTCATTCAATAAAGATCATGAGTACCTTTAAATAGAATTCAACCAAGGACATATTTCACTGACCAAAGCAGCAAATATAGAGTATTGAAGAAGAAAAGATAAGGAGGAGGAGAAGGAAGAGGACAAGGAGGAGGAAGAGGAGGAGGAGGAGAGGGAGGATGAGGAGGAGGAGACTGTTGATGCAATAACAACAACAAAAAAAAACTTTTGGGCAAGAATCATTTAGAGATGCAGATAGAACACAAATCATAGCAATGTATTAAAACACTGTGTTCCTTTGTGCCCTGCTAAAAGGCAGGCCCAGCACAAATGTTTTCTCCTCTGTGTACTTATAGGTTCCCTCTCCCAGGTTTACCATGACTGACAGCTTCAGCAGTAGACACTAGAAAGAATCTGTGGAGCATTTGCCATCGCTGGACAGCAAGCCCTGTGAAAGAAAGGCCAGACTTGCCTGTGCCTTACTAATCCTTCTTTCTGCTCCCTACTACTCAATGTCAAAATTAAATAAATAAATCCTTCAGTCTTTACTGAGGCTCCAATAAGTTTTAGAATCTCAAGAGAGAGCAGAATGTAATTATCTCTTTCGAGAAAGGAACACTGACATACACTTCCCTACCTCCATAACTCCACCCTGTACCTCTCCTCCTAGAAATGGTTCTTACTGATGCAGAAGGTGCATAAATGTGCGATAGAACTGACAGCTCTATTGTAACTGTCCATCTGTTACAGTATGGTGAAGTAGGCTTTAACAACCAATTCAGGAACACCTTGTTTTCAGTGTAAGATGTATTGTTTATTTTCCAAAGAGTTCATTTACACTGGGATATATACTATAGTACAAAGTCCATGGCACTGCTCACCTCTCCTGCCTCCTCCCTTCTCCGGTGGGAACTCCGTTTCAATGCAGTTATCCATCATTGGCAAGTGAAACCCACACATTTTGAGATGCATTTACATAGACAGTGGAGTGAAGAAATTAGCTCTTGTTTCAAATTACATTTGAACAAGTTGACCAAACTTCTGAAGCCAATGGTTGTCTAAAAAAAAATAATAATTCTCTACAGAAGCTTGAAGAGTAATACAACACAGTTGTATACCAACCAAATGTTGAATGAACAAGTGTGTCAAGCAAAGTGTTGTTTTCTTGTAAAAAAATGTGCTATGACAATTTTTAACAGCCAAGCAGAATGAATTATATCTAATAACTATATTAATATCATCTGAATGGACACAGTCTCTTATGTCCACAGTGAAAGTGATGGCAAAATACAGTATACATGATATTGTTAAAGAATAATCTTGACAGCTTGCTTATTAATAATTGCACTCAAAATAGTTCTTTGAGAAAAAAACATTTCACAGAACTTCCTGCAGCCATATATCCTTTATAAATTATTAAACGCCTTTCCTGGGTGTGGTGAGGGAAGTCATTTATAGCATTAGTCCTTCTTTAGGAGGACTTTTTAATTTGAAAAAAAAAAAAAACCTTGGAAGCCAGGCGTGGTGGCACACACCTTTAATCCCAGCCTGACTCAGGAAGCAGAGGCAGGTGGATTGCTGTGAGTTCGAGGCCAGCCTGGTCTATGAAGTGAGTCCAGGACAGCTAAGACTACACAGAGAAACCCTGTCTCAAAAAACCAAAACAAACAAACAAAACCTTGGAAAATGAAAGTAAAAAGATAGCGGTATTAGCGCTCTATCTCTTGGATATGGGTGTGGTTTTATTATGCTTCATAATTTAAGGCGTTACTGGCTTCAACTATAACTCCCTGGCTTCATTCTAACAGGCATTTTCTTAACTATTATTTACATAAGAAACTGAACAGCAAAGCTTAAGTAAGGCTCAATTGACATCTTAGCAGGTAGCAATATGTATCCTAGGCATCTATGTATGATAGCTCTAACATGTATTTTAAACAACATTATGAGCTTGGACTTTAGAAGGCTTCTTTAACTTCCCAAATGTGTAATCCTGTTAGAAAGTTCCAAGGATGGCACACTTCACTCATGAGATCCTAAAACACTAGAAAGATGATAAAGAAATGAAACGTTCAGTGGAGATACATGATTTCACAATTCAAAATGAATGCTCTATTTTCTGAGATGCTCACATGATCAAAATAAACAACACTGTTCACAATTAGCTCTGATATTATTTCAGTCACTCTCCATTTCAAAATACCCAGATCATTGTAGTGATCATTTCTTACAATCCACATTGTTCAATTAATAGTAGGATTAAATAGCAAAGACAATTACAATGTCTGAACTGCAGAGAATGAGTTTTTGGAGACCCACTCTGGTCCAAATGTAAATCTGTACCTCCCTGCCTTCCTGCCCCCTCTCCTGCCCCCATTACTCCCACCCCCACCCCGCCACCCCACCACCACCACCACCACCACCACCACCCCCGCCTCCACTGGCAGTCTTCTCTTCTTTGTATATGGAGGGAGAAAATAGTTTCAAAGTTTCTATTTATAAATTCACTTTCACCCTGTAAAAGAGCAAATAGTCTAGAAATTTCATTTTACGTCACCATCAAAGGTGGCCCTGGTTTACCTTTGTTTGGTTTGGCTTTTTTATTGGTGGCTAAATGGCAGTGTTAGAAACTAAAGAATGCATCAATTAGGAAAGAAAACTCATATGTTTTAACTACTAGTCTTTGGGAAGAGGGAAATTCACACATCTCAAGATAAACCCCACGGGTGACTCATTTTCCACAGTGTTTTCTATTCTTCCTAAGACTCGTGATAGCCAAGGTAGATATCTCTGCAACGTGAGAGAGAAGCAACTGTTGAGCAGCAAGTGAAACACCACCGAGCTTGCTTCTACCCTTTCCCAGAGTAGTTCTTTTGGGGGGCCGAGAGGTCTTGCTTCACATTCCAGTGAGGCCCTATGGTGTTCCTGTTTATGTTTCTTACACATTAAGCTGAAAATATGTGAACCTAATCTACAAATACTATGTTTAAAAAGTCTCAAAACTTAACTCTCAAATAAGTTCTGGTGTTCTGAGCACAGTAGACTAATTCTAGTTAAGAACACTGCTCTGTGTATCTCCAAGCAGAAAAGAGGATTTCCAATGCACTCATCATGGAGAAATGATAAAGCTTAAGATGAAAGATATGTTGCTTATCCTGATTTAATCCTTCTCTAGCCTCCAAAGGAATCAAAGCATAAATTTTACCTACTATAAATGATCACACATGTCAATCAAGAAAGTGAAATTTAAAAGTCTCCACTGAAAATACCCACACATGTACAAAATTTGACCTTTTAAGCTCTACCTTCTCTCAACAAACAAATATATATAACCCTAACCCTAACCCTAACCCTAACCCTAACCCTAACCCTAACCCTAACCCTAACCCTAACCCTAACCATATATATATATATATATATATATATATATATATATATATATATATATATATATATATATATATATATTAAGGTAACAGGAGAAAGGGGAATGACAAAATTGTATAAGTCTCTTGCTTCTTAAAAATTTCTGAAGACTTTTTTAATAATAAGAGTTGTTGTCCTTTCTGCCACCATAAACGCATTAATGCACACTAGAAACCTACAAACCTAGGTGCTCAAACTGGACACTGTTAACAGCTTAATTCTTTTTTTTTTTTTATTATATATTGTATATGGTTAGCCTTTTCGAGGAACTTTTGGGGAGTTTCTATTACATATCTTTTGCTAGATGCATTCTGTAAATAAAGCAACATTTAGATATACAAAATCAAAATAATGTATCTAAAATATCATCTCCTCTGAGCTCATCTTGTAATCAGCCTATTCTAGCCCCTTTATGACCATGGCGATGGACCACATTCCAGAGACCTGAGTGGAATGCTCCATTCTTGTTTTCCTGGTGCCCACAGAAACCCAGCTGTTTCCCCATCTTCTAAGCATAGGCAGCCGTATCTAGCTTACTAAATTATTGAGGGGTTTGTGTCAATTAGTATACATAAAAATTTTAATAGACTACCTTGTGCAAGGTAAGCACATAAATGATTGGAATAATTTTGAAGTTAAAATTCTCAAATATTTGTTTGCAAAGCTTCTACATGTTATAACTTGTTGATAAATAAAACATATCTCTCAAATACTACTCTAAGTTGTTTTATAGGTTTGTTTCTTTTTTAATGTACAAGGGATGCTCGGGGGAAAGACAATTAGAATGAGTGGGACTTTCTCTGATGTATTCAGGGAATAAGATAGAGCAAGCAGCAGAAGATGAAATGGCACTGCAGAAAGCTGAGAAGGTTTCTAGAAAGGGCAAAGCCCATGTGGATATCAGAATTGCATACGGCAGAATGCTCTGATTTACCCCAAGTGACTGAGAGCCCCTCTAAGAATAGAACAAGACAGAGAATGCCCCTCGGAGGTCTAATCTTCCTTTAGCACAAAGAGCAGAAACAACCATAGTGTGTCAAAGTTTGTACTCTCTTGCAGTAAAAGACAGACAGCCTCTCGGGAAAGTTGAATAATCTCCCTGCTCTCAGATAACTAACCACACTCACAGATGATACAGAGTTGAAATACGATAGACTCTCTAGAGATTCCCTTTAATAGCAGAGAGTAAGGACCAGAGTGTTGACAAGAAATCCCATTAGCAATAAACCTAAGATGAGATGAAAAGCAAAGATCCATGTGCTAGTTCTTTTAAAAGGGGGGGGGGGTGCAGTTTACTAACAAATACTGTGATTGTGCATGATTCCACTGCTTCGAGGATACCCAGCTGCCTCTATCCTATGCAAAGTGCTTACAGGACATCTTTCAGACCTGAGAAATCAACAACTCTATGATCACATACATATAAATATGTACAAAGCTATGTTAAATCCAATATAAAAAATGTTGATCACTGAGACAACTGAGAGAGTTACCTAATGAACTGTTTTTGCATTCCGCACGTTAGGAATTGTACTATCTTAAAGGAACTGCATCTGTTAAGTCTTTCATTACAAAAGTGGTCGCACAGAGTTGACTCTATGCTGTGATTTGCCTGTTTCTCCTTGAAGAAACACAAAGGAAGGGCACTGGAATTCTTTCCTCCTAAGGTACAAAGTACGAAAAACTCAAGGGGGAGGGGAAGGGCAAACTCTGACAATAAGCTGAACATCTACACAAAGCAATAAGCCCCCTACCAAGTTTCTCCATCAGGGTCTTAACACCTGCTCTTTGCCCTGTATTTGTCAATATTGCGCAGCATTGACAGCTCATATGACCATATACGATTTCAAAAACTCAGATTACCATAGATAAGGAGATGTTAGCTTAAAGCTGTGCACAACAGATAGGCCACAAAATTGTGCAATCAGATGGACACCTGTTGCACACTCCTCAGGCCTTCCATGTCAGAGCAATAGCCTCATAAGTTGAAACAGGAAGCTGACTGAGGCTGGCAAACCATGCAGGGGGAGTCTGAACTGCTCTTTCTCCTTTCACAGCTTCAGATGACCCAAGGGCTGCAACTCAAGTTCCAAGTGATAAATTTAATCTTTAATGATATTAAAGGCATAAGCCAAGGCAGGGCATAGTATAAAACTATCATATTTGGCTTTTAAATACTTTAATAATAGTATAATAATAATGATGATGATGATGATGGTGATGAAGAACATTAGGAAATCATTTTTTCTTCTGATAAGTAAGTAGTCTTTGCATAGCAGAAAGCAATGTTCCCATGGGGGAACTTGGTGGTCCCACACAATGGAATTTAAAGAAAGTCACTGAAATTCAATGGATTAAATTCCTTCCCATCTTTAATTAGCTACGTATTTGTAGTCATTTGTTGTTTTATATGAATTTCTCTTCCTCATTAAATGTTCCTTTCTCTGGCAAGTATTCCTGTGAGAGCAACATGTTGAATCACTAACAACTTAGAAGGAATTGTGCTAATGTGACTGAGAAAATAAGGAAAAAGTAACTGATCATTAGACGTTTTGAGGAAAAGAAAATGATTAGGCCTTTTTCATATCAGTGGGATGAGCCTAGTTGGCAATGTTTCCCTTTGGATTGAAGTGTTCGGATGCCCTGCATTAATGCATGTGGTAATTGATGCCTTGTGTTAGGTCATACAGTAACAGGCCCACTTAAAGCCATTCCATTATCACTAACCTCGAAAAATAAAACTCTTTCTTCCTAGTTAATATTTTAAAAGTCGTACCAATTGAATGAATTATACAACTATTTCTGTCAAGTCTGTAAACAAGGACATATAGGTTAGTATTGTTTATTTTATTCCTAAAAGATTCAGCTATAATAAGAGGTGGGAGCAGGAAAGAATGGAGATGATAACATGTGAATTACCGTGAAACAGTTGTACGCAAAACTTTTTCTCATAAACAACACATATGACTTTAATGAAGTGATATAAATGAAGATCATCTTAATATAGCAAAGTACTGACCTCCCACTCAAAGACTAGCACTGCATTCTGAATAAACTGAACAGGAAATTCATGCTGAACACTGCATGCAAGCTATACAGTTGCTCCAATATTAGTAATGTGTCTGTGGTATAAAAATACAGGCAAATCCCATATTTGACCATGTCCCTTGGATGGGGACGCCTGGTGGCACTCAGAGGAAGGGTAATAGGTCACCAAGAACAGACTCGATACCCTATGAGCATATACAGGGGGAGGAGGTCCCCCTCAGTCACAGACATAAGGGAGGGGAATGGGGGAGAAGCGGGAGGGAGGGAGGATACAAGGGATGGGCTAACAATGGAGATGTAATTTGAATAAATTAATAATAAAAAAAGGAAAAAAATAAAAAAATAAAATACAGGCAAATCAAAAACAGAGACAATATGATATATATGTTAATTGGACAGGAGGATTCAAAATAAAACTTATGATTGTCCCTATTTATTTTAATGTAACAGCAGACATATAAAAGGAAATCTTAGTGCATTCTTATGATTGCTTTAATATAATAAAACAGTAATGTTTAAAATATTTGCAATGGTTAATATCCATTCATTATCAGAGTCCTTTTCTCTAACAGCGATTGTGCCCTCTTGAGCATGGCTGCCATAAGAACTATTATGTTCATATTCATAATCAAGTTCGCACACCCATCTTCACGACATAAAAGAAGGCAACACAAGTGTAAGGAAATATAAACAAGCCAAGGGTCATGGCTATATCCCTAAAGAAAATTAATTCTCCTTACCCTAGTAGCCATCGACTGCCACGAGCCACACAGAGGGTGAGACTTCACTAACCCACCCCACCCCCCATCTATGCTAGGATTTTGACTGGCTTGATCTTGTGCAAGTGTTGCGCATGCCATTGTGAGCTCCTAGTATAGCTGTGCTGTCATGTCTGGCAAACACTGCTTCACTAGACACTCAAACATTACAGATCGTAGCCATTGCTCTTGATTACCCTCTATCTTGATGGTAAGATCTTATTGCCAAGGACACCACATACCTGAATTACTGGTCATGGAGAAATCAAGCTGGCATCAACTTGGAAGCTTTATTCTTAGCTTTACTAGTTCTGGGAGGTTATATACGTGCTACTCAGAGAGTTACAATAATGACTGTCCTTGCAAAATATGCCTGCTTGGGAAAGAGTAGCACATATATGATGTGATCCACTTTCTGAATGGATTTAAACGCTGTTCCACAAGATGGAACTCACTCTTCATGCTGTTAACTGGGACAAAGTTCCTCCCCTGGTTAGGCCACAGATCTCAGGGTAAAACCAGGAACTATTATTCTGTTAAATGAATACTCACACAATAATCTATATAAGGAAACATACTATAACAATTTTACTTGATATACTTATCTACTAGTTTTCTCATAACAATTCCTTATACTTGTTTCCTTATTTACTTAATCCCTTCATATATGTGTATATATGTAAATATTTGTGAATTCCAAATGTTTACCTTTAAGTACAGTATCCACCTCACAACTGAGCATTTGGAAAAGATGACATCTATGCTGATAACAGACAAGTGGAAAACATGAAGGCAGATGGCGATTAAAAACAAGCAACCAATGTTAGAAGGAGGCATTTGCAAGCAAGGTCATTAATAGCACACATGTTGCGTTGTGTTGAGCACGTAGTCCACACTAGTGAATACAGTCAGTACATGTGGCCTCATTTACAAAGCATTGACAAAGATGAGATTCAGAGAGTTCTTAAAAAACTAATTAAGATTACATAGTAGAAAAATCAAAATCACAGCAATTAGAGAAATGCTTTAAAATCTGTGTCATGAAAGAAAATTACTTTTATGAAATGATAGACAGGAAACAGACTATAGAGGTGGCAGAACTAAAAATGATCAACAGCCAAAGTGTTAAGTATATGAATGGCCTGGTGAGAGATACACAAGATAAAAGAAGATAGGTATAGAATATCGCCAGTGGCAAAACCTTGCTGGGAGGCTGTGCCCAAATATTTGTCACCTGAAAACCCAGGGATGAAGTCATTCCTTAAACAAGCCACACCAGGCCAAGGGTAACCCTTAACTACTGATGGGTAGAAAAGAGCTCGCCAGCTCATGGCCCATTTTAGGCAGGAGAGGGACTCTAAGAATTGAGTGAGAAAGAAAACACAGCTGGGAAAGCAGGAGTGCTATCTTTTCATGCTTTTTTTATTCCAGCAAATTAGCCAATTTACTACTCCTATAATTTCACTGCCTTTGCCACAGTGAAGACAAACATCAGTCCATTTAGAAAGCTGATCTTGTCAACAGGGTTTTCAAGAAGGCAAAGCATGGATTTATGCTTCTTAATTCTTCTTGATGAGTTAAATAAACAGATGTATCTTTGTATGTGATTCAGTGGCTGATTCGCACTAATTCAAAAAATGAAATGCTAGGAATATAGACTAGATTCATAAACAAACAGAATGTTGCAGATGCTGCACTTCTTCCTGAGCACTACTCTACCATTGTGGCTCTACTTTTGTCATTTCCTCCTTTTCCCCTGGAAAGGGAGACAGAGGAAGAGAGGGCGAGAAAGAAAGAATGCATTCACATATGTTCATATGGAAGTATATATTTATCTGCTTGAAGGTAAAAGAACAGTCTCTGGTATTTTCTCTGAACTAGGCCATCTTTGCCTTTTGAGATGGAATCTCTTTCTGGTCGCCTTGCCAAGGACACAGCGCTGGTTGGCCAGCAAAGCTCAGTGCTTCGGTTGCAGATATGTTTGTGATGTTTATGTGAATTCTGGAACTCTTATTCAGATTCTAACTGAGTTCTTACCCCAGCCCCTCCTTTCTTTCCTTGCACCATTTTTTGTCCTATTATCTTAGTTTTCTGTGATCCACTCCATATGCATAAGCAACTTGGGAGGGTTGGGTTTGTATCATGTCACACCTCATAGTCCATCACAGAGAGAAGAAACTCAAGCCAGGAAAATGGAGTGTGGAACTGAAGAAGAAGTCGAGGAGATTCTCCAGGACTCTTGCATCTTGCCTTTTCATTCAACAAAGACCACTGCCCGGGGACAGCATGGGTACTGGGTCCTTCCATGTCAATCATGTCTCAGTAACCCTCAGTACCCCACATGGCATTTCCTACAGGCCAGTCTAATGGAGGCACCTTCTCAGCTGAGATTCCCTCTCCCCAAATGGCTCTGTTTGTGTCAGGTTGATACAAATTAACCAGCATGCCAATCTGCTTTCCTTCCCTTGATATCCTTCCTTCTTATGATGTGTCCTTTGATTTTTTTTTCTTATACTGGTGAATGGAAGTTACTTTAAGAATAGCAGAGAGAAGCTTCTACAGTTCTGAGGTCAGTAACTCTGAAAAACATACTACCTCTTTGCAGATGGATTGTGCTAAGTGTCCTTTGGCTTCATTAAAATCTCACTGGGTAATAAATGACAGGTATCCTGGTTTCTGCTCCATTCTTTGAATTTCTATTGTGAGATTTCGGGATCTTTCTAAAAAATGAACTAATTTCATAAAAAAGTAAACATAACACAAAGAAAAATTTTCATAGTGATATATCATGGTCATACCTATATTTACCATTATTAAATGGGTAGATAGAGGGGTTTGCCAAAAACTTTAGAGTATTAATTTACTCTCTGCTTGAAAATAGGAAATGTAGTTGAGGCCTTACCTCTTTTCTCAAATTATCCCTTGCAAGTATGTCTCATCCACAGACAGAGTCACAGAAACAAAACTCAAAATGACATGCTTTGGAGGTATCACCACAACTGACTCGTACCATCTACAAATAAACGGTCCTGAATCTTAAAAAAGAGGAGAGCCTTTTACATTATTGTCACCAAGCTCATCTAGTTTTCAAGATCTGTAGCATCAGTAGTTCACTGTGCCAATGTACTGAATACTTTTATAAAATGAAATAATTCAACTGAGTGCTATTAACTAAGAATCCAGTTGCCCTTGACCCCCCAGTCCCTATATTTTAAGTCAGGAATCATGGGAAGACACAAAGGAACACAGGCCAGAGTCAAATTCCAGATGGGAGCTCTAAATAAGTACTCTAAACTGTAGCCAAAAGAGAGACATATAAGCGGATGGTAGAGGCTGGGTGACCTGAAGGAACCTCATGGCTGTAACGACAAGGACACAGAGTAATGTGTACAGCCAAGAGGTCATGGCAGGAACTCGAATACTTACGGATCAGCAGTAGGAAGAAATGTCTAAACAGCTTAGTTTTATTTCGGACTGTTGAATGAACCCTGTTTTTCATAGTCTAGAAACATCTAGCACCCACCCAGGTCTCGACTGTCAGGCTGGATGTAAACAAGGCTGGAGGAGTATTCTCGCATCAGCTAAGGTCAGCTGCAACTGCCTTCTCTCTCCTCATCAGGCTCCAAGATTTAAACAGCATTCAATTATTTAAGATTGAATTTAGTGGTGTCGTTTACAGACTTGGTTTTCTACATGGTAAAGAATTTTTGTCCAAAGCAAAACTCCAAGTCAACACTCGGATTGGTTTTAAAAGTAACTTGAGAACTCAGCACTACTGATTTTTCAACTGAAGAAAAGGAAACCATGTGGCTGTGCAGTCAGCAGGAGGGTCACTGAGGCCAGAGAGATCAGTCATCTTCCCACTGAGATTTGAGGTTAGGTTTCAGCATCTGTTGCTGTCAGTCAACTACTAAACTATATTTACCAGGGGCAGCAAGTGGTGGCTTAGAGAGAAGAGTGTAGAGCTCTTGGGGCACTTGCCTGACTTAGCTGATTTTGTGTTACTTCCATTGCTCCAGCGAGAGTACTCTAAATTGACTAAACAAAATTCTGTGTTATTATAGCTAACTTTTCAGAGGTAAGTTTTTGCTGAATGTAATAAGAAATAGTAACAGTGCCTTCCATAATTTTAAATTGACTACTCATAGAGAAGTTATTGTTCTTATTGAAGGACCAAAAAATGCTTACAAATCAAAGGAGAAAAGATGTGTATAGATAAGAAAAGAGCAGCAATGTGGAAATAGCAGGCGACCAACAGTTTCTTCTTAGATGTGTATATTAAATTTATTTAAGGTTTGGCAGAATTATCTAAAAAAACATAGTTCTAAGAATATAAAAATGACACCTAAATTAAGAGAAGTTAAAATTATGTAAGCAGAATCATATAACCAAAGGTAGCAAAAAGTATTTCTGAGTAAAGGTTCTGCAACACTCCTGGCCAAGCAAACATAGACAATAAACAAGCAAACAAACAAACAAACAAACACACTGACAAATATCATCTGTAGACTCAGAAAGGCAAAGTCCAAGATCTTGTCTGTATCTCCATGATTTTAATAGAAGAGTAGCTTCTGGAATGGAGACAGTTATCTCAAGGACCATACTGTGTCTGTGCCTATACCTTACAGACTAGCATGACTGGATGTGTGAGGACACAAAGGCAGAAACTGTCTGCTGGGAGTGTCTATTGTCACTCTTCCCACCCTTGTGCTTACTGTCCAGGTGTCTGAGCGGTACACACAGAGGAAAGTGTACTACACGCTGGAGAACGCCTTAGAGACCTGACAGCTCCAGAAATTATTGCTTTTTTGGATACTAAATCCTGATCTATTAGTGTTGGAAGATTTTGTCTTATTTTTGTTTTTTGTCTCACCTCTTTGATCATTTCAGACATTTCTACTTTCTTTTCTACTCTATGTATCCTTCTAATAAAAATGTCCAATATTTACAATGAATCAAAAGTACCCTATAGTAATTTCTAACAAGAACCTCAGAAGTAATAACCACCAGATCAATCGAATGCTCTAATGCTAATGAAGAAGCAGCTCTGGTGATGAATACTTTGCCTGACTAAAGACTGTGGCCAGCCACTTTCTCAGAAAACTGAGAATAGGGCTTCCTCAAGACCCAGCTATTCCACTCCTTGGAATATACCCAGAAAATGCTCCACCACACAACAAGACATATGCTTAACCATGTTCATAGCAGCCTTATTCATAATAGTCAGAACTTGGAAACAACCTAAATGTCCCTTAGTTGAAGAATGGATAACGAAACTGTGGTACATTTACACTATGGAATACTACTCAGCCATTAAAAACAAGGAAATCTCGAAGTTTGTGGACAAATGGATGGGACTAGAAATGATCATACTGAGTGAGTTAACCCAGAAGCAGAAAGATTCATGGGATATATACTTACTTATAATTAGGCACTAGTGCAAAAGGCATGTCCCATGAAAATCTTCTCTTACCAGGAGATTGGGATTGATGTGAGGACATCCCCTTGGGACTCTAGGTAAGAGAAATAGAGGAGAAGGGGAAATAGAAGGATCCAAACAAAGGGTCCTAGAAACCTACAAGAGGAACATCATGACGGGTCGATCAGAGCCCAGGGGTTCTGCTCAAACTATTATACTAACCAAGGGCAGTACAAATAGTAAACATCAAACCCCTACTCTGATCTACCCAATGGACAGGACATTATCCACAGTTATGTGGAGAGCGGGGACTGACTCTGACATAAACTCTGGTGCCCCATATTTGACCACCTCCCCTTGGTGGGGAGGTCTGGTGGCACTCAAAGAAAGAATAAGCAGGATACCAAGATGAGACTTGATAGCCTATGACCATATAGTGGGGCAGGATGTCCCCCTCAGTCATAGACCTAGGGGAGGGGAAGAGGATGAAAGAGGGAGGGAGGGAAGGATGGGAGGATACAAGTGATGGGATAACAACTGAGTTGTAATTTGAATAAATTAATAAAACTTTCTTTTTAAAAAGACTGTGGCCAGCACAGCCTAAATTACTGACCTCCTGGCAGGTTTCCTCATTCCGTGAGATCTGTTTGCTGCCTTCACAGTGACCTAACCAGAGAGCATACTTGCAGGTAATCAGGAGGTCACTTTGCCAAATTGAGAAAATGCATTTGAAGCTTAAAAAAAAAAATGGGGAGCAGATATGACCAACACAACTGACTACCTTCACTTGGGTATGTGAGGGTTTCTCATATCACTATTTACAGCAAATATGAATGCACAAATATGAATGTGTCAAACCTCTATAAAATTTAATTTCCTGCGTCTTCCAGATCCTGGAGGGTGCTGTTGCTTATCACCCATGAGATGAACTCAGTGATAACCTGCACAGTGACTATGAAATGGGATAATAAGAACAACACTTGCTAATTTTCATGAAAACTGCTCTTTAGAGATGTTTATCTTTGACTCAAACATAATGACCTATGAAAACAGAACAGTTGATCTTTAAAATTTTTTGAAAGTTGATTACATTAACACATGTTATTATAAATTCATAAATGCACTTACTAGCAACAACAGCATTGACCTTCAGATGAAAAACAGACATAATCAATATAAAAATATCACTTGTGACTCTATAATCCACAGACAGTATCTGTGATCCACATGTTTTCAGAATTCCTTGGAAACAACTTCACAGCCTCCACCCCTGCTCATCCTGAACACCAGAGTATACTGAGAAATTGAGTCATGGTGCTAAAGGAGCCAAGGAGGAGGGTTTGATCCCTATTCTCTACTCAAATCACATCATTATATCAATAATAGTTGACCATTATACTTCAATGAGCATCACTCATCAAGAAAGACATCAGACCTAGCGGGATGCTGGTACCCTTATCTACAGTCATAGTCAAAGATTAGGTGGAAAGTGGAGAGCCTTGTGGAAGAATGAGGGAAAGGATAGAAAGACCCCGAGGGGATATAAACTCCACAAGAAAACCAACAGAGCCAAGTAACCTGGGCCAAGGGGATTATGAAGACTGAAGCACCAACCAAGGACCATGCATGGACTGGACCTAGGCCCCTACACATATGTAGTCAATGGGCAGCTTAGTAAGGGAAGTGGCAGCTGCCTCTGACATGGACTCTGCTGCCAGCTTTTCGATCACATTCCCCTGACGGGGTTGCCTTGTCAGTTCTCAGTGCAAGAGGATGCACTCACTACTGATGTGACTTGATGTGCTGAGGTGTCTTGGTGTGATGGGGACTCCCCTTTTCTGAGGAGTAGGGGATAGGGGATAGGGGGAAGAGGGAGGGAGGATTGGACCAGGAGGAGAGGAGGGAGGGGGCTACAATAGGGATAGAAAGTGAAAAAAATGGTATTATACAGGGTCATACATGATGTGTTATTCTCTTGCTTATATAATCCCTCTTGTAATTTCCCAAAATGTAAACTACTTTAATAGACATATAGGAACACATATCTTCCATGAGACTACACATTGAAACTTTACAGACTTGATTAGCACAGGGTGAATTTGCTTCACACCGAGTAAGGTACAGACATTTGGAACAGGAGACTAGGGGAGTGTTCTACCTTGTAACTCAGGCTGACCAAACTCATTTTAAGAAATCTATATGAAGCAAAATATAAAATATAAAGGCTCAAGGAACTCAAACAAAATTGGATGATTAAGAAGCAGCATGAAGATGATTAAAAAGCATTCCTTCCCCATGAGGCAGTGCTATGTAAATCAGGTGCAGAACATTCACCCAAACCAGTAGTTCTGACACTGTTTCTGAGGGTTTCTACTCTTCTCCTACTACCTTGTTATTCTTCTTTCTGCACACGCCCACTCCTTAGGATCCTGAATTGGTGCTATCTACAGCACTAAAAAAGGCCTTATGACTGCTATGCAGATTTCTCAACCTCAAGATTCTACCGCTCTCACCATTGGCTCTGCAGACAACTCAAGCAGGATTCAGCCAACCAGCTGTCTGACCAGCAGGAAAATAAGCAAAGAGCAAATGTTGTATCGTGTTTATCTTTATGCCTGATGTTTGCCACCACAGCCTATTATACAAAGTTAGTGTTCTATGTGGTAAGCCTTCAGTGATGCTTACTTAAATTCTGGGAACTGGACCCCATGTAAAACCCAAGACATATTCCATACTTTCTAAATGAATGGATATTTTTAGTGATCTATTATCTATACAATCCTGCAAGAATAGCTTTCTCAAATACTTGAAGCAGTGAAGCAGTCACCATAAAAGCATGCATGGACACACACACACACACACACACATACAAGGAGGGGAGAAAGGGGGAGGCATAGGGAGAGGGAGAGGGAAGGGGGAAGGAGGGAGAGGTGCTCCAGTGGCCCCTATTCCTACCAGGAGGGAGTTCATACTTAATGCAACATGGAAAGCACTCTACATTGGTCTCTTCCTTCTTCTTTTCTCGCTCATATTCTTTTATATGTGGCAGCACCAGCCAAAGTAGACGAGCCCTGCTTCTGAGGGACTCCTGTACTGTAATTAACTCCTGACTGGATAATTTTGTACAGTACAATTTTGGAAGCTCTTTGAGCCTCGCCTTTGCCTGAGTAAAGGTAATTAATACCTGAGGGAAGTGGTAAACATAGGAACGAAAAAAAACCTTCACTTAGCAGGGACAGCACATAGCAGATGAAGTTTGAACCCTCTTCATGTAATAACTTAAGCGTTTGCAATCGCATTGTGCAATCCTCACTTTGCGAGATGTTCTCCGACCTCTGCATTTTGTTTAACGTTCCCCTACTTCTGAAATTTCAAGCTACATGCATGGAATCCTATCTATCCATGAAAGCCAGATCCAAAGCTGTCCTGTTTTAGATAAGCAGCACGTTCAAATACCAAACAGTTATAGACATACGGTGATCAGCTAATTAAAGGCAGTCCCAAGACAATGTGATTCAAAGACAAATATTTACTTTCAGAGAGAAAAATGGGTAAAAGGCAAACAAGACTCAAAAATCACAAAAGCTCTAAGAGGCTGTGCTGGGCACAGTGGCAAACCAAGAACCCGTCAAGCTTTGCCAAGGTCCTCCCCTCCAGGAAGTCCCTGCACCACAGCAACTCAGGGCTCTGCTTCCACTTTCCCTGATCACTACAATACAACCACACACTGCTGTGAAACGCGAGGCTTTGGAGAGACAACTACTTTAGTTATACATCTAGGTTCCCTGAACAGCAAGGTCCTCTGTTAGATGCCTCATTACTGACTTCTGAAATACATTCAGTAAGTATTCAATATTAGGTAATGAAAGCCTTGTGCCTTGTCGTTAATAAATGCTAGTACCTTTAATTGCTATTTTCTAAAAGTGTTGGAAGCCAAACCAAGTTGGAGGTAGAGAATTCTAAATATACACTACAGCACTTTCTGTTTTCTTAATAAAGCTATATCTTCTAACAGTCTCCCAATGGAGGAAATAGAAACAGGGAAACACGGTGTGGATACAGGTGCTTGCAGAGCAGAGCCACGTGCTGGTGACTTCTCTTCCTCAGAGGCGCTCAGTCCTAAGATTCAGGAGCATTTTATACTAGTGTCAGGTCAACCACCGTAATCACTGCCTATGATAAAGCCTAGGCACTGTGGATGTTGAAAATTCACCAGATGGCCCAAGTGTGAAGTGCGGTATAGACTTACTGCCCACCTCCTCACTCTGGTGAAGGAGACTGCTGAGTCCCTGGGAAAAGCGGGGTCTATGATCTCTGCTGCCCGCCACTGCTACCCAGGTTCTAAGTATAAAGCACCTCTTGAATTACTGCTCTTACTTTTTATCTTGAATAAACAGCATGCTGTACCTAAATCTCAAAACAGTACTCCCCTAATTTCTTTAAGGAAATACACAAATGTAAACAACTCTAATAAGAAAAAAAATGTGTTTGCTTTCATCACAGAAAAAGTGTTTTGAATTTTGAAGTTTGGGACTTCTATGATACGCATTCTAATTGTTTTATGAACTACCTGAAATAAATGTTTTCATTGTGTCCTTATGGATAAATGTATCATAGTGGCCTATTCTTTATTAAATATGTTTCTCATGCCCCACATCATTAGCTACGTGATATATTTCACTCTTGTTAGCTTGGCTTTAAAGGTAAGCTAGTACATGTCTGGTAGTTGGAATGCAAGCCACATTAGACACTGGCTGATGTCCACAGGCAGGCTGCATCGTTTAGGACGTTCCTCCCACCTGTCATGGAAGGAAGACCCTAGACAAGAAAAGGCAAATGTAACCAAGAAAGGACACAGAACAAATAATACACCCAACTGCTGGTGGCAACACTATAAATAAAGCTACAAAGACAGGGAGGGCAGAACGGATTCTCAGCACTTGCACTGTTCTATTTTAGTGCATGATGAAGCAGGTGACCTCAGCACCAAGCAATGAGTCTTTCAACTTTTTATATCCCTCCATTTCAGCTCCTCACGGTGGAATTCATTCCAGCTGTTCCTAATTCATAAGTACAGAGAAAATCAGTTTTAATTTTACAAGGCTGTTCCATCTCCCGTAGGACTGCATTCTAAAATAAGCTTCTCTGATACACACTTTCCTGTTTCATTTTGAAGAATTTTTTTTTTGCAAACGTTTTATTCTGGAGAAAAAATGTTTATTACATTAACACTTTATTATCTGGAGAGTAAATTAAATCTCACATGGGAGAGTGTACCGCTTTTCCTTCACATAGAGTGAAGGTGACCCAAATAGCCAATACCTAAATCACGAGACTAGGCAAAAGGCTCATTAGTACTACATTTAATTTTCTCCCAAGGAAGATCATGGCTATTTTAATGATACTTTCAATACTCCAATGAAAAATAGTTGTATATGAGCTGGAAATATAATGAAGAGTGAATTTGGTATCAGGTGGGTGAAAGCCACATAGCTGCTGAAACTATGATTCATCTATGTTGCTCATGGAAGATTATTCAACTCTTCAACAGCTCAGTATCTTTATTTGTGAAAGACAACAAAGGATGCTCCTTATTTTATGGACCTACTATCAGTATTACTAAGAGGCTTTACAAAACACTAGCATACTGTTTCATAACTAGTTCTCAATGCATGCCAACAGGTTATTATTCCACTCAGTACGGCATGGTTCAAAAAGCTGTAATATTTAAAAGATGATCTTTTAAGTAAATATATAGTAATTCCCAGAATACAAAACTGTAGGAACTTTCATCCATATGGGCATGGGGGCCTTGTATTTCCTCATTTTTCAGGTGTATGTAATAACAGACCATGGAGGCGTAGAAAATATCTGGGACATTGTTTTTCTCAGCAGTAGGCTTGACTAAAGAAACTGTAGCATTTTGGTAGTTTTCAAAGCAGGCATTCATAAGACGAATCTAATTTAGAATGTGAAAGGTAATCTCACTGAAAATAATACTTAAGACACTTTAGGCCTCTTACCAGAAGGCCAAACTAAAACAAAAATAAATCCCTCTCAATCTAGCTCTCACCCTCTCTTACATACACTTACATACAAACACAGTCTTGCATATATGCCCTAGACATGCAGACTCTACAACAGTTCTGCTTCATGTGTAGTAATGACCAGTTAGCTAAACCTCAAAAACAGAAGTAAGCTGCCACCTGCCTAGGGTGTCATTCAATGGGAGAAGTCATTTTATAAGGACATTAATGTGCAATGCCAGCTTTTGAACTGTGCCACTCTATTCAGAACTTCACTTTCTGGTCCATATTTGTGTTTAAAACTATAGGTATCTACCAGGTGTGTGCAACCTTTCAATATTACAACACAGAATCATCTCCATACAAATGTCAAATGAGAGAATTGTGTAATTGGTTTATCAAAAAGAAGAAGAAATATTAAAAAATCAAAAATCACATAACATGTCCTAGTTTGCATTCTATCAACCAAAAGCCACTGGAAAGCATGTTTCTTTTACGTACACTTCCAGTTCACAGACCATCATTAAGGCAATACAAAATAGGAGCTCAAGGCAGGAGTCTGGAGGCAGGAACTAAAACATAGGCCAACCAGGAATGTTACATACTGCCTCACGTTCAAAGGTGGTACTGCCCACGGTAGGCTCGGCCCTCCAGACGCAATCATTAATTAATAAAATGCTCCACAGAGTTGCCTACTTGGCCAAACTGATGGATACATTTTCTCAACTGAAAGTCCCTCTTCTAAGTTAAGAGGCTGACCAGTACATAATAGTTTAAATATATTTATGATTTTGTGTTGGGCTACATTCATAGTTCTCCTTAGTTACAATGAGACAACAGGCCACAGTTTGGCATGACTGGACCATTTTCTCTGATTTGATTTTCAAGAAACATAAACATTTTTTGTTGAATTTGTGAATGAGAGAGAGAGAGAGAGAGAGAGAGAGAGAGAGAGAGAGAGAGAGAGAGAGAGAGAGAGAGAGAGAGAGAGAGAGTGCTGAATTGCTTCTCATCTTTCTTTTCTATAACGGACTTCATCAATTTTGGGGGTAAATGTGTAAATTTGTGTTTAAAATACTTGGAACCATAAAAGTCTATTTAGAGTTCGCAATATACATCTCAGCTGAGATTATCAAAACACTGTAGAAAAGTAAGTTAACAGACACATTTCCCAAACTGTTTCAAAGATGGAAAATGATGAGATGAAAAAGCTCTAAAATGTTTACACATCACTAAAATAAGCATTAATTAACATTCTGATACAAAGTAAGGTGGCAATCTTGCTGAGTTGTGACTAATCATTTTCTTTAAAACTATGAAAATAGTAATATTTAAACTAGCCCCATGTCTTCGATTATTTGTTCACTCTCTCTTTCCATCTCTTTTTTTTATTATTAATTTATTCTTGTTACATCCCAATGTTTATCCCATCCCTTGTATCCTCCCATTCTTCCCTACCTCCCATTTTCCCATTATTCCCCTCCCCTATGACTGTTCCTGAGGGGGATTACCTCCCCCTGTATATGTTCATAGGGTATCAAGTCTCTTCTTGGCATCCTGCTGTCCTTCCTCTGAGTGCCACCAGGTCTCCTCCTCCAGGGGACATGGTTCAAATGTGAGGCACCAGAGTACGTGAGAAAGTCATATCCCACTCTCCACTCAACTGTGGAGAATGTTCTGACCATTGGCTAGACTTGGGTAAGGGTTTAAAGTTTACCGCCTGTATTGTCCTTGGCTGGTGCCTTAGTTTGAGCGGGACCCCTGGACCCAAATCTGCCTATCATAATGTTCTACTGGTAGGTTTCTAGGACCCTCTGGATCCTTCTACTTTGCTATTCTCCTATGCTTCTCTCATTTAGAGTCCCAATAGGATGTCCTTCCCTCTGTCCCAGTTTCCTGGTAAGTGAAGGCTTTTGTGGGACATGCCCCTTGGTCTAGTATGCGAATATAAGTGAGTATATACCATTTGAGTCTTTCTGCTTCTGGGTTAACTCACTCATTATGATCATTTCTAGCTCAATCCATTTATCCACAAATTTCAGGAATTCCTTGTTTTTAATAGCTGAGTAGTATTCCATAGTGTATACGTACCACAGATTCTTTATCCATTCTTCTACTGATGGACACTTAGGCTGTTTCCATGTTCTGGCTATTATGAATAAGGCTGCTATGAACATGGTTGAGCAAATTTTCTTGTTGTGTGCTGGAGCATCTTCTGGATATATTCCAAGGAGTGGAATAGCTGGGTCTTGAGGAAGCCCTATTCCCATTTTTCTGAGATAGCACCAGATAGATTTCCAAAGTGGCTGTACTAGTTTGCATTCCCACCAGCAATGAAGGAGTGTTCCTCTCTCCCCACATCCTCACCAGCATGTGGTGTCGCTTGAATTTTTGTTCTCTCTCTCCTACCACTCTCTACCCGCTCTGTCTCTGTCTCTCTCTGTGTCTCTGTCTCTGTCTCTCTCTGTGTGTATGTGTGTCTGTCTGTCTGTCTGTCTGTCTGTCTGTCTGTCTGTCTATCCTCACAAATCAAGGCCAATTTGGCAGATTACATTTGTTTCATCCTGAATTGCTTTTGTAGCTCATTCTTAATTACACATTTCTTAGTCAATCACTTTTTCACTCCCATTCTGACTGAGGAGGACACATTTCTCTTCCTGTGTTTAAGAAACTGGGTATTATCTAGTTCAAATCTCTCACATTTGCCTGGGGGGAAATAGGTCACCAGAGAATGTATTTCTATCCATGTCCTGATTTCTCTGCATTTTCCAAGCTGGGCTGAGAATCAGGTCTTCTGTCCTGTCCGGCTACCGTGACACTTTCCCAGACCTATTGCTGGAAATACGGTTTCCTCTCAAGCCTCAAATTCCTTGTGAATTGAGTACAGGTGCTTCCATAATACTTCTTTCCTGCAACTGTATTCTAAAGGGTTACCACTATTTCCTTTTTATTGATTGACTGATTGATTTTTATGTATATGAATGTTCTGTTTTCATGCACGCCAGAAGAAGGAATCAGACTACATTACAGATGGTTGTGAGCCACCACGTGGTTGCTGGGAACTGAACTCAAGACCTCTGGAAGATAGCCAGTGTTCTTAGGCTCTGAGTCATCTCTCCAGTCCAGGTTACCATAATTTCCTTTCTTTTCTTTTAGTTTTAATTTAAGTTATTAAGATTACATGTCAATTGTTATCGCCTCACTTGTATCTTCCCGTTTCTCCCTCCCTTTTTCACCCTAAACCCTACACCAGACCCCTGACAGAGGGGGACTTCCTCCCCCACCATATGACTACCACCTATAAGTTCTTATCTGGATAGCCTGCTTCCCCTTCTTCTGTGTACCAGGGGCCTCCCTCCCCAAGGGGAAGTGACCAAATCGGGGGCACCAGAGTTCAGGTCAGAGGCAGTCTCTGCTCTTCCTACAACCATGGAGAATGAGATGCCCATTGACTAGATCTGAACAGGGAATCTAGGTTTACTGCATGCATTGCCCTTGGTTTCTAAAAGGGACATGTTGTAAAAGTTTTAAAAACATAATTATATAGATATTATTTGTAAATATATGTATTAAATAATTTAGGAGTGAAAAAAATACTTAGAAAGTATTTATCTTTTTTATAACTATCCTGTAATTCAACGAGGGCACTGCCTTGTTTTGCTGGCTTTATATTCAAGGAACAACATAATGCCAGGATCATCGTTAGAAATGTTAATTGAATTAATTAATGAAAAGTACACAGGTATCATTTCACTGCTTCTGAGTGAGAATAAATATAAACTCATGGATGAGATGTAGCTTAGTATGTGAAACCACTTGTTAAATATGCACAAGGCCATGATAAGTTCTACATCAGTCACATATATAGAGTGTGCTTGTCTTCAACACGACATTGCTTTCACCTGGCTCCTGGGCAGACTGCCTAATTCATGATTTTAATACTGACTCTGTGTGTGTGTGTGTGTGTGTGTGTGCACGTGCACATGCACATGTGTGTGTGTCTGTAGTATACATATATATTCATACATATTCTGCAGTATTATATCTGTATATGTATACATATGTATATATAATGAAAATATATGCATTATTTTATGAAGAAAGGTACAATGTCATATATGATTATAAAATAATTTTACATCTGCCAAAACCATGATCAATGAACTATTAGAACAATGAACTGAAATGTAATAATACCATTAAAAACAATTTTGGGAGAATTTTGTGTCGACAAAATTGACCCAAGAAGCAATTTATGAAGCAAAAATCACAGCATGTAACAAACTAGTATCTAAACAAAACAGTAATCAAACTGCAGTTCTTGCACCAAATGCAATTTCATGAGGTAAATTCCTAAAAGAGAAAGCATCCACCAATCCTAAAATGGCACCCAAGGCTATACCCATTCAATACAATGGCCGATGGAGAAGACAAATAGCTTGGTGGCACATGCAAATAGTGTTCAATACACTGCTTCTTTTTATTGTTCTGAAAACTCTCGAAGCTAGGTAAGGGAGTAACTTTGAATGCATTTTACTGATGAAGAAGTGGAGACTTGTTTAGTGCCATCCTCAATGATCTGTGACTACTACAAAACCAGAATCACATCTGGCCCCACACACATATAATAGAATTGGTACAGTAAACAACTTAACCAGGCAAATGAATAAATAGGATAAACACCGCCTACCTATAACTGGACAGCAAATAATTGAGTATTAATTTGTGGTAAGGAAAAGCAGCAATCAGTGTTAAAAGCATGCATCAAGTTGTTCTAGCCGGGAGCTAGGGGGAAAACAGTGTCAAGACTGACCAAGAAAACGCATTGATTCAAGTGATGAGAGACTCTGATTCACCCTGGGAGACACATGTGTCCAGAATGTTTACAGTAAAAATGCTTTCCACAGGAGGGTTGCACATTAAATGCTAATAGCACTACCAGTCCCAAGCATTCCTGACCTGACTCCATGTGACCATGGTAGTGTGAATCTCTGTGTCCTGGTTATAGCTACTTATATTTATCATCATCATCATCATCATCATCATCATCATCATCTCAACAGTCTATGTGTATAAATTTTTCACATTATAATTGCATCACTTTATTTTAAAAGAATAGGGAAACTGTTTCTTAAAGTAGCCTTTTTTTTTTTTTTTAAGTTAGACTAAGTGTAAAAGCCTAAGAATTCCTCTAATAATTGGTTAAGTCAGCCTGGCAAAAACCACACTGTGCATCCATCACACATTTTCCAGACCTGGAGCAGATCCATTGGGACTATGCCAGAATGTAGTATAAGATGAAACACAAGATACTGGCTTCTCTTACTATATAAACACTGGAAAACTCCCTAAATACAAATTCTGCACACTGCAAACTTCTGGGATTTTAACGTATAATATAAAGTGACAATGCGTGTGTCAAATAATCATGAACTTTATCCATTTACTTTTAGCCATGTACTTTATCCACTGCTTGGCACTAAATGACATGAGATTTTCTATTATAATTCTAATAAATTTACTATATGCTATTTTAAATATCAAGCTTACTAAACCTAGGTATAAGTAGAAAAACCAAGATGTTTTTATATACAAGTAAATATATACACATATTTACTCATATGTGCATATGCATATATACACTACACACTTTAAAATGAATCTGAGAACTTCAGCATACACATTCAACACAAAATATCCTATGATATTATTTTTAGTACATCATTTAAACTCCATTGTTGTAAAACTGCATTGGATGATGGTAGGGCCAGTCATGACTTGAAGGACTGATAACTGAAGCCATGTTCACCATCAGAGCGAAGCGGAGGAAAGGTGACAGTATGCGGATTAGTTGCTGTAGCCTCAAGTTTACCAGAAATGGATGGCTTGGAGCAACCGCCAAGCCTTGTCTCTCAGTTCTAGGAGCTTGAAGCCTGAGAAGCTGTCAACACACCGTGCATTCTCTTATAACTCCTTTTCTCTCTTACCTTCTGCTCATCCTTAGACTGAAGTGCTATAACTAGTTTTCCCAAGGCCCTGCCCCTATGTACACACCCCAAAAGAGGCCCCCTTAAAACAACATGCATCTTGCATGTAATTCCATCTGCAACAAAACAAAACAAAACAAAACCTCTTGTTCTAAGTAAAATCACATTCAGAGCAGGGAGGGATGACAACATCCCAGACATCATTTAGAGGAACCCATCATCTAGTCAGGTCCCCAGAACAGACTCAGTCTCAGTCTCACAACTAACCCTCAAATTAGAACTGCTCTCAATATTAGCCTGGTGTCTTGGTTGTGCCATGTGGCAGTTTATGGCTGTTAAAAATTCTTAAGTTCCTCCTGAGAAATATGAAACGTAGTAATTATTTCCTTTCCTACCACATGTAAATGAAAGAGGCTGTAAGGAATAGAAAGAAGAGGCGTTTCTCAATTGCTGTGGTTTGTTAGCGCTAAGATATTCACAATCCAGACATAGTGTACAGAACTGTACAACACATATGTCCACTATGCTACATATATGCATTGATAGTATACATGGCAGACTAATATATACGGTAATATATGAGGTAAACTAAAAGTCAAACTATGCCGAGGAGATGGTTCCCATATTGATATCATAAAACGTGCTGTGTTATCCTTGACACTTTTGCAGGGAAGCAGGCATTATCAGCAATTAGAATAAATGACAAGTAGAAGACAGAATATATTAGTCACCTTTAATATGAGGCAAACCAGGGGAAGAGTGCACTGAAAATGGAGTCCGTACAAATAGCTTCCACCATGTCTCTGTATGGTAGAGAAGGGGACGGCAGTGATCAATCTGTTCAGATGTAAATGCTGGATACCACAAAATAAAAGGCAAATGCACTGGATATTTTATATAGAGTGAATACAGCACTTTGTGGTTTTGTATAAAATGATGATGATGATGATGATGATGATGTAAGAAAGGGTGGACCATCCTAGCCTTACTACACATCAGTCATAATAGAATGGGTCTCAATCAAATACTGTTGACCTGGGACACTCAGTTCCCACTGTCCCTCATGTAACTGGCCTCACTGCTAACCAATAGCAACAGTGTGCACTGGGATTCTCCTTGGCCACACTGCAAGGCGTGGACACGCCTCTGTGCTGCAATCATTCATGTCTCACTGACAAGAGAACAAGTCTGTTCCATTTATAGAAAAAGCAGATGAGCAAAAACACCTGGTATTCGTGTCCACGTTAAGATATTTTTGGTACATCCATTCAGGCCAGCCCTATCAAATTTCAAAGGCCACCTATATGACAGAACATTATAGAACTACAAACAGAGCTTTATAGTAGCCCCAGTTTGTCTCAATAGCATTCCTACAGTGTGGGTATTTCTATAATTGTTCTCTTCTGAAACAATGGGGCAACTGCAGCCAAGAAAATCTTCATCAGTTGGCCATGTCACTTTTTCAGGTGAAACAAACACCCTTAACAAGAGACTGTGTCCATGTTAATTACAGTTTGCCCACAGGCCACCCTGGCAACTATCCAATCTCCTGGACTCTACAAAGCACTTTATGCAGCACAGACAAGACAGAATAAATTGTATCATTTCTATTCCAAACCCAGAGGGGAAGCAGAGACACCAGCATCCTTCTGCTGATGCCATGCTTCCCTGTAGGAAAGTCACAGTCTCCCGCAACAGGGGACTTTGACCCCGAACACTTGACTGTATGTTATATGACTATACTTCCTGCTTCACCAAGCACTAAATTTAACAGTTTAATGCAGAAAGTGAGCTAACCAACTTCCCTGTTCTAACAGGATATTATAACTAAAACTCATAGATCTGACAAGGAACATATCTTTGTTAGGGTTTCTATTGCTGTGATGAAATGCCCTAACCAAAAGGAATTTGGGAAGGAAATGGTTTATTTGGCTTACACTTCCACATCATAGTTCATCACTGAAGGAAATCAGGACACAAATTCAAACAGGGCAGGAACATGGAGGCAGGAGCTGATGCAGAGGCCATGGAGGAGTGCTGCTTACTGGCTTGCACCCTATGGCTTGTTCAGCCTACTTTCTTAGTGATCCCAGGACCACCAGCCTAGTGATGGCACCACCCCACAATAAGCTGGGCCCTCCCCATTGATGACAAATTTGGAAAATGCCTTAGGTCTAGACGCATCTTACGGAGGCATTTTCTCAACTGAGGTTCCCACCTTTTAGATAACACTGGATTGTGTCAGTTGACATAGGACTTGGCAGGAAAGAACACAAACACAGTATCAAGACTGTGGGCCAAGCAGATACCACTGGCTACAAGAATGCATCTCATAAGCTCATTTACTATGAAAAGTCAGGTGGACATGTATATTCAAAGAAATCCTTAGTCGTTCTCAACCAGGGTTAATTTTGTCAGCTGGGGAGGAATCTGGGAATGTCTGGAGTAATACTTGATGGCCCTGACTTCAGCAAAGTTACCACTGGCACTGATTGAGGAGAGGCCATTGTAACCACTTAACATTTTATTATCCACAAAGGGAGCCCCTTTGGTCACAGAAGTGTCTGACCGACAGCATAAGTACAGGTCAGGTTGAGAAACTCTGCCTTAGGTTGTGAAAAGATGAAAGCCTTTGTATAAGTCCCATGTAACAATACTATGTCTCCTAGGTGCATGTTAGTAGGCCTTGGTTCTTTTTAACTCAATTTCTCTCATATGACTTTCAAGTGTATTAGAATTACAACAGCAAATTGTCACCAAACACTATAGAATTACTATGGGGTATAATTAAATGCATGAGAAATAGGATTAAACAGTCTAGTATTCAGCGTGCTGTGCATTTAACAGAGACCAAGACTGGCCAGAAATGTGAATGACCAATCCAAAACCCTCTTGATTTCCACTCTTTTCCTCTTTAAGAATTTATAACATATATTTATTTATATGAAAAAAATATATTTCCCTTATACCAAAACTTTTTCCACTTTCAACCCACCACATCATGAAGGATAGTTAGAGTCTCCTTCACTGGCAGACAAAAGTATTCAGAAATGCATTCATCTGAGTATGAGGTAGAAACCCATGATCCAGTACCATTCCTGTGAATATCATTTCTGTGCTTGGGCATTATTTATGAATAACAACAATATTTTTGTGGAGTACCTGCCTTTGAAGAATTATAGTATGTTTTATGTGGAACAAATTTTTGACCTTCAGTTCAAAGAGATACAAATGGAAAACTCAGAGCAAGAAAACAAAAAAAAAAAAAAAAAGAGGGAATAGCTGTCCCCTAATATCGGCTGCTATTACTCAGTTACTAAAGTCTATATGTCACATAACCATGCTTCTGGATTTCTTCAAGTACAGTTCCATTGAAGCATCTGCATACTTCCTCAGTGGTCTGCCCCTCTTAATCTAGCAAGCTGGCATTCTGCTGCCCATAATTTTATGAGGTCCTTCCTTTTACTTTGTTATTGTACAATAATACACCCAGAAGTAGTCTTTGGATAACCAGGCTCAGCTTTTCATCATATCACACCATAGGTGTGTTAAAGGTATTTAACTACAATTACCTTTTTAAGTATAGTCCACTGTCCTACAGAGACAGTGTCTGATGCTAAAAGAATAAAATCCCCAGAAATCACCCTAAGAAAGCCTGGTCCACGACTGTACGCCAAGAGACTGTCGAGCCTGCTTTTCAAGGCTCACATCCCAGAAGGTCCTCTAGGGATGGGGCTTGGCAGCTGCACTCTCATGTCAGAACCAACCCACCAAAAAAAAAAAAAAAAAAAATCTTATAACATGGCTGTATGTACAGAGGCTACACAGAAGAATTATGTGTGTCAAAAGATCCCTTTGATATAGTATCTCTGGAAAGTCTGTTTTCCAACGGTATCTAAAAGGAGGGTTACTACTGATGTGGCGGAGGCTGAAATTATTTTTTAAAAAAACATAAAAATAGGGACATGATCATATACAAAAGCTCTTATAGGCACCTGATGGCCTAAAAAGGAGCAAATATCATTGTAGAAGAGTGATCAAAAGAAGACAAAGCCACTTCTGAACAGCTGGGAGACTGCTTTTTGCAGTAAGAGAAGATAACGTTCATATATCACCAAAGGGGCTCACCTCAGTATAAGGATAATTCAGAATTAACTAGGATCAGTTCACGTGTGTGTGTGTGTGTGTGTGTGTGTGTGTGTGTGCGTGTGTGTGTTATATTAATTCAAGATCTGATTGAACATATGAATAGTTAGGGAAGCCACAAAATACCCTTCAGTATTGAACTGCTGGACCATGTATAGACTATATAATGATCTTATACACACAACAAAACAACAACCCAGCCATCATAAGGCCTCGTCAATGAATCAAAGGATTTGGTGCAGTTACCCATAGATACCCTTTAGTCATGTGTTCCCTTCATTGTGTTCCATATAAGAGAAAATCTAATCATGTCCTAACCAAAGCTGGTCACAGATAACACTCAATTTTTACATTAGAAGTCTTTAAGACAATGACACGTGATACTAAATACTTATCAAATACTCATTTGTAAAGGTCATTTTGACAAAGTATTTAAGAGATAGTTACACCATGCAATAATAATGATACCTTACTATAATTAAAAAATAAAATACAAACTATAATGTCTACTGAGGTGTACACTTTCAGTTGATAAGATTTTAGATTTCCCTCAGACTACTGTCTCCACAATATCCGAAAATGAGCATTCCCTTTCTTGGAGATTTTCAACCCATATACAAATAGTTATGGTTTAAAGCGAATTAATCAATAAATCACAGTTTCTACAAATTTCTAAAGTATGAATTGTTTATCCTGGAGGTTTTCAATGCATACAGGCATCATTATGATTTAAAGCGAAATCATCAATAGAAGTTTTCTGGGAGTCTTTCCTGAAATCACTTAAATGAGAACACCACTCAGGGAAGTTTAGCAAGTGTCCAACTAGCACTGTGAATATTTGTGTACTTCTTGACCTGACATCCTAACTATTATCTAGGAGATGCAACATCTTTCTGAAAAGATGTAGTTAAATTCAATTAGGTTTAAGTGACCCACTAAAGAACAGAATAACAGGCTGTCAAGAGAGTCTTGAAATGCCCAACTCTACTGTTCCAAGGCATTAGTTCATCTCAACAGTCTGAAATACTTAGTAGAAGTCCTTGATATAGTTGTTTTGAAGTAAGTTTATACTGGCAGATATAATTTAGAAAAGGCATCACGGAAAGGCATTCTTTAAGACGCAATCATATACAACTCTTAACAGCTCCTTATGTAAAATCCCACACACAATATAAAAATGTCTTCAGCAACAGGTTGTCAGTAAAAAAATCATTTGTGGAAAAAACAGAATTTAAATGGAATATATTTTGTCAAAAATATGTTTTAGGCTATTTCAATTCTGATGTGCACAGATGCCTAGGAAGAAAGAGGTACCCATAAAGTAGAACTTTCAACAATTGTCTGTATTTGTAAGTGAACATCTGAGCCAAGAGTAAATGAAGTAATCCATTCATAGACAACTGTGGTTTAGTTTGGTTTGGGTTGAGTTGGGTTGGGTGGGTTTGGGTTTGGGTTTGATTTGGTTTGGTTTGAGGCAGGGTCTCACTATGTAGCCCTGGCCAGCCTGGAACACATTGAATACAGCAAGCTAGTCTCTGCCTCCAAGTGCTAAAGTAAAGGTGTGTATCAAGCCTGGCCCCTTTGATAACTTTTATTTGTCTTTTTCAAGAACAAATTATTTGATTCCAGCATGTTTCAGCACAACAAATGTTTCTGTTTCCAGGCTGGGGCACATTCTGGGATCTGAGCTATCAATGGATATTGTGTTAACTGCAGCACCACAGACAAAACATAGAGGAAACTCAACCTGCCTCAGTATGTTCTAAGACACTCTCCATCTTGATTTTGAGACATAAACTAATTTATTCATAAAGTTTTGTGTATAGCTGTTATAGGATAGGCTAGTAATGGCAGGACCAGTCAGCTACTATCATTATTAGTTGATTTGCCGAAGTGGTCACTTTATTATAGTATCTAAATAATTGTAGTGCTGACAGCAAATTTTGTACTCACAGCATTCAATAAATATTCTAAGGAGAATATAGTTAAAGCTAAATGTGTAAGTAACATAAAATTCTGCTTAAGAATTCACATGGAACAAACTGTAGAAATGATCCCTGAAAGTATAGTCTTGGTTAGGGTTTAAGATGTTTTTAGATCAAGATAGATGTTTTAAGTTAATAGAGATGAGATAGGATAGATATTGATTTTCATTCAGAAATTTAGACCCAACAAGATAGGAAAGATGTTTACTTCAAGTTTGCCAAATACAAATAGCCAAATCACTAGGAATATAACATTTATATAATTCTTGATTGTCTGGTGGTTCTTTCTGATGTATGTAGTTAATTTTATTCATGTGTAATAATATAAATGTATATGTTAAAAATAGAAACATAATTTTAAAATGGAGAAAAATAAGCCAAAAAATTTCACATGTAAAAATTTAATTTAATTACGAGAAAGCCACAGGCACAGTGGCACATGTGATCCCCAATACTCAGAATCAGGCAGGTAGAGAGAGAGTATGAGACAACCTAGGCAATTTAGCCAGATTATTTCTCAAAAAATAAAAAGGGCAATGCTGGACAGGTGGCTCAGCAGTACTCTCTTTTTTCCTTTGCTTTTTCAGGACAGGGTTTCCCTGTGTAGCCTTAGTCCAGGCTGGCCTCGAACTCACAGCTATCCACCTGCCTCTGCCTCCGAAGTACTGGGATTAAAGATGTGCACCACCACGCCAGGCTTCATGTTGCTCTTAAGGGAAGCTGAGTTCAGTTCCCAGCACCCACATGGCAGCTAAAAACTGCCTAAAACTCCATTTCCAGGGGATCCGACATTTACCTCTAGCCTCCTTCTAAGGCACTGAAGACAAAGCACCCATACACGTTGTTAAATAAGTAACTAAAAGGGCTGGGGTACAGCTAATCTGCTCAGGTGATGCTGGGGAAGGAAGGCAGGAGGGAAGAAAAGAAACAAAAGAAAGCATTGCTATCCAACAGCTAAACAGGAGCTTACGCTCCAAGACAAACCCGGGCTGGACCCAGCAACTTCATCATCTTAGGTCTATGCTGGCTGTGAGAGGAAGGACTTACTACTGTTCAAGCACTGCCTTCACCAGTTTGTAAGGAAAGGGAGTTTGGACACTGAGACAATACTTACAAAAATAAATTCATGGCTATTGGATGTAAGTTTCAAAAAAAACACACTTTCTATTTTGTATATATGTTTAAAAGTTCTAAATTCCAGTTCTGAGGCAGAGGCCATGGTAGACAACATAATAAGCTCCAAGCAGCCAGGACTATCTAGAGAGAGACTTTCTCAAAAAACAAACAAACAAAAAACAAATAAACCAAAAAAAAAAAAAAAAAAAAAAAAAAAAAAAAAAAAAAAAAAGAATTACAACAACAAAAACCATAGTAATAACGATGATGACAATGATAACTTTCTTTTTCTTCACTGATTGATTTTTCATTATAGTTCACAAAAAAATACCCATGCGCAATGGATAGTAAGTTGACTAAATAGATAAATAAACCCTATCCTTTAGCACAGTTAATGTGAGCAACACTAAATCTGACAGTTACTCTGGCCAGAGTCCCTGTGCTCAAAAATAAATTGTGCTGCAGGTATAAAGAGCAAGCCCTGAAGAATCAGTGGTAGGACCAGAGCAGAGTGAGCACATCTGCACAAAGCAGAGGAAAGGAGCCCCTGTCGGAAGCACACAAAGCCTTCGTTTTTTGAGTAAAAAGCCACTTATTTTATCTTTTTTTTTTTTTTTTTTTTTTTCTTCAAGAAGCCTAAGTCACTGCTATTCAGCTATTTCCATTCACTGTAGAGGAGACTCATTAATACTTTATAACTGGGGCATTAGGAATATTCCATAAGGATACATATAATAAGTATGTGCTAATTACTAATTTAGAGTACTGCCTCGCTTACACGGGCATCAAATACACAGCATTTAGGAAAGTCCAACATAGAAACCTTCATTTGGAAATATCTTAATCTTTCACATTTCCCTAGAATTTTACACTTTTATTGACAGTGATTTGGTAAACTGGCTTAAGCTACAGCACAGAAAATCTGCTTGGTAAACGAGGGATGCCCAGGTAACTAATTATGGCAGCAATCTTAATGAGGAATTCATGAGCTGCTAGGATTTACTCTCCTATGGGAAGATCCGAACCAATATGACAAAGCAGAAGAGTGACAGGCCATCTGATCCTTCAGAGTGTGCCTTACAATTGCGAACACCTATGGTGAAAAGTGAATGGGATAATCCCATTTCCTAGTTTTTGGGGTTTTGGAGGGGGTATATTTCTGACACATACCTAATAATAAAACCTTTGGCATAGAAATTCTTTTATTGTTCTCAGAGTTCAGTAACCCAGTTTTCTTGAGACAGTGAGAAATATGATTACAAAGAGGTGTCACTCCTAGCAGCAGCTATAAAACAGGAAGGAGGGGGGTCTTTAGCATAGTAAAGCTGTGAATCCATTTGGTAATGAGTTCATCTAAAGGAAAAATCTTATGGTATGCGTGGCCTGATACATCCACTGATAGTTCTAAAAAGAAGGACCTGACTTTTTTCTAAAACAAATTATTTTCTTACTAGTCTTAAAAAAAACAAAAACAAAAAAAAAAAACAAAAAAAAAAAAAAACAACTTCTAGGAGAAAGAGATTATAAAAGGAGAATATAGTGGTGAAGGGTCACTTTTTCAGTAAGCATCTTCAGAGACACCAAAAAGTCTAAGTTATGGTGAACATACAAAGAATGAGAATTATGTACCAACCAGGATGGAGGTCAGAAAAGATGAGCAATCTGAGGTTAAGAGGAACTAAAACCTTGCACCCTTCCTTGTAAGAGGTCCCCAAGTCACCTGACTCGAGGAAATCCTCCTGTTTCTAATCAAATTACACCTCATTGGTGCTTTCTAAGAGTGGAAGTCAATATTTCTGCCTGGGGACACCTTAGGAAGTCTCAGTAGTGGGAAGATAAACTCCTTCATATGTTATCAAGCTAACACAGCATAGAGATGAGTTTTTGAACCCACACATGTAACCAATTGGACAAATTCTTTGGCAAATTTAGGCCCAAATGTTCAATAACATCCATGTCTCCAAGTTTAAGTATATTTACATAATTGACATTGATATACAGAGCATTTCATTTTTCAGTTTATATATGCCATTAGCCTAAGAGACAATGAGAAAAAATTTTAAATCAGTAGAGGCTACACATTTATGACTTTAACATATCGTAAGTTACATTTTACAAATGGTAATGAGGTAAGGGTTCTCTTTTGTGTTCTGCATGTAGATGTTCAGTTTTCCAAGTATCATTTCCTGAACATGTTCTGCTCCCCAGAAAAGCATTGAGTTTGTAAGGAATTAGTTTCTCTATGCCTCTACATGGTACACACTGCAAGAGAAAGGGGAAACCCCATAGTCACCTAAATCCTATCTGCTCTATGGTTCTGACTGGGTAATCTTGCTAAAAAGGGCACAATCCCACTCTTTAAGTGCTCACTTTTTAGAACACTAAATGGATACTTGGTAGTCAACGTAAGATACAAGAAGCCTGGGAGATCTGAGTGGAAGCCTTTGCAGGCATCTCTTCTGACTTGATGAATGGAGAAGTTGTGGAGACCAGGCTGCCTTTGAGATATGCCCATGCATTCTGTACAGCCTAGCTTCACACAAAAGCCATGGCAGGAAGATGAGAGACTGTAGACAGGATCTCAGGAACCGTAAGGAGGAGCTAGCAAGTACGGTGCACGTTCACCACTTGATCCTGTTCTTAGGCCCTTCTAGGGAAGACTTAGTGCTATCACTGTTTTTAACAGAAGAGTGAAAGAGATCATTTCCGGAAAACAGTCCTAAGCAATCTCCAAAGAGTCCTCCAGCAGGGGATAACCTGTAGGTCACATGGCTCCACATTAGAATGAAGGAAGATTAGCAAAGCTTTGATTCTTCGCTCAAAAATCCACTGAAAATCTGTGTATACAAGCACAAGATGGCATCTCAGTTGAACACTGCAGTTTCCCAGAGCTCAGTCACACCACATTTAGGCATTGTAGTTTCCAATGAAAGGTGTGGAGCATGACCTTCTTTAGACGGATGAGATTCAAGAAAATTAACAGTCCAAAATTGCAGACGCTGAATCAAAGGAAGCACTTTGTCTAACTGAAACCCTAACTCTGCCAGGCTTGATTGCCTACCTACATCCTCAGCACTTAGGTAGGCCAGTATGGCTCTGTTGGTGCTTAAATGTCTACCCACTCCATTGTGAATCACGGAGGCAAAGGCTTCACTCTGGAATCACTACACTATTTGATGTCAAAGAGAAGGCTCACGCACACAGAACTCAGAACATGTAACACATGAAAACTACAACGAGCAACCATAGAGGACACACACACACACACACACACACACACACACACACACACACACACTTTTCTAATTTCAAATTCCTACTTTCAAATTTCTAATGAAAAAATTTGATCCTTAATCTCAGTGCCAGAAAGAAAACATTCTTAGATTTTATACTATCTTCTAAATGTTTACTCAATACCTATATATCGGAATTCACGTTTGTGTTTTATTATAAATTTCATTCATATGAAAGTATACATGTAATGTTTATATAGGCAACACATACTTATATATGTAAACAGATATGTTCCTGCACTTTAGTTAGGCATGCAAAGTAAACACAAGGAAAAAATAAAATAGACCTTAAGCTGCCTGTTTAAGGCAGGTTTTAAATCTTTCTGTGCAGTGTAAAATTAGAGTTGAGGGGATAATCTTACTTCACCTGTGGGGGGAAAAACAGAGCAGGACACAGTCCAAGGTTTTCAACCCTAAGATGCCCCCCTCTGTCACAGTCATTTACAACCAAGGACTCAGCTGGCTTAGAGATATCACACAGACAAATTGTGTCAAATTTGATAATTTAAAGAATGAATGATCTCATCTAATTATCATGCATGGGTTCCTCCTTGATGAGTTACCACTCTCCCATGTTTATTTATTACCATTGAGAATTACTATACACGTTAAACAATTACTCACCAGTAGACCTTTGTAGCCATGAATTAATCTCCTGAGAACTAAGCTACACACACACACACACACACACACACACATACACACACACACAAAATACAACTTCGCCTCATGAAAATTAATTCCAATTCCTACAGTTATTTTAACAGGAAAATCAGATGTTCAGAGGAAGAAAGAAGCATGCACAGTGTTGGATTTACAGCAGTCTGAACACCCTTCCTTGTGCCCCACCCCCCTGAGCCTACACATAGCCCATTTGTTGAAGTCTCCTAACATTTTTACAGATGCAAATTTAAGTCAGTTCTAATATGATGTCATGGCAAAGAAGGGTTGGTATTTTTAAAGTGACAAACATCGTAAGAATTTGACACACTGCTTCCTGTGGCAAATGTCAAAATGACTGCCACAAGAAGGCAGGTTCCATGGTGCTTGAAAACTTGCTGCTTCTGTGTTATTATGGACTAGAGTAATTCACTAGTCAGGAATTAATGCACGGCTTAATATAAAACCTCTCTTTGTCACTTTTACAGCAGAAGTCCTAAGAGTTTCTTCTCCAGGTAGGGTAGAATTTGTGAAAGGCTTAAAGTGATTGGGTGGAGTTTCCAGAACAGAGATCAGCTCGAAAAGCGGCGTCAACAAAGGTCTTTCTGTGTATCCTGTAGGCAGGGCTTCATGGACTTCCTCGCTGGGGATGATCTGGAGTGATGTCTATAAATACCATGAGTGGATTGCTTCCTTGCATTTCCGAGATGACCGCCGCCACCACCACTACCAAGAAGATTACCAGTGGCAACCTTGTGACTTTTGAAGATAGATTCAATCTCTGGAATGCCCTCCTCGTGTAACAGGTGCTAGCTGTGTTGCCAAAATGCAAGCCTCCATAGGCTCTGTGGCTGTGCTTTCTTCCTAGTCCCTTTTGAGACTTCAGTTCTGTCCTTAATCTAGGGAGGCAGCACTTCACCTACTCTACTGTCCTCACATTGCATCTTTACCTTCATCTCCTCTTTATGACTCTAGAGACAGTCTTATGGCTCTTAGAAACACTTGCTTTTTCTCCCATTCATTTGTGTTTCTCATGGTTCAAATAAACAATAACCTAGCTCGCTGAACCATAATTATTTATTCATTCTCTCTCTCTCTCTCTCTCTCTCTCTCTCTCTCTCTCTCTCTCTCTCTCAGTATTTTTTTCTTGTTTTTTTTTTTTCCTTCGAGACAGGGTTTCTTTGTGTAGCCTAGGCTGTCCTGGACTTGCTTTGCAAACCAGGCTGGTCTCAAACTCACAGTGATCCGCCTGTCTCTCCCTCCCAAGTGCTGGGATTAAAGGCATGAACCACCATGGTCTCTTAAAAGAGAAAAAGCAAGCAAAGTGAAAATAGTAAACTCTGGCCATTAGAACAATGCTCTGAGGAGGGGCCTCCAAACAGGATGTAAAGTGAATAAATAAATAAATAATGTTTTTAAAGCACCCCCTCAGCACACTGAAATGACCCACACAGTGCCACTGTGAATCAAGATCATATTATGTGTTCTTTAGACAGAAACTGAGACTTGGTTCTCTTCTTCTTTCTACTGACTCTGTTTATCTCTCAATCCCATTATTGTGAAAGTCAATCAGACAATGGATGCTCAGATCTCAATGTACCTGTGAGTGGCCACAAAGGAATAGGTGACTGGGAAACTCCACAATCCATCTGCTCAGTATCCAACTTTAACTCAGAACAAATTTCAAAGAAGTTTTTCATCCTGAAGGCAGACACTATAGGAAGACTTACCTTAAAGGGCTATTTTGAAGGTGAGATGGATTCAAAAACATGGAAAATATAAATGACTTCACAGTGCCAGGCATTTAGAAGGAGCTCAGATACCAAAAGTAATAGTACAGCTACCAAGGCAGATAGAGAATCCAAAGTACCTCAAATAAGGCTGAAAGTGATGGCATATAGTTAGAATCTCAGGACTCTGGAGGCTGAACAAATGAATGATGAATAAATTCAAGACCAGAATGAGCTACATAGTTATTCCTTGTCTCAAGCATAGATAGATGATAGATAGATAGATAGATAGATAGATAGATAGATAGATAGACAGACAGGAAATGAGAAGTGAAAGAGGGAAAGAGAAAAAAAGAAAAAAAAATACATAGCTCAAGCCATGAATACCCATGGGAAGGCAATTTTAAAAAAAGAAAGAGGGGGGAAAAACAGTAAAGTCACAAAAGGAAAATAAAAGCCCTTAAGTCTTCTATCTCTTGCCACAAACCACAAGGGTGGTTTTTCCAAACTGTAATGGGACCAATGTGATCAAGATTAATGCTTGGGAGTGTTGGCAGCTTCAATCCGAACCATTCATTCATTCATCCTGGAACTTGGGGAACTGCTGTAAGGCAGCTGCTGGTAAATTCAAGGCTTTCGGGAGACCTGAGATGCCTCTAAGAGGGTTGATCAAGGACATGCCTAGCTGGAATATTTTATTTGGAGGTGGTTTCTTATTTTCTCAAATGTATCATCTTGTTTTCTTGATAGGAGTCTGTTTCAGACAAACTACTGAATATTGAATATGAAGAGGATGGTTATAAACAATAGAAAAAAGGAGTAAACCACCAACATTTGCCTAAAAATTCATAAACAAAAATCTTGAATTGCCAAGAACCACTTTTGAATATCTATTCAGTGATGTTCACCTTTAAATCACTAGCATGTCTTAGTCACCGTTCAGTTGCTGTGACCATAGCAACTCATAAAATGAAGCATTTAATTGGGTCTGGCTTACAGTTTCAGAAGTTGAGTTCATTATCATCATGGCAGCATGGCAGCATGCACACAGGTACTGGAACAGTAGCTGAGAGCTACATCCTAATCCATAGACAGCAGGAAGAGGGAGACACTGGGACTGGCGTGGGTTTTCAAACCTCAAAATCCATCCCCAGTGACACTCTTCCTCCAACAAGGCCACATCCTGCAACAAAGACAAAAGTCTAACCCTTCTAATCCTTTTAAATGATGGCACTCCCTGGTTGACTACACATTCAAATGTATGAGCCTATGGTGGCCATCCTTAATCAAAGCACCACACAAGCACACGCACTTATTAGATTTAATGACATCATTGAAAACTACAATCAAGAAGCTAATCTCTTCCAAGAAAGAAGTGAAGGAAATAACAAAATCAAATGTTTCTATATCATGAACAATCATAACTGCTCTAGGTTATGTGCCTCAAACCTGAATATTACTGTTGTGAATGCACAATATGGTAAATCATATGTATCACAGAAGTCAATTCATTCTTCAGACTGTAAGGCATGATTTGTAATGTTTCCCCTAAAAAAAGCTCCAATAAATTTTGAATCTACTGTATATTTCAATGATCTGCTTTAATTCTGAAGGCTGATTCAAGTTTCAAAAGTTACTTTATAAAACATTGCTTTTTATTTTGACTCCTTCTTCAGCTGCCTCTTCCAGAACACTCATCAATCAATCATGGCCTCCCTCATGGCTTTCATCTCTCTGCCATTTGGCCTGCTTCCTCTGATAGGCACAAACCGCTCATCCGGTAACACTTATTTCTCTGCCTATGTATCTTTTCTTAGTATCTACAACCTTTTTCTGAGAATTGCTTCTTTTACTCCCAATGGTAATAGCCAGTGGTCCTCCACAATGAAATGCCTGTTAATGAGAAAGGACCAAGTGTGAAAAAGAAAAAGAAGTTCAGTCAATCAGGGTTCCTTTAGCAAATCCCAGACCTTGCTCACAACTGCCTGAGATTAAAAACAGCTACCAGATTCCCTTCAGCTTATCAGCCCGTCCCTCCCCTGGGAGGGAATAGATTTTAGAAAGACTCTGGACCCCATGGGATTCAGGCAAGAAAGCAATGACCCCTCACAACCATGCAATACCAGGATCACTGGGAAGCAGATGCAACCAATCTGAAGGAAAGAAGAAAGACAAAGTAAACCAGAAAAGCCAGGCTGACTTGAAAGGTGATGTTAGTGACAGTCCTGCCCATCCCATGTCTCTTTGACTTCGGCTTGCATGCCTGAATCGTGCACTTCCGCCACTGTCTGAGAACATTTCCCAGCTTTTGGTTTAAGATTGTCCTATGATTGATTTCCTATGAAGTTCAATTCCAATTGACCTGTTAAAATTCCCAGTCTCGAAACTAAAGAATTCCAAGTCCTTCACCCTTCTTGTTCTTAATTTACTCTAGAATTCTCACTTTCCCCAACATTCCCAAACTCCTCGCCATTCCATATTCCCAATTTCCTTTATGCTCTCAAAGTGCAGGAACCAGAGGCCTGTCACCAACGCTACTGAGACTATTCTTTTGTGTCAGTAGCTTCCTGACACACTGCTTGGCCTCTCTGCAAACGAAATAGTGCTCTGGATCTCTCCAGAGAATCTCCATCACGGTACCAAATAGCCTTAACTGAATAAATGAACGCACCCTTCTTCTGTTTTTAAACATGCTGTTCTGAAACACCCTACAAACCCCACACAGCCAGGGTACAAAGGAGCAATAGGTACCTGCAAACAGTACACACTCAGCAACATACAGTCGGTACATGTCACCTTACCTCCAACACTTGTCCACTATTCCTCCCCAGGGGAATGGAGCGTAATGAAACATGATCTACCTGCTGGAGGACTTAGCTTCTTCTTCCACCATTTTCACCTAGCCATGGCTAAAACCCAGCAGATCGTGTTTTATTAGATCACGCTTTTTCAATATGTATTCTGCTTTTTGCTTGGTCGTGCTTTGCTATACCACATTATTTCATTCTTTAGCCAAAATTGTGATTGTCATTCATTGGGACACCCTTCCTCAATTTGTACCTCAGTGAAGTATATATGCTTTGCATTGAATAATAATTGCATTAACTGTTGGATTAAATTATAATTGAGGTTAAAATATTTGAGGCAGAAAACATTAAAAGAGAAAGTATAAAGAAAACCTATTTCTAAAAATAAAACAGTTTACTTACTGGCCCAAATACTCTTGTGTGCACTCATCTGCATGTCATTTCTTTTCCTTTAATCTCTTGGAAGAAATTTTGTTAATTAGCTGATAAGTAACACTTAAAGCTTTTAATTTAATATCATGCTAGTATTCCTTATCCAAGGAACCATTTCCCTAGAGGCTCATAAAAACATATAAAGTATTTTTATGTTTTTGACATCTAGACAATTTTAATGTCTGTAGTCCTGAAGCTGAATTTCCATATCTGAATTATTTAAGCATCTAAAAATGAACCTCACACTTAGTGAACAGTATTTCAAGTCTAAGAAAGATCACACTAGAAATGAGCCAGGGATGACAATACAGAGAAAATAACAACACATTAGAGATGAGCCAGGGATGGCAATACAGGGAAAATCACTAACAGCTACTTCTAGCGTCTGCAATTTTTGTAAGTCATAAATCTGAGGGCTCCTTCCTCCGCCTCACTTTTCAGCGTGGCTGCTCACAGTACTTTTATCACGAGGCTTGTTGATCACCCTTTACAAACAAGAGATTTTCCCAGTGTGTCTGACCTCGTTTATTTTATTGAGCTATTCCTCTTTGAACACGCAGGGCAAGGCGTTCTTGTCCAGCCATCCCTTATGTGGCCAGCCAGTAAGCACCTTAGAAAAGGACAGTTTTATTAGCTCTTTCCCATTTGTTCCTCTAATTATCCCCACAGTATGTGGGCAAATGTCAAAAGGAACAATTGTCTAGACCGTTTGATATTTTTGATAGAGGCGTCAATTACGTGCTACAGATTTATCTGTGTGTCACAATCCCTCACAAATCTTCCTCAGAAGGGAGAAGGAAATCTTAGCAAACACTGAACGGAGATTCAAGTGAGAAAGACAAGAGCTTAAGAGCTGTGTGTGAACACCCTGGGGAAAAAACAAAATTTTCCTATTTGATTTGATGCCCACGCACACAATAAATTATGATTAGTATTCAGTGTATGCTCACATGCAGAAAGAACCAATACACAATATTAAAAACAAAATTGCTAGGATTATGTTTCATGATACACCAGGAACAAATCACAGTAAAAATTTAATTTCCTAGGAAAAAGAACTCAAGGCAGTGAGATTATCCTCAAAGTTTAAAACGGACAGGACCATCATTTTCTCTGCCGTCATTTATCATTTAAATTGTTCTTGCATTCATGATACTGAATTTTAAATACATCCTAATTTTTTAATTCACTGAGCATATGGCTTTTTAAAAAAATCAGTAGAAACATATGTTAAGATTACATTTAGCCTGAAATATTCTATATTCATATTCAAAGAGAACTTCAAATACTGATATATAATATACAACATATTATATATGATAAATATCATATAAAATTTAAATAATATAGAATCAGAATGATACATATATGTGTATATATATATATGAAATTAAAAATAAAAGTGTATAAGTTTGTTTAGGCGATAAGGCCAATAGTTTTCTTCTTCATAACATTATTAGAATCTGTTCAAATAAATGCTAAAAGTTAGGAAACAAACAGCCACTGTCTTAACTCATTGTTTTAATTACTAGGAACATTGGTTCCTATGTGCTAAATCACTGCAAAAGAAAGCCTTTTTATCAAGGAATAGCTAAAAGTTCATATTTTAGATAGCATTTTAAAACTTTATTTCTAAAATATTATACCACCACAAATATTTAACCCTTACATTGATGCATATTTTATATCAATGACAATTACTGTACACATAGACCTTTTTAATAGGTGGTCAAGATTTTAAGTGCAATAGTTTTATTTTCAAGTTATTCTTGTATACAATGCCACTTAACAGGCCACTCTAGTGTATGGAATAAGATTTAAACCTTGAAGATAGTTAGGAATTAAAAGAAGTCTTATAGCATGGACCCTACAAATTAGCTTACATTGAAAATGTTTTTTTAAATCTAGCAAACCATCCAGTATGTATGAATATATGTATGCATGTATGTATATAAATATGCATTGTATGCATGCATGCATACATGTATATTTTAACATGCAAAATGTTATCTAAGAATTAAAGAACACTATCCTGTATATGATGCACTAGGTCTTTAGATCCTTGTAATAGGAGGCAAATGTAGCAGACTTCTACCTTTTTAGTACAAATTGCTATCCTCTATTCAACTGACATTTTCTCTCAGCTCTATAAAGAATATGGTGCTCCATTTTCATGTCTAATGCACATTATAGCCAAGGCAAATCGTGTTCAAGCTCCAAGATTGGCCACCACTGCCCAGTTCAAGTGTCCAAGAAAGCAACGCACGGAAGGCTGAAAAAGTTATAGTACGACTTATAGCCAGACAATGAAAAAATCATGGGCTGCCACACTTAAAGACACAGCACACAGGGTACTCCATGGGCTCTAAGAGGACAGAGAGGAAACAGCAAAACAGCTCCATCTCCACAGTAAGCAGCGTGCACATCCTTTGATACGACCTCACGCAGCCATCTAACATATATGATGGAAGGCTGTTACTCTTTAACAATAAACTGTTACGTTTTTAGAAGCTAAAACTAATTTTGATTTCTTTAAAGCATTCTTTATATGCTTATGTCAGAGTTTTCTAGGTCTATGCCTGTCAGGTATTAAAGGAGATTTAAAATTGCATCTCACCCACTTAAATCTCCAGTTTGAAGTTAAAATTTCACTGAAAAACACATACTAGGAGGCAAAAAAAAAAAAAAAAAAAAAAATTCACGTCTGCACTGAAAAATATGAAAAAGGAGAGGAAGCGTACACATTTATTTTATATAATAATGCTATGGAGAACATATGAAATAAATAACAGTTGTGAGCACAAATATATGATTATTTTCAAAAATCTACATAGATTCTTGTTATGAATTTATGCTCTAAAATTAAATAACAAATGTAAAAGCGATATTTTATTTGCATGAATGTTAATGGAAAAGCACAGAATCATACCATATTGTTATTTCCAATATCAGAGAACAACAGAAAGGTTTCCATACACTTAGGTTTCTTCGAAGAAAAGGAATGTAAGAATTTTACCTATTTTGAAACTGGACTAGCTGATTTAGTACTCTAGTGTTCCATGTGTCTATTAAAGTAAAATTAATAAAAATCCACTGGAAAAAAGGAAAAATGTATGCTCATTACATCCCTTGTACAACCCATAATGCTTCTGTTCCTATTTGTATTTTTCTAAAATCATTTTCAGATTTTATTTTAATTTGCCTAGTACTCACTGAAGTGCCAATGTGTACATATAGCAATAACAAATTAAACATTATGCAACTACTTATACAGAAAGCTACCCTATTGTTTCATATTCTAATCATACACCTGTAGAGTAATCAATGAATGTTCTTGTGTTGTTATGGCTTGTGAGAATAAATTAGAAGTCGAGAAAAGGGCCTTTAATGCTCATTAATTTTAGATTCTATATATTTTATTTTAGTTCACACTCTTTAAGAAGACACTTCTTTTATGCTACATAGAATATAAATAGAAAGGCCAAGTGAGCATAGCTACACCACTCTCTGTTAACCATGGAATATTTAATTACCATTCCAACATCATGGCAGCCAGACATAGCAATATTTCTACATAACAACAGAAAAACGTGTATTAAGTATACAGTACTCAAAACTGCTAAATTTTTGCAACATTTCATGTTTATCTATTAAAAATAACTAAAATCCTCAGTAATATATTTAGATCATATTATCAAATCCCATATAGTAATTGGCTTTCATCCAGTTGTTGTTCGCTGAGCAACACTATGACCTGAGTGAGATAAAAGTTTAATTTTAACTATAATGCTTTCAAAGTGGGTTTATAGACAGGTTCTGAAATTAAGGAAAGATTGTAAATTAACATTACTATATTGAGCAACAAGAATGTGCTCCTGAATTTTAAAATAGATATGTTTTAACATAAGTGCCAAGAAATTATTTCCAGAAAGAAAGTTGGCCTTTTTGAGAGTTACATTTTGGAGCACCAATATAAAGTCTGCAGACTATAATGTGAAGATTATGTGTTTTCCATTTAAGTATACGCCAATAGGCACTGGATGCTTGCTAGAACATCATGTATTTTGTTTCACACCTTACTTTGAAGTGTATATCCAAAAGAAACATCTAGTCCATTAAAAAAAAAAAAACTGTATCAAAATTTCTTTGACTGAAAATAAACTCATTGTTTGAATGCTAATTGTTGGGATAGGGTTATTATTTTATTGCAGAAGAATACATCTTCTTAGAATGGTTTTTAAAACAAAGGGCAGAATTCAGCACTTAGGGTAGTATGTTTATTTATCATAACAAAACTAAAACCCCTCACACAAAACATTACTAAAGAAAAAAACCTTTTAATTATAATTATAATTCAAGTCCAAATCCAATTAGTGTCTAATTAATCTTACAGCGTGTTGATGTCATGGTCTTCCTCTTCTGAAGATGAAGACTTTTCATTTTATTTTATTTTTGCTGAAAAATAAAACTGCCAGCAAAAAAAAAAAAAAAATCCCAATGATTTGCTGAAAAATTTATAAATAGAAGCATCATAATTTGCCTTTACTAATTGTTACAGTCTTTGGATTTCATTCTTATAAACTTGACCCCTTCCCCCCAGGATCTGAGCTTTATGTTGATAAATACTGTATTTAATCTTTTTTGGCATGCAAGCAAAGCAAATGGCACTGTCTCTTGATGAGATTGATGACATATTTTATTCTGAAATCTAACCTGAAATATAAATGTTTACTATTCTTTCTCCAAAGATAGAATTACTAACTTTATAAACAAATAATTGCAGAAGCAGGAAAGCTTCCAAAGGCATTGTTAATCCTACTGTCAAGACACTGACTGTGAGCCCCAAAGCCCATTCCTAGTCCATAAAATAACATTTCACATAATATGAAAATATTTTATACTTCCATTGTTTGAAACAACTCAGACCCTTTCAACAAAAAGGAATCAGGGTGCCCTAATTCCTATCTTAAATGTCTACTTGATCTCATTCATAGCTTTAGTACATATGTGACCAGGAAACCTGAGTTACTTAATTTTGGGAAAACATTTATTGCAGATGTTCTTAGAAGAAGAATTTTTACATTAATATTTTACTATGACATGCTCAAAAGTGAGTGCCTTTTGTTTGTTTGCATTTTGTTTTCAAATGTGAGGATGCGCCCTCCACAAATGCTAGAATTATTGGCAAATCAATTTAAATCACCACTAAAAATGTGCAACACGAATAAGTTAAGAATGTGACTTAACAGCCTCAACTTATCCGACACAAAATGCATGAGAAGCACCCGAGTTCTTATGTAACAGGCCAAGCTTCAAAAGCACTAAAATATAAATAAATGAAAGTGTGATTTCTTAATTAGACTGAACGATTTTGCAGCATCTTAAGGGAATTCTTAGACTTCTCATGCTTAAAATTTAACAGTTGGAACATTCTGCCATTTAAACGAAGCTCTACAGATGGCTTTTACCCTTTTGCTTCATAGCAAAAAGGATATGCGATCATTTTTATGGAAGATTATCTAAAGAGAACATTCCTGTAAATCAATGACAGAAATATTAGACACTCCCTTTTTCCTGACTGGAATATGTGTCTCTAGATGCTTGCACAGACTTCTAAGGTAGTAAATGTTCTAGGCCAAATCTTAAATAACAGCTCTCGGTTTCCAGCTAGTACGGATGCACTTCTAGTGTAACCTCCCCCCCCCCCCCCCCACACACACACACAAACTCCAGGATTCAGCCCTCGGCCAACAAAGGACAGCAAGTGATTCTCTGCAGCATAAAAGCCGGGAAAGGCTACCTTGGGCTTTGTTTTTGTTATGTAAAATGTATTAAAGTGACTCACCCACTTAAGACTACCTACTCTGAGAAGCTTTAAAATACCTTCAAAAACCAAATTAAAGGCTTTCCCAGAATGCCAGAAAAGCTACTCAGCGCGTTTAAAAATATGTATATATTTATATGTGCCACTGACTCTGATTCCTTCTTGCACCCTGAGAGAGCGGAGAATGCTTGCATTGCATTCCCTTCCAGCCGTGTGACTGTAGCTACCTTTCAATTTCCAGAAAAGCAAAGGCTTCTTTCTTTCCCTCCCTCTTTTTTTTTTTTTGAAAGTTATTTTAGAAATGTTAAAAATAAGAGAAAATTGCAAGAGACTGAGGAAACAGTCCCTCCCTCAAAGAATAGGGATTCTATTCATTCTAAGAACAGGAACCGCGTGTCTGTCGGCACTTAGATGTTTAAAATAAAGGGTTTGGTAGCTTGGCTTAGGTGGCCCTGGTACCTGTGAGCGCTGGGGTGGACAGCATGCTCAGATGCCCAGAGCGAGCTGGCTAGAAACCAGAGATGCTGTCAGACGCTCCTAGTAATTTGGGACCTAAATGAGTTTGGACAGCACAGCAATTAGCATCCTAGAGGCCAAGTACAGGAGAAGCGCACGCTACTGGGTCCAATCTGAAATTAACTCTGAAACACCTAACGGAAACATAACTTTTCATCTGGCCGGGTTTCGTGGCAGCTGGTTATGCCTGCAAAGTTTTCCCCCCGAAGTCCAGCTACACTCTTCAGCGTGGAGCATCCTCGGAGACCGGGGTGAGACGCCGCCGACGGCTGGTAGAGGTTCCCTGGGCCGGCGGAGGTTCTCCACACCGGTTCCGAGCTCACTCCAGCGGCCGGTAGCCCACCCGCCCGCGGGCCTCCGGGGCTCCCAGCCTCGCTCCCCGCCCCCACAGGCAGCCGGGCGGGTAACAGAGCTGGGACCCCCGCCTCCAGCCCCACCCCGAGCCCGACGACTTACGTGACGGCCGGAGGGAAGGGCTCTTCGCTTGAGGGGCCGATCAGCCAAGATTGGAAAAGTATCAGAGTCAAGGCCAGCAGGCAGCCAGCAGCCATCTTCGCGATCGAAGATCAGTGCCCTCCTTGCCGGCCCGGAGGCGGCGGGGCTGCACGCTACGGCCGAAGGGGGAACCAAGCCGGGGCGCCGGCGGGAGAGCGCGCGTGGAGAGGCGAGCAGGACACGGCCGGGCGGGCCGGGGGACTCTCTAGCGAGTGGCCGCCGCTCCGTGCCACCGCTGCCTCGCCTGAGCCGCCATCAAGGGCGACTGTGGAAACCGAGCTCGGCCAGCCTGCTGGCGCCCGCGCGCTCCGGCTCCCGGCGCTCGCCTCCCTGATTTATCCGCGGTCGCCGGGGAGAGGGAGGGGGCGGGGCGGGGGCGGAGGGGGGCGGTGCAGGGACGCGGCGGCTGCGGGGAGGGGGGGGGGGGGTTGGCCGGAGCGGGTCTGGGGCTGCCTTCCCCGGGCGGGTCTCGGGGAGGCGGCTGTGGGTGGGCAGCGGGAGGGCCGGGCGTCAGAGCCGGGCGGGGACGGGCCGGGCGCAGCTCTCCATACAAGGCAGAGAAGGAACTCCCAAAGTCGGCGTCGCTTGCTCCCTCCACCAGGCGTGTGCAGGCCCAGGCGACCCAGCCCTTAGGGGCTCCCCGAGGGACCACAGGTCGCCCGCGGGCATCTACCGGCTGCTCAGGCTCCGACCGGGCACTTTGCTCGCCTCCTCCGGGTTTTTTGTTTTTGTTTTTGTTTTCACAATCTGGCAGGGGCCCCCAAGCCCTTCTCCCAGGCGTAGAATCCACTGCCTGCCTAGGAATCATGAAGTGATTTGACAACAAATGTAGGAGGGGTTTGTGGTGCGTTTAGAAGCGCCTCTGTCGACTCTACCAGGTGGCACTGTTTTTCTTGGTGTGCCAGGTGGTTAGAGCCTTTAACAAGGCTCTAACTAATGGTGCCAGCGGCTGTACGTCCAAGTACAACTAGACTCCGTTTACCTGAAGGGGATAGAATCTCAGGGGCGAGCTGCGGATAGATGGACGTCAAGCTGATGCTGTAAGAGCTCTCTCCTACTGGGCAGTAGGAATCAAGGGTAGAGGAACGAACACTCCTTCGAGGGCGGTTAGGCTTTGCAAGGGGCTTTGGTAGCATCCTAACAAGCAACCAGCTTAAAAAAAAAAAAAAAAAAAAAAAAAAATGCCCTGCCCCCTGAACTGCTTTGTGGACAAGGTTGTTTGCCTGGTCAATTCACTTTGTCAGCGCGAACGCAGAACGGAGGTGGAGGTTAACATCAGAAACAGGTGGCACCCTGCAAAATGCATCTGAAATATGGGGGAAGGGCTAGCTTTACCTGCACCCTGGGGAGAAGCAGAGTTTGTGTGTGTCTTCTATATTAAAACAACAACAACAAGGGTCTCCGGTTTTACCCCCATCTGGCTCAGGCCACCTTCGAGGATAGACAGACTTGGTGGGGCCGCTGCTAAAAAGGCTTCATGGACCAGCTGCTTCCAGAAGGATATGAAAACACTATGACCTGAAGTCAGAGAATACAGCTCATGATTCTTGTTAATCAACCCTCGGCTCATTTGGAAATGACCAAAGAGATGGCGGTGGTGAGGGTGATTGCTGGCCAGATCACAAATGTGTTTGTGATTTTTATGGTGTTTGGCCCTGGGAGTTAGTTTTCCCTCCCCCCTCACCCCCCATCTCTCCCTTTTCACGCTTTATTAGTTTTCTTTTTGTCCTCTGCATCTCTATCTTGCCCTTTGTTTTCTACTTCCTACTCTGAGTGGCCTCACAAAGGCACCCCAGAGCGACTTAACTTAGTTTGTTTTGTGCTAGGCGGAGAAAGCTTGTCACAAGAGCTGTAGGAATGAGGGATGAAGTGGGGTGTAATGGTATTGAGAGTTAACAGCTCTGACGGGTACTTTACAACAGCAGATACCTTTTCTTCCAAAAATTAGACACCCAAATAGCCAAATCCATCATTCTTTTCGATTTTTAAAAACTCATAGGCAGATCTTTTCTTGCAGGAAAATTAGAGCAAGAGACTTAGATGCTCATTACTGTTTACATAATGTGTTGGTATCATAGTGGGCATACTATATTAAAAATATCATTATATTCTGTCGATTATTTCATTAATACTTCAAACTTCCCATGATGGTGTGTGTGTATATATATATTTCTTGTATATATAGGAAAAAAAGCTTCTAGAGTAAAAGAAAATAATACAATTCTTGAGAGGATAAGTAAATTTTATTTTTTATTAACTGTGTTTTATTATCTGGCCTTTGAGCCAGATCTCAGTGTATTGGATCTGTTGAAGTCTGTCCTCTCCTGCATCTAAAGCTATCTTGCTTTTGTAATGCTTATTTTGAAAGGTAGGTGTTCAATTGCAAACCTATATCTTTTAATTCTCTGCAGTGAAGTTTAGCTGTTAATTGTTTTGTTTGGTTGGTTGGGTTTTGTTTTTGTTTTGTTTTTGTTTTTTTGATGGTGGTTGTGGTGGTGGTGTATGTGTGTGTGTGTGTGTGTTTGTTTACTTTTGTCAACACAAAACTTTTTAATGAAGATATTCAAAATGAAACTTTTTTTATTAACTATGATTGCAAAAATGAAGCCATCTGCACAGCATGCTTTATGCTTGTACTAAAGTGTATATATATGTATATATGTATGTATGTATATATGTATATATATATATATATATATGCTATATCGTTACACAGTGTTTTTTCATTTCACTTGTAGTTTGGGGGAAAGTTCCATAATGTCCAGATAATTGTCTATAATTTTAATAAAAGTTCCCTAAATCACCAAGAATAGTCCTTCTACCTAAAATGTTTAAAAATCACAAGAATTAATGTGAAAGTGACTGCATTGTGGCCTAAAAACTGAGCAAGAAGCTAAAAATCAATGTCTAATGTCATTTCAACAAAAAGATTTTAATTACAAATTAATTAGTGAAGCATTGCAGAATATTTTATATTTCATTATTCCTGAAAGAGAATTTAAAGAGGATTTAATATATGAAAAGATTAACTTTTACTTACAAAAATATATGATGTGTAACTCCTCGGTATCACTCAATAGCTATTCCGTATCAGTGAAAGACAAAAAGACAGAAAGGTTCAACTTGTTGCCTCCTTACAGAATGCTTTCTGGAGAGAAGTGGGAAAGAAAGCAATTCGGAACATTGTGTCCCCGGAGAATGGTCAAGAAAGTGTGTAGTGAATTTTAAGATGGAAAAAGAGTATGCTCTTTTTCAGTGTTTTACCATGTCCCCTGGAGAGGGAGACCTGGTGGCACTCAGAGGAAGGACAGTAGGTTACTGAGAAGAGACTTGATACCCTATGAGCATATACAGGGGCAGGAAATACCCCTCAGGAACAGTCATAGGGGAGGGGAATAAGGGGAAAAGGGGAGGGAGGGAAGAATGGGAGGACAGAAGGGATGGGATAACCATTGAGATGTAACAAGAATAAGTTAATAATAAAAAATTTAAAAAAATAAAAAAATAAAAATAAGGTGGCACAAAAAAAGAATTCACTTGCAAAAAAAAATGAAAAAAATGATCTATTCTAAATAACAAGTGTGGACAAATATTTTCTATAAACAAACTATTTATAATAAGCTTTATTTGGCCCAAGAGAGACAGACAGACAGACAGACAAGACACTCAATTTTTGATGAAAGAACTGCTTTTCTAAGTGGACGCCAAAACAGCACTAAGTGCATTTCCTACCATGCATTGTTTAATTATTCACTTTCATTGTTGAATTTATGCTGTTTGTAAAACATCTTCATATCTGTAAAGGAGCAATACCCCTTTCTTTCTTTCTTTCTTTCTTTCTTTCTTTCTTTCTTTCTTTCTTTCTTTCCTCCCTGCCATCTTCTCTCCTTCCTTTCTTTCTGTCTTTCTTTCTTCTTTCTTTACCCAGGGTCTGTCCACATAGTACTAGTGTCCTGAAACTCACTATGTATAGACCAGGCTGGCCTTGAACTCACAGAGATCCACTTGTATCCGACTCTTGAGTCCTGTGATTAAAGGCATGTACTATCACACTCCATTATAGCAATAGCTTTTATGTTATTCTGCCTCAAAACTCTGCTAATCATATAACTTCACAGTCAGCTTTTTGTCCTTGTTCTGTTTTCCCTATACCTTGTGCCTCACTTCTGTTAAGCACAATCATCTCTCGGGGCCTACAGAAGATATTGGCCCACAGCATGACTTTCTACTAAAAAGAAAGAAGAAAAGACAAACCACATGTCTCTCTAAAAAGCTCTCATAGAAAAGGTCTTCAGTCCACAAGCGGGGTGAGAACTGTGTTTTGATTCATTCTACTGAACTGTAAGTTACAGCACAGTACATAAAGTACATGTCCTCAGGCCAGCCTAGGCAACGCGAAGGGGGAAATTCAATTATTTATCCAAACATTCACTAGCAACATGCAATGCAATGGGCCAGTCAAGAAGGGATAGATAGTAAATATTGAAACTGCCAATGATACGGACCGCTAGCATCCTTTCCAGCTTCCTATACCATACTGATGCAGCTCCCTAGCAGAGAAGAAGACAGCAGATACCTTTCATGGGTCCTACTCTTCCAATACTTGGTTTTCATTGTCCATACATACAGAGACTTACCACTACAGCCTGGTATGCTTCTCCCCAACAGAGGCTATGTTGTGTAACCTATCCAGCTGTTACTCATTACAGTAGACTTCAGACATGGTGCAGTTCATCTGTAGGACAGGAGTCCACAGTAGTGGTGCAGAATAGGGTGCCTAGGAGTTTACTTTGCAGTAAAGAACATGGGAGCAGAAATGTGAAAGTCACCATTTTACTGTTGTTCCCATGTGTGTTCAGTTTAAAGGATTGAATTGCCTAAGGTTGTTAAAGAGCTTGACAACTATATGAATACATTTAGAGGGTTTTACTTTTTTAAAAATCCTATATTCTACTCATAGGTGGCAAAATAAAGCTTGTGTTGCTATCACTTATAGAGAAGACACTTTGGAACTTTGGAGTTGTATTTGGATACATCTGAAACTATTAGAATAAATATTACCCAGCAACAGTATTTTATTCAAGATTTACAGGAAGATCGAAGGTTATCTCCAAAATTCTAGATTATTTGAAAAAAATACTGTGGTATGTAAACATAGTCTCATATACTACCTAATGTTTTCTCTTTTTTTCTAACCAAATTAATACTATTTTAAACTTCATGTATCATTAAAAGTAAACAGGGATTTAAAAAATTCTTTCCTAAGTAGCTTTGTTGTACACGATGGAATTTATAGCCATTGGTTTTCTTTTCCTTAGTCACAAATGTAAAGTTTTTCACTTGGGCAGCCTATCCTTTGAATATATGACTCTTAGAGTGTCCATAGCTTAATAGAAGAATTGATGTAACAAACCTGTCAACCAGGGTGAAGATGTTCCACAGCAAATAGCGGGGGCTTCAAGATGAGTCTATTCACTCCTTGAATGTTGCTGTAAGCCTTCCTCCTATAGGATTTAACATATATTTTGTCAAGATTATATTTGTATTGCAGATTGTCTTTTATTCTGTTAGCATACTTCTAAAGTAATTTTTGTTTAAAACAATCGGATACATAGCAACGTATTTACTAAATAACTCGAAAAGAGTTTTGTGTTCCTTATCATATTTTAATAACAGTTACTTATTTAGCTGTTCTAATTTAGCTGTAACTAATAACATAACCATATCAATCCACATGGGATTAATAGTCACTGTTTTTAAGAAGAGCAAACACATTTTGGCTGAAAGAGCTGTGTATATAATCACCTGTATTCCTGTCTCTGTTATTATCTGAAAACTGCATTTCTTTCAGGTCCTGTGCTTTTAAAAAGAGTATTGGAATATGTTGGCATTTATTGCAGACTGGTTGAACATACACTTTCTTAAACTTCCCATTTCACTTATACTCATTAAAATATATCAAGCATTTTCCTTTCAACAACGACAAAGTACTTGTCAAAGAATGAGCAAAATCCTAGTTACAACACTTGTTCCACTTGAATTCAGCTCTAACAAATGCCCATGGTTCATCGATGTTCAGGAAGAGCATTCACTTCTGTCAGTTTGTCCTTTCATCCTCCAAGCTGACCAGCCAGTTGACCCCGCCCCTTCTCCACCCCCTCTTTTGATCCATTTTATTCCCAACATGCAAGTTTTGAATTTAACACATTACCAAAAGAGAGACTTTAAAAAAATAGTAGGAGAAAAGGAGTAGTGAAGACAAAGATAAATTACCCGAGGATGACGGAAAAATGAAAACACGAAGGAGGAACAGCATACATAAAAGAAAGGATGTTTGTTCACAATAAAAATAAGAAAATAAACAATGCAAAGAAGAGTCAAAGAGACAGCAACAGATATGAACGCCATACGTAAAATAGTAGTGTGGGATCTGACTGTTTTCCATCTCTATAATTTGACTTTCAAAAAAGCTGTATGAATGAATTTAAAGTGGTCTGTAGCCATTGACACTGGCTTTTTGTCTCTTGTCATAATGCTTTTGAGAAACGTTCACATTTATTTCCTGTATCAATACTTTGCCCCTTTTAAGTTAAGTGATAATTCATGATATGAATATACAAGTGAAATATTTACCAGCTAAATAACAAGCAGGGTGTTCTAGCTTTTAAATTTGAAATGTAGACCTGGTATGAAAATTTGTGCCCAGTTTTTTTATTTTGTTTTGTTTTTTGTTTTTGTTTTTTAAAATATATTTTATTGATTAATTCATATTAATCTCAATTGTTATCCCATCCCTTGTATCCTCCCATTCCTCCCTCCCTCTCGCTTTCACCCCATTCCACTCTCCTATGACTGTGACTGAGGGGGACCTCCTCCCCCTGTATATGCTCATAGGGTATCAAGTCCTTACCCAGATCTAGCCAATGGATAGGACATTCTCCACGAACTCTGGTGTCCCATATTTGACCATGTCCCCTGGATGCGGAGGCCTGGTGGCACTCAGAGGAAGGATAGCAGGCTACCAAGAAGAGACTTGATACCCTACGTTTTTTTAAAATGAACACAATGGGGTAAAAAAAAGGACAACTCAATTTTTTCAAGCAAATGTTAAATCAAAGAAAACCTTTATTTGTGAACAAATAACAATTTAAGAGAAAATATGAATAAATAAATACTTTTTATAATTATTTTTAAACGTGTGATGTTAATATTTAATTCATTTTTATATAAAAAATAAATGACATTCAAAGTCTTAAACATAAGTACTTAATATAAGTGTAAGTTTTCTGTGCCACAAGTTATTCTCTCAACACATATTTGTACATGAAATATCTAAAGCATAGAAGCTATTTAAAATAGGATGCTCTGCATAACGAGCAACAAAGAGGTGCTCACTGGATGGGAAGGAAAGGGCATCAGGAGCTCAGCTGCTTCCACACCTCTAGTCTAACCTGAAAAGGTACCCGATATTCAGGAGTCTTACACTACATATCCTGTATTTCAAGCACCATCTCATGGCTTACACTGATTTGTTTCTCATAATAAAACATGAATTCATTCATTCACTCACCCTCTTCTCTCTTGAATATTCAAATTGTGGATTCTTGCAATCATTGGAAGCACTTCCCTAACTCCATTGAACCAGGCTCATCATCAAGGTACATTAGAAATGCCACAAATCTGTCTAGTTATAAAACATACACATGTGTTGTTGTTGTTGTTGTTGTTGTAGTTGTTCTTCTTCTCCTCCTCCTCCTCCTCCTCCTCCTCCTCCTTCTTCTTCTTCTCCTTCTTCTTTTCTTCTTCTTTCTTCTTGTTCTTTCTTCTTCTTTCCTTTGCCATCTGTAGCCCAGGCTAACGACATGGATTTCACTATAGAGTCCATGATTGCCTTAATATGGGGATGTGATCATCCTGCCTCTACCTTCAAATTGCTGAGATTAAAAGTGTGCATCCTTATTTATAAGTGAACAGAGAAAGGTAGGGTTTGAACCCAGGTACTTTTCTTCTAGTAGCCCTAACTCTTAATCATTATGTCATGCAATCTTTTTCTCAACCAAGGTATAATGAAAGCAAATATAGTATTGATGAATATAGCTAGATTTTTTAAAATTCATCCATAGTTGAAGACAAAAGTGAAAAGTGTTGAGGGACAGCAGACTAAAGATGCACTCATGTGAAGTGCCCACCTTTCTCCGTACTTAAAGGTTGATATCAATTTATGATAAGCAGAAATGAGATTAAACAATCTTCTGTAAAAAACAATTAGTGGGTGTGAATTTTAGGGATCTTAAGGTACTTATATATCCTAAGAAAGTATAATTTTTCTCAATCATTTCAAATGTGTATATTTGTATATATTTTGAAATTAACAATAATGGTGGGGATGATTAATTGATAAAATGTTATATGACAAAGAAAATATTATCTAGAAAAAGAAGCATTTCCTGGCTAAATTCATCTCAGAAAATTTAAGTGAAAAGTATTAGAAGTATGTTAGTTTTCCTCAGTATATTTTATTTTATTAATGTATGTTATATGAAAAATTAGAAATGTATATTCCAAATAGTTTTAGAAAATAAAACTATTTTAGGAAATAAAATCATTTTAGAAAGTGATTTTAACTGTTATTTTTATAAAATCATTAACGAGTTACATTGGTTTGTACCTATAGCCTCAGCACTCAATAGGTTATGACAGGAGGATTAGAGGTTCAAGGCCCACCTAGGCAACATAATGTAATCTTATCTTTTAAAAACAACCATAGCATATTTAGCTATAATAGTATTTGGTATTTGATGAGTATTTAATGACTTTGACATTTAAGTCATGCTAATTTCTAATGAGAAAGATATTTCCATATATAGAACCTTGTTCCCTTTCCACCACATGGTCCACTTTAAGCAATTAATCATTATTTTTTTTTTAAATCTCTAAGTACAGTTTACAAAAGAAATAATAATCATTTGGTTGTATGTTACAGACATATATGAGAACAATAAAATTATAACTTTTATTGGCACAAGGACGTATTTCCTTACTTGTACCTTCCACGTATGGGTATGAGGTTATTGTCTACTGTCTCCTTTTTACAATGAGAGTGGTATTTATGATGCCGAAGGATGTGAGGCTGTAAACGGCATTTGCATTCATCTGAGACATCAACTCTGCTTCACTATTTAGTCACTGGCTAGAGATATTTATTGCTTCATGTACTATTCTTCCATAAAGAGTAATAGCTCAGTAGAACACTTTCATACTACTGATTATGTCCCCTTTCCAGTGAATGAGAAAAGGAGATGCACTTTAAAGAAGTAAACCAGTCTTGCTTTGACTAAGCAAGAAGTTTGAGGGGAAAGTGAATATGGGTAATAAAAAAAATCAGACAAGTGAAATCTGTAAATTCATTTTATTTAATGTCTTTTAGCAGACCCCCAAATGTACAAATATGTAAGGGCCTATTACTTCATTTCTCAATGAAATATTAAACTAGGTGACTTTATTGCTTTCTATTAAGGGAATTTAAATTTAGAAAATATCAGGCAATATTATGCCAATCTGTAATCCCAGTATTTTAGAGACGAAGGCAAGGAGATCGCACATTTGAAGCTTGTCTGGGCTACTTAGTGAAACTCTGTCAGACAAACAACAACAACGACAACAACAAAAGCATGAAATGTTCATAGAAAAATATTTTAATAACGGAAGGCAAATGAAATATTTAATGACTGAAATATGTATATGTACAATGTCGCATATCTATTCAATAGAATATTAATTGTCAGCAAAAATTAAGTAATAATACATATTATAATTGGTGAACCTCAAAAACATGCCAAATGAAAGAAGCCACTCACTAAAATGGATATTGTATGCTTCTTTTTTATCTGAAATGTCCATCCAGGCAAATCCATGGGCATGGAAAATAAAAGTGTTTGCTTTTGGTAGTGTTAAATGTTAAACCAAATGAACCATAATGACGAATTGATGAAAGTTGGGATGTGCTCTAAGAGTGGGAACTGTTTAAGTTGCACACAATAATAAATATACTAATGCCATTTTACCCCACACTTCAAATCCATGGTACAATTATTAAGCTGAGAGTCATATGGAAGTTTACTTTTAGTTAACTGTGTGGACTATACTAAAACTTCAATAGGCTTATTATAAAAGAAACAGCATAGATATGTAAATAGGTATTTTATGATCATTGTATGAAAGAAAGGGTAAATGAAAATCTGGTCTTGTGTCATTTTAACTCCAACTAAAATACACTGTAATTCCCCTCTTAAGGGCCAAGATGGATTCTCAAGAGGTGCACATCTAGAGATGAGTATTTTCCCTCTCCTAAGAGGTTTCACAGGGTGTAGTCACCACTGAGAAAGTGAGTTTCAGGATTGGTTGTAGTGCTACTGCTACAAAAGAGTGATAATAGAAGGCTAGTGCTGCATCTGTGAGCTGAGATGCCTGCTAGCCATATAAGCACCTGGAGGGCCTGCCAAGACATAGGCCTCCAAGCCTTGAGTTCCTGCTTCAAGAAGTTTAGGGAGACTCCAACCTTTGCCTGTCTAATACATTTACAGATGAGGATGAGGAGCTAGGACATTAGTGACAACTGTGTCTTTATTCTGTTCATAGTGAGGTAGACTGGAAAGAAGGTATGAAATGGAGGGACATATTGAGTATGCATTACCAGTCAATAAAGTAATTTAGAACAAAACTTTTAACAGAGCAGATTATCTTGGAACGTGGAGAAAATGGGGCTACAGGGAGTGGGCCCTGTTCTGTGGGAGTAGCCCCAAGTCAATCTATGTTGCCTGTCAGATCCACTGTTTCCTTCCAAGTGTCAAGGTCAAATTAGCTCCAGCACTGTATGAATCCAAGCTGGGAGTCTGTTTTACAGTGTTAGAGGATATATAGGAAGACATATTGCTTCCCCAAACTTGTTATCTGTCTCTCAAGGACAGCCTCCCCTCCCCCTGCCTCTTGTATCCAAACTCTACTATGGATGCTACTCGACTAGGTAGGTAAAGTCTGTTCTGATGCAAAGAGACTTACAAATAAGCAACTCCCCCCTAGCAAATATCAGTTTTCTGTCACCAAACGCTGCTTTATTGGATGAGTTTGCAAATACTGGAAGGAAAGGTCCTCAGGCTCTCTGAAAAGTTATTTTGGTTTTGGTAAGAAAATCGATATGAATTCGACTCACTGAAAATTATGAAGCTTTGTTATTGACTTCACCAGGAAAACCACAGGAACACTAACCAATAAGAAATGTTCACCAGATTTCCTGGAGCTGCCTTAAGCAAGTCTTAGATGATTCCCAAGTCTACCCTGAGTGACACAAAATAAAACTTTTATTTTTCTCATATTCCTAGTAAGACTGGTTCATATTGTTAAAAAAAAATCTTTTCCAAAAATGAGAGCAAAAAATAAACAAAATTGTTTCTTTTAGTTGAAAATAGGAATCAGTCTTAGTTCCTCAGCAGACAGTAATCTGAGCACTCCATAGGAAATGTGGCGATGAAAGGAAAAAAATTGAATAGAGAAAAAAGTTGTAATCCAGCCTTTCTCTTCCTTCTCTTGCTCAGGTTTTCCAAGAGTATCTTAGTATCTTCAGATAGAAGCATCTAAGGCTCTTTTCTATTGGGTCAACTAATGTGAATAGTTCGACAGTGCTACCAGTGTGTTGACTGAAACTCAGATTGGGCTAAATACAAGTAATAAGTTTTGGTTAAAAAATTTAAAAACTCATTTGTAAATCATTCCAAAGCCAAACACACACACACACACACACACACACACACACACACACACACATGCACACATGGGGGATGGGGTCATGTAGGTAGAGCTACATGTTCTCATAAAAAATAGTACACTTAAGTTTTTGGTAATAGATTATTCAAAATGTGTGAGCTGGAAACCAATTACAGGGTTTAAAGTATATGAGACATTATTAAAGTATCTAAATAATAAGGAAATGGAGTCCTTGGCATTAGATGTTTGCTTGAAACTAAATATATTAGTTTTAGTCATGATACTTCTATATTTTCAAGTGAGATCATCCATAGATTTTCATTCTATCCATACCATTTTTTTCATAAACTAATACTACAGGTAGTTTATATGTATGTTTCTCTATTCAGGATTAAGTCCAGCCTCATAGTTCACTCCACATTGCTATATTCATATGAACTATAATGGAACCAATACTCTTAAAAGCATTACTGATGAGTGATCAGTCTAAGTTGCATGAAACAGCGTTTTATGTAGCCTGTACTTTTGAAGGGATGTTCAACAAAACAGCAAACAAAATAGCCATCTGTGTCCCTAAATACCTACAGAGTTTGGTCTTAGATGCAATTCAGCATGTGCCAATACTCTGACTTCCATATCTTGGGAATTTTAGTATGAGAAACAAAATCCTCAAAAGGTTTTTTAGATACTTTATTTATAATACTGGGCCAGGGAGATGCTTGGTCAGTAAAATGTTTGTCCTGCAAGGGTGGGAACCTTAGTTTGATCTCCAGAAACCAAGAAAAGCCAGGCAGGGTGATGCAAGCTTTTTATCCCATCTATCGAAAGTCTTAAACAGGATCCCACCAGCCTAGCATAGTGAATGAGTCCTAAGCCAAGTAAGACTTTGTCTCAAGAACATGGTACATAATACTTCAAAATTATACCTGAGCTAAATCTTTTTTTAATTTAAGTAATTTATTCAGGTTACATCTCAATTATTATCCCCTCACTTATATCTTCCCATTTCCCCCTCCCTCCCTCTTTCACCCTACTCCTCTCCCATAGGTCTGTGACAATAGGGGACCTCCTTCCCCACCATATGATCACAGCCTATCAGGTCTCATTCTGATAGCCTGCTTCCCCTTCCTCTGAGTGCCACCAGGCCTCCTCAGCACGAGGAAGTGGTCAAATATGGAGCACCAGAGTTCACGTTAGAGTCAGTCCCCACTCTCCACACAACTGCAGAAAATGAACTGTTCATTGCCTGGCTCTGAATAGGGGTTCTAGGTTTACTGCATGCATTGACCTGCAGATTTTCCCTTTTCCCCTCACCCCAAACCCACTATAAGTATTGAGCAACAGGAAGGGGGAAAAATGTTGTTTTTAAAGAAAGGTTGAGTGATAGGAAGACTCCTGCCAAAAATTCTCACTTGCAAAAGGAACAACAGTGTCACACACATTGTGTTTTTCTCAAAAGAGGCAAAGTCTTACTTGCCATATGGAATGAAGAATGCTGACTTCGGGTCAGTTCTGAAAGTGTCTGGTTTCTGTCTGAAGCAGACTTCCTTGTCTACTATTTTTGATGGCCGTTGGTTCCAACTTATGAATGGTTTGCCTCTCTGTGTGACCCTTGAAAACTGCTTCTAAAGTGACCAGTAGGCAACATGACAGTACCTCACACCTAATGCTTAAGCCCTGACCTGCAGTGCAGGTGCATTTGTCCTATGACATGGCCAGGTGGATTTAAGGCTGAAGATAAGATAAAGATTGATATCTTCCCTGAGATAAAAAAAAAAAATGTTACCTTAGCAGGTCCATGAAGCATCCCTGTGACTGAACAAAACAACAGAAAGTCATTTTCAGAATGGCACAGTGTGAAAAGACTGGGCTGATCTTTGCTGCTTTTTGAGGTTAAAAAATAATAATAATAACCACGGAGAGACCCCAAGCAAAGGACGAAGACATCTCTAGATTCTGGCAAAGGTAAGGGAACACCATCTCCCACCATCTCCAGAGGTGTGCAACCTGCAGGACAACTTGATTTCAGATTGCTGAGACCTGTGTTGGATGTTTGACCCCCAACATTATAATGTGACAGTTGTGATATTTTTAGACCACAGTATGATTTAATAATTTGTAATATTAATATTATAGGACTCATGGGTTGCCTCTGAGAGCTACCCAGACTTTGGATCTCAGACCTTCTACGGAAAATTTAAAGACACAGCTTTAAATTTTTAGTCCAGGCCCTTTATTTATTTGACTGTGTGATTGTTAATAAGAGGATTCCATAACATTCAAGGCTTTTGATTGAATTACGTCGACCAAGTTATAACCATTGCATTCAAAAATCTTTCCTAGACATTCACTCAATCTCCCTTTGGCTTTTTTCTTCTCAATACTCTATACCTTATGCCATAAAAATTACAGTTACTTGGAAATGAAACTATTAAAACAGTATTTGCCACGAGGCTGAACATTGATTTTATCATGTTCTCCTGTGAGCCCTCCTCTTCTAAAATTTCATTAACTCAAAAAAAAAAAATATCTATTGTCCTTATTACAGATTTTGAAAATTATCATTTATTTTGTATTAGTATACACCAATGATGGGTTTAATTATTATATTCTCATTTGTGTGTATGTGTATGTGCACACACAGACACAAAATAACTTTCTTACATTTATCCTTATTAGCTTCTGTCTGCCTCCTGCTAATTTTCTCCTTTTCCACCTTCTCCTTCTGGTACCTTTTCTTTCTTTCTTTCTTTCTTTCTTTCTTTCTTTCTTTCTTTCTTTCTTTCTTATTTTCTTCCTTCCTTCCTTCCTTCCTTCCTTCCTTTCTTTCTATATATCTATATTTTTTCTTTCCTTCTTTCTTTCTGATAGGGTAAACTTCTTTCAGGTTGTTCACACTGTCCAAGGTGAAATGTTATTTAGAAAAGCACAGACTCCTTACCAGTAGCTACACCACTGGGAAAAAAAAAAAAAAACTTTACCTTTCCCAGCGCCTTTTGATGATCAGGCAGACATGGAGCATTGAGAATCCTTTCTTAATAGCTACTGTTATCTGCTTATAGATCTGCGGCAGGACCATGGCACGGTGTTCACGGGCCTTATCCTGCACAGTGACAATACTGGCGATCTAAACTGATATGAGAGCAAAAGTACAAACGTGATGCTATATTCTGAAGACAGCGTTCCACCCCATTCCACTCCTTCCTTCAGCTCTTGCATGAACATTTTTTCTCTATCTTTCTTTAGCCATCATATAATTTAATTATGAAGTTCTTCTGGTGACAGTTTGACTAATTGTCATATTACCTAATACAAGTTTCTATCTTTCTAGTTTCATATATATATTGGCTTTGGCTTTGGCGACCATTGAACTAATACCATATACTTTAGATTTTTGTCCTTTTAACAAGGAATCATCTTCTGTATTAGTTGGCAATGTTAATTGTTGTAATAAATACTGCTGCATGTCTCCAGGACCTCATCAAAACATGAATTTATTTCTCATTTTCTTAGTGGGACTATCTGGGGACTGATCCAGATGTTCTCAGGAAAAACAAATTTCATCCATCTCATGTCCTGTGGCTTCCTAAACCTCAGAATGATCTGCAGAAGGGGATGGAAAGAAGGCATGCTGTCTTGTAAATAATTTCATGTAAAAGCATCTAACAGAATTATGGGGAAAGAAAGATGTTCCATCCTGTCTAGGTGTATGGACTTCTCACGGTGCAGTGTTGCGGAAGAAAAGTGACATATGGTGCAGAACACTTAGATGTCTTTCCACTAATATATATTCATCACACCGGCGGCAGAGGACTTTTAAATAATTCTTACAAGGACTTCATTTTTTGCACCTATGCTGAAGCTCGCATAGAGAAGTCTCTGCTTTAAAGAGACTTACATGCTCGGAAGTAAAATTATAAGTGCAAAATCTCTCTCTCTCTCTCTCTCTCTCTCTCTCTCTCTCTCTCTCTCTCTCTCTCTTACACACACACGCAGGCACACACACAAACACACACACTCATAAACCACAATTTAGATCAGCTACAAAATGGGGTAGGTGACTAAGGTTATTGTAAGCACCATGTGTATGTCATCTGTCAAGCTCTATAATAAGAAAAGAACACATACTGTAAAATACAAAGGGAAAGAGCAGAGGGGATGGATGTAGAAAAAGGGGAGAGAGATCATGGTAAGGAGAGAGATTACAGAATTATCTGTGACAAATCATGAGTTTGAAGGAAGTTTCTGAAAATCAGAACAATGTTTTCAGTCGTTTCACTGTGCTGAAATGATAAACAGTGAAAAGTTAAACCTTTCACAAAATGAGACAAGATGTATATTTTTATATTTTCTTGTTTTCCTTTTCCTTCCTTCCTTCCTTTTATCCTCCCATTCTTTCTTTTCTTGCAAGGGGCAATGTGTTGGACAGTCTTGTGTCAACTTCATATAAGCTAGAGTCATCTGAGAGGAAGGAATCTCAATTAAGAAAATGCCTCCTTAAGATTGGGTTGCAGACAAGCCTATAAGACACTTTGTTAGTTAGTGAGTGATAGGAGAGGACCCAGCCCATTGTGGGTGATTCCATCCCTGGGCTGGTGGTCCTGGCTTCTATTAGAAAGCAGACTGAGCTAGCCATGAAGAACAAGCCAGTAAGCAGCACCCATCAATATACTTGGCATCACCTTCTGCTTCCAGATTCCTGCCCTGCTTGAATACATGTCCTGACTTTTTTTTTTTTTTTTTTAATGATAAACAGTGTTGTAGAAAGGTAAGCCAAATAACCCTTTCCTCCCCAACTTCTTTTGTGGTCATGGTGTTTCATCACAGCAATAGAAACAGTAACTAAGACAGGCAAGATCTCATATAGCCTGTGCTGCCTGCACCATGTAGATGAAGATGACCTCATCTCCCTGAATCTACTCCCCATACACTAGGAGTGCATCACTGCCAAATCATATACCTAAAATTTGTAAGCAACCACGAAGTAAAGAAGTAGATGAGATGTTACCAAAACTTCGGAACAGAAGTCACTATACTTTATAAAATGATCAGCCTCAATATAGTTCCTTAGAGTTAGGGAAATCTGTATTCTCTATGCGCTTTTACTTTTATTTTGGTACCTTGTATTTTGTATGTGAAAAAGTACAAAATATAGTTCAAACATTTAGTTATAATTTAAAAAATAAATTGATTTATAGCAGTCCAAATAAATGGAGATAGCAGCAAAATCATTACAATAATCATGACTAATAAGCTCAAAATAGCAGACAAAAAGATGAAAAGGTAGGGATTTTCTTTTTGGTCAGGAAAGAGAAAACTACACAAGAAAACAAATTAACAAGCAATAAAATTATATTAACAAAACATAAGGCTTCTGTCATCTTGATCTTTCTTGATCAGGAATCCAAATGTCTATGTACCCATGACCATATGAAATTTAGAGAAATCAGAGAGTGACCCATTAAAATACAAATGTTCTATATCTCATAGCACATATGTCTGATACCCTAGGTCTAGGGTAACAATGTATTCTTTATTTTGCCAAATTTCATTCCCGATACAAAATCTATTGGATGTTAAGACTTATCCGGACTGATATATATGAGGTGCCATGAACCGTGTAGCTTGGTCCTGGAACCCTGACGAGTGTGGCAAGAAAAGGAAGACAGAACAAGTACACAGAAAATATGGGAATTGATGGGCTGTACAAACTCGCAAGACGTAGCATCAGCCAACTCAGCAACCCAGAACTTCAGCACTTTTATTCTCTATGAAACAGGTAAGGAAGAAGTTAGCCAGTTTCTGTAGTAGGTATCTGTAGGCAAGAAGTCTCAGGCTGTACACATCCAAGAAGAGGAAGCTGCAGTTGCTAGTTTTTGCACTGTTCAATCATTTGTAATCACTAGCACTAGGTTCAGAGGGAAGGCCTTGCCAATTTTCTATTGGTCCCAAGGCATTGGTCCTTGACATGGCGATACCCATGTCAATAATAACTGTTATTATTGTTATATTATTACTATATATAAAAGATGAGACAGAATTCATATATGGTCTTAAAATTTCTAAGATCAAAGTTCAAAGCATTGATATCAAACTTTTACTTAAGTTAATGTAGTTTTCTTAAGTTTTTCATCTGTTCTTGGCAACAACTTTAAGTCCAAGCATAAACAAAACATACATCTAAATCAGTGGTTCTCAGTCCTAAAAATGAAAAGAAAATGGCTAATTTTGTCTACTTGCATAGTCTTAAGCACCCAATAGGAAAGTATAATTCCTAGTTGCAATGTTTGTTTTGTTTCTTAAAAGAAGTCAAAGGACCACATTTCCCAGACATTAAACTTAAGTTTATATGAGACAATTATTAGAAAAGTATTTTTTGCTAACAGCTTTTTTCTTCATACATACATACATGACTCCCCAGATGTAGAATATTGACCTTGGCTTAATTCAGCACTGCAACTCCTACCTGTATCCAAGAGAGATGGGCTCATTATTGATTTACCAAAAAATAAAATGATGGTTAAATTTCTTCTCTGGTTTCCTCTCACAAAGCAATCAGGAGGGACACTGTGCTTCTAGCTAGTCCAACAGCTATGGACGTGCCTAAAATTAGATCCCACGCTTATCAGTGTTTGATGCAGTCTTTACAGCCAAGAGAAAATGGGAAGAATCCCAGTGGATGAATGATTTCTGAGTCCCATCAAAATATTATAATGGAGTTTGTTTTCAACATTTAAAAATTATGTTCTTCCCTGGCTTTTCTTGATCCTTTGTCAAGGGCTTGTGATGCCAATAATGCTTGCCTTTACTTTTCCTCACATCTGTTTCTAGGCACTAATCAAAAAGTTTCCTTTCTTTCTTATTCATAAAACCATTCATGAATTTGGGGGAGTCTTTTAGGTAGGTCACATGAGGGATGTACCCCAACTGACATGCCAGATTTAACTCTAAGAAGCCAGAATCATTCTTCTTATCAATTCCCTAAGAGTAATTAAGATTATCTCTTCAGAGGAGGTAGTGATGAAAACAGGAAGTAGAAAGAAGGGACTCCAAAGCAGTAGCTCAGAGATGCCCTTGATGCCCTGGTGAGGAATGCCAGAGGTAAGCACTGGTTTTTCACATCTTCCCAAATAAGCATCCTAACCTTGAGGGGTAAAATATCTGAGATACTAATAATCCCTTGTACTGAGGTTTAGAACTGGTTTTCTAAATTGTCATGGTAATATACATATTATATAGAGTTATTTACCATATATTACATAATATATATAATGATTCTTGCCAAGCTGGGATCTCTGAAAGGGTAGCAAGTTGTGGAGACTAAGGGCAGAATATTACAAGAAAGGTAACTCAATTTCAATGATTATTCTGATCCTCCTTTGCAATTTGGTGAGTCATCTGTAATATTGTTTTGTGATGACTTACTCCTATTAACTAGAATGATGAAATATTAATCAGCACATATGATTCTACAGAAAAAGGATATCGTGGTGATATAAGAAACAAAAAGAAAGCTATGATGTATAGTGATATTTTAGAAGACTAAGCAGGCCCATCAGAATGTTCCTTACTTGTGAGTTTCTCTCTTTTGAAACATCTAAGCTTGGCACTGCCTCTGGTGGTCTTTTAAATAAGAATGAGATGAGAATGGAGAATATAGAACCATCCAATTTACACTTCAGGGAAATATTATTTAATTCATGGAAAAATCCTGTCCAACACAAAATACTTATCATTTGGCAGGTAACATAGGATGCCCAAAAGCCAAATTCCTTAAGAGACCCAGTACATAGTCTACTGACCCCAAACCTAGTAGCTCATGGAATTTCACTTGTCTTGAGAAAAAGCAGGGAATTATTTCTTAAGAGCCAAGAACTAAACCACCAATAGACTTTTAAGCTTACATCTCCTTAAAAAGGAATAGTTGATTTTCACAAAATCCACTAAAAATTCCTATAAACAATATGGTTGCATTGCATTCTAGAAAAAAAGTAAAGAAAGTTCCTGGAGGCGTAGCCAGTACACTGGGAAAGGCCACTTGTTCTCTTTAAGCTATGATTCTCCCACAGAGCTGATAACAGGATATTGAGAAGTTCTCCATCTGGAATAGGATTCAGATCATCACTGTAGCACTCATCACGGTGACCCTTTCATGCTCACAGTGATTTAGCTTGGTATAGATTAGGTTGTGAAAATTGAAAAAAGGCAGATGTGGTGGCTTATGTCTTTAATCTAAGCAGTAAGAAGGCAGAGACAGGCAGTTCTCTACGTGAGTTCAAGTCCATCCTAGTCTACATAGTAAGCTCTATCCCAGCCAAAGACACACAGTGAGAACCTGTCTCAAAAAAAAAAAAAAAATGAGAATATCCAATAGGATTCATGTAATGTTTACATTAATCAATATAAATAAACTAAGAACAACTACTTCATAAACACTAGGTACTATGTTATCACCATCTAATAGATGGTGACCAGCCCAACTTTAGTGGTAGAAAACAAAAGCAAATTCAGCTCTTACCAGTTGAGCCCTTTCTCCCCTGGGGACTGTCATTTTCTGCAGATATAGTTCCTCTCTTCTTTCTTCCTTCCCTCTTTCCTTGCCCCTCCCTTTGTTTCCTTTATGTACTCTTTATAATTTTTATGTTCAATTACTTGAAATTTAATGTTATGTTTGCTAATAATTTACCACAAGCTATAAAATACCATCACAAATCAAATATTTTGATATTTAACCCCCAATGTTAGGAAATGTAGCACTATCAGTGTGCCTTACATCCTGGAATTTGAGATATTAGGGTCTATAGAATTTTCTGAGGAGTCTAGAAGACATGTATCTTTTTATTACGCAAGTTAATGCTTCCATTTATGAAACTTCCAATCCTCTTAAAGCTTTGGTACATAGTATTGGAAATTCAGCAGTAGTTTGTAAAGACTTAACTTTTTCAGTAATGTAATTGATCCTTCCTGATCAAGGCCATAAAAGAGTGGAAGTGGAGGAGCTAGCACAGAGTGCAGTTCTCTAGTGTAGCTAAACAGTTGACAACATGATATCATCATTGAATTAATCATCATGAACAATCTTTATAGAAAGGCTAGCTATTGGTCATACAGAAAGAAAACTCTTATCTTGATGTATTGGATATGGACTATAAATTTCTATTGGTAGAACATATTGTTGATTTATTACAGTTCTCTTCCACGATTATAGAAGTCTTTTATTTGTATTTTCTTGTTGTTGTTGTTGTTGTTTTTGAGACAAGGCCTTACTTTATAGTACACACTGTCCTCAAAAACACAACAATGCTCTTGCCATAGACCCCTGTGTACTGATATCACAGATGTGTGCAACCTTGTGGGCAATAACTCTGTAATTCTAATACTTTAAATTTTACTTTAATTTATATAATTGAGTGTTTTCCCTATGTGTGATTGTATACCAGAGTGAGCATCATATTCTTAGAACTATCATGAAAGCTGGTTCTGAGTTGCCCTCCATGTGAGTATTAGGAATTGAAATCAGATACTCTGGAAGAGCAAGCACTGCTCTTAACTACTGAGCTATCTGTCCACTTCCAGCTATGATATTTAATTGACACTAGCTAGCTAAAATACCACATTGAAAATTTGTAATTTCTCTTAAAATTTTAATTGTGAGTACAAGGGTATATTTTTCAAGCAATTAGAAGAACTGTGAAAAACAAATATATTTAATTATACCTAAGATCATTTTCTCAGAAAAAAATTTTTGTTTACATTGTTGAAATTTTGTTTGTTCCTACAAACAATATTTTGAAAGAGATTCCTTAGGTCTTTGATAAATACAATATATATATATATATATATATATATATATATATATATATATATATCATACACTTTAAAATATTTTATTGGAGATGCCTTAATCATCCTCTGAATCTCTTTCTCCTCATCTATATGTGAGTATTTTTACATATACACACTTCACATATACACTCTGGGCATAGACTCTATACATATATACACGCATCTATGGGGAGAGAGTGGGTAGATGAAGATTGTTTGGGAAGCAAGAAGTCTAGAAAAAAATTTTAGGCCCACAGAAATTCCATTTGGACTGCCAAATTTGCATTAGTCCTGCCCACAGTTTGAAATGTCACCCCACCCTCTCTTTGCCATCTGCACCACCACCTACTGATTCCTATGTCTCTAGTCTTAGAGAACAGGAGCATCTGCATATGACAGGCACATCAGACATGTGCCCCCCCCAGCACAGATTTAAATGAAATATTAGAAGATATATTAAAGAAGAGTCAGAATAAGAGCATATGTATATATACATTCACATATACCTACATATATATGCATATAGTTGGAACCAGAATTCTACCAGCATAAGTTTTTCAGGTTGGTCCTCACTTCCCACTTTTCCTGATTCTCCCCCCCCCCCCGCCAACTTCGTTCACTTTATGAGTAGTGAAAGGAGATGATTTATGATTAATACAAATTCACTCTGGTGGATTAGTGACGTGTGACCTGTGCATATTTATTCACTTGTGGCCATTCAAAGATGTGTCTATCTTTTTTTAACTGATTACCCAGAGCATCGAGAGTGAATAGAACATTCTGGAAAGGCTCAATAGGGATAGATAGTGTCTCCCAGGTCATTTGTGGTAGTGGTAGGACATGAAGCAAGAGAGCATCACAGGGTCATCTGTGACAAGTCTTAAGAGGAACAGTATTATCAGTAACCTTCCATTCTTTGAGCAAATACCAAGTAAGAGGGTCATCCTGAGTTTTACTTCACAGATCCTACCACCTATTGTTGAATAAACAATCTTCTTGTGTTGTAGGTCATTACCTTCTCATTATGTACCTCAAGGTTAGCAGTCTTCATTTTTTTTTTCTTAAGGTTTCTACTGGATCCACTCTTAAGAACTATACCTTATCTATAATACAGTAACTTTTGCCATCATCTCAACACATGTGTTCGGAAATATGCAACTGAAGTACAGTTCAGTCCATAGTGCAGGGCAAGGAAACTTGATGTCCTAAAACCTGTAGATTATGGAAACAGCCCTGTTCCCATGGAAGAGTGATATTGGGAAAATCATATTTGTCACTTCAAGTTTGTCTCCATATACTTATGACCCAAATTGTTCTATTTTAAATCTTATTTACTAAGCTTTTAAATTCCAGACATCAGAGTATAGGAAAATGCAGACGATTCTTGATCCTTGCGCCATATGTGGCTGCAGTGGTGCTTCCTGATTGATATTCTAGGACTCCTATATAAAGCTGTCATGACGCCTCTTCTCATCCTTCAAGTCCCGTTGACACATGGATGATGAATACCTTTGGGGGTGAACACAGGTTGCCTTCTCATCTTTGCTACCCATTGTTTGATGTGACTGGTTTTCAGGTTCCAAAAGAGTGTAATTAAACTATATGAATTCATGGAGGTATGTTTTATGCCATCTCTTTTTTTTGATTTTTGCTCATTAGATATGAACTTTCTTTTCTTTGAAACCTGTCATGATTAGTATTTCATTACTATTTTTAAACCAATAAGCCTTAATTGATTAAAATGTACCTCAGAGTTTCTGCACCAGGATTTGATATTTATAGTTGACACACTGTCTCCTGAGCTTAGTGGCTATCTTGTTTGGACTGCAGGCTAGTAAGATAACTACTGAGAGTTGTCATACAAGAGCCTGACGACGAAAGCTATTGAATTAAAGAATATAATGAAGTGAAGGGGGCAGCCTTAGAATGCTAAGGGGGTTCATTGCAGGAACTCTTGGGCCATGATTCAGCCCATACTTGTTTGGACAGAGAAATAATCAGTGCAAACTTACAAGAATGAGTAAGACAAATTACAAATGGCCATTGCCTCAGAGACACACTTAGAAATGAGATCAAGAGTCTTAGGTAATGTTATGAATGCACTGTGATGTCACCATGGGCTTTAAGCTGCAAAGGAACATAATTTAATTCTTACTGAAAATCTATTAATACATATATTTGTGCCAAATGGACTTAATGGAGAATTGCAATGACTAGATAACATATTGTACAATCATCCAAGCAAGGACAAGAGTGCTTTTCACAGCAGTAACAACAATGGATGGATAGTAAGCAGATTGTAAGTGTATTTTGGATTTAGAGATATTGAAATTGCTGAAGCTAAGTAGTAACCTAAGCATAAGTTAAGAGTGACAGCAAAGACTTTGAGCTGAACATCTGGGTAAAGTGAACGTTTTTGAGATAGAAAATGCTGGAATACTGGAGATGTAGCTCAAAGGTAGAGCACTAAAGTACTTAAGTAGCATGCATTAGGAATGCCATGGTTACACACAGCACTGGAATGGAGAAATGATGCAGTTATAATAAAAATTACAATATTAGTATATAATAACATATTAGTTATATATTCAATTATATTTAAGATGTATATTAAATATTATATTATATCTATTATATCTATATATCTATATCTATATAACTGAGACTGCAGGAACAGGCTTGGAATAAGGAAGAGATAAACATGTCTGCTGTCAGTGTGTGATAATTTTGGGAGATATGTTAATTTTAACTTGTTAATTTGTCTAAGTAGAAGTGTTGACTTAGCCATTGAGAATGCTTGCTCAAATTCAAGACGGAGATTTAGACAGAAGATATTCTTGACAAAGATTTAGAGTCTGTTCTTAGTATTCTTTCAGGTTCCATTGTGTTTTTGCATCCTCCCATAAAGCCTCTGCAAAGAAGAGACAGGGCCCTTTGTGGCAGTCTGCTGAAACTTGGAATTCTTCATTGCAGGTATAAGAGACCCTTACATGTCTACTCCTCTGGCTGCTCTTCCATCGCCCCGAAGCTTCTTGTATAAACATTGCCTTCCTTTCATTCTCCAGAGAATTGCATGGGAGGTTTGTCCTCCAAGCATCTTCCAGGACTCCCTACTTTGTTCTGCACCACAGAGACCTCCCTATCACATGTCCTTCTGCAGAAGAGAGAAGGAACCTTCTTAGCATTTCTCAATTTTGATGCAGACCTAAGTAGATGAGCATTAATGTAAGTCTGAGAAGTTTAGAAGTTTGTTTCCCCCTTCAAAAAATTCATCCAGTCTTTAAGCAATTGTCTTATAATGCCAAAAACAAAACAAAAAGTACCCCTTCCATTCCTGAAGCTATTAACTGTTTTGTTTTTAAGAACTCAAGGTTATGGTTGTTTTTTTAACAAAGAAAACAGATGATTAAAAGAAGATTATATGGCACAGAAAGATAAAAGAGGAAGGCATATTAACATATCTCAAACGATAATGATGGCTTCGGTATGTGAAAATTTTAAAATGCCCTTTAATATGCTATTAGCTCATCGAGGCATTCATTTTGTCTCACTTGTTTAATTAGGAAATGTCTAGTGAGTATTCATTAGGCCCAAGGCAGTGTGGCTTGCTGCTCTCTCAACAGTGTCCATGTCCTGATGGACATCACTGGCCTAACTGAGAAAAGACAAGACACTAGGCTGCCAAAGATGGCAGCAAGGTGCCTTCCTATCTCAAGTTATAAAAAGAAAAGAAACATAGAATGTTGTTGAGCAAGGGCCTTTGTTTTCCCAAATAACATGATGTTGAGTACTAGAGAAGTCTCAGTGTTAAGAAAAGAGTGTCCATTTACTTCACTGGTTACAGAAACCCCTTCCCTCCTCCCTGCCCCCTCCTCCACTTCCTGCTTGTCCTTCCTTTTGCCAGTTTCAGTATCTTCTCCAGTCTAGTTGGCCTGGATAAGCTCAGACTACTGAAGGGTTCCTAGGCATCCTTTTCATATCATAATATCCATGGGGAATAAAAGAAAGGAACACTCTTTTGAAAAGATTGAATTTTCTAGAAGTATAACAGTCTCCTTCCCACCACATGTGAAAAATTATTTCCTTATAATTGTGTAATAAGGAATGCTTAAGTCAATGATGTGGGATCAATGGACTATTGCCTTAAATTAATCAGCGACTGTGCTTTTAGCTGTAACAGTTACTGCTGACTTACCCAACTCTTTCTCACAACTTAGAATAATAAATTATCTAACCAGATGGACTTAAAGAATACATATATAACCCCCACTTTTATAAATGGAGAAAGAAAAGCAAGATATGCTGAAGAATTTGTTTTCATCAGTTATTGTGTAAGTTGGGCTTTTTTAGCACTTGTGAAAAATATCTGACAGAAAGAGCTTAAGGGAGGAGAATTACTGTTACCTCATGATTTCAGAGCCTCCATCTATGGCAAATTGGTTCCACTGTGTTCTGAACAGTACCAAGGCAGAGCACGGCATGCAGAATGCACTAGAGCAGAGAAGCTCAGCTAAGGGCACCTAGGAAGGAAGGGGGTGGAGTGAGAGAGGGATGGAAAGAGATTGGGAGGAGGTGGGGGGGGCGGGGAAGGAGGATGAGGATGGAAAAGGGTGAAGGGCTGGTGAGGAGAGGAAGAGTTGACAGAAAGATATATCCTTCAAAGGCATAAAGCCACTGACATACTTCCTTCAACCAGTCTCCTAGCTCTAACAGACTCTCAATAATGTCATCAAATTATGAACCAATCAGTAGATTCATCATCGATCATGTCAGAGCCTTCATGATCCAATCACTTCTCAAAAGCCTATCAGGTGGCAGCCAAGCTTTTAACATATGAGCCTTTGGGGACATTTCCTATTCAAACCGTGACAGTTTTATTACCAGGACTGAATTTAGATTTCTGGTTGTCAAGTATGTTTCCTTCCTCAGTGCTTTATATACTTTCTCCCTCTGCTCTCTGTTAATACTTTCGTGATGAGAAGGACAAGGATCATGTATGCTACAAAGCAAAATAATGTGTCGGGCACACCAGAGAGCTTTCCAAGTTCAGATCTTAGACTCCAAGTCACCTATGGTTTGCTATTGTCAATGAATTATTACAGAGACCCAAACTGCAATTTATTGATTCTATTCTTTAAATGTATCCTATTAATATGGGAATCAGAAAAATTAAGCAAATCACCAACAAATAAGGAATGTTGGGTACTATTACCAATATTGCAGTGTACATTTATTTCTTTAATTATTTCCATGAGAAAATCAATTGAGAGTATACATCAAATGAGTTTTTTGTCAGTATGTAAGATGAAAGCTCAGATGCTTGATTTTTTGTATGTAGGCACACAGACACAGGCACACACACACACACACACACACACACACACACACACACACACGCACACACATACACACAAACAATAAATTAAACATCTAAGTTTTATGTTTTACTTACTTTTCTATTCAGCATATTATTAGACATTGTTTAGACACAAAAACTTTCTGCAACTAGAAAAGTAGAATAGTATTTTTTATTTTTAAATGTATTTATTTATTCACTTTACATCCTTATCACAGCCCCCTCCCTACTCTCCTCATAGTCTCACCTTTGGACCCTCTTTCCTCTTCCCCTTCTCTTCACAAATGATGAATTCCCCCGCCCCCTCCACTACCTACCCACTCCAGCACATCAAACCCCATCAGGACTAAGTGCATCTTCTTCCACTGAGTCCCACAAGGCAACTCACTAGGAAAAAGTAATCCAAAAGCAGGCAACAGAGTCTATGCTAGAGAAAGCTCCCACATGAATTGTTAGGGCACCTTCTTGACGACCAAGTTGCCCATCAGCTACATATGTGTAGGGAACTTAGGGCCAGTCTATGGATGCTCTTTGGTTAGTGGTTCAGTCTCCCTGAGTTTCTATGGTCCTTAGTTAGTTGACTGTGTTGGCCTTTTTGTGGAGTTCTTGCCCCTTCTGTGTCCCTCTGTCCTTCTCCCAACTCTTCCATATGATGCCACAAATTTCACCTAATGTTTGGCTGTGGGTGTCTACATCTGTTTCTATCTGCTGCTAGATGGAGGCACTCAGAGGACAGTTATGCTAAGCTTCTGTCTGCAAGCATAGGCAGAATATCACTAATAGTGTCAGGGTTGGCTCTCTCCCCTGGGTCGGGTCTCAAGTTGGGCCAGTCATTGTTTGGCCTTTCCCTCAATCTTCATTGCATCTTTATCCCTGCACACCTTGTAGGCAGGGTAAATTTTGGGCTGAAACTTTTGTGGGTGGGTTAGTATCCCCTTCCCTCCACTGGAAGTCCTTTCTTTAGGAGGTGGCCACTTCAGTCTACATATCCTCTGCTTCTAGGAGTCTCAGTTAGAATCACCACCATATCCTTCCAGAAGCCTACCCCATCATGAATCTCCAGCTTGTCCCAGAGATGCCCCCCATCGATATCTCGTCTCTCTCCAAGCCCTCCTACCTCTCACCCCTATCCTTCTCCTACCTGTTTCCCACCCTGTTTCCCCTTCACACCCCCTCTCTCACCTAGATTTCTCTCTTCATCTACTTCCGAAGTCTATTTTATGTCCCCTTTTGAGGGAGGTTCAAACACACTCCCTTGGACCCTAGTTATTAAACTTGTTTGGGTCTGTGGATTGTAGAAGTGGTATCCGTTGCTATATAACTAATATCCACTTACAGGTGAGTATATACCATGGGTGTCTTTCTAGCTCTGGGTTATCTCCCTCAGGATAATTTTTTCTAGTTCCATCTATTTGCCTTTCAAAATTTCATTTTTTTAAATAGCTGAGTAGTAGTCCATTGTCTAAATGTACCACAGTTTCTTTATCCATTCTTCAGGTGGGGAACAACATCTAGGTTGTCTCCAGTTTCTGGCTATTACAAATAAAGCTGCTATGAACTTAGTTGAGTAAATGTCCTTGTTGTATGGTGAAGGAGTGGTGTATCTGGGTCCTGAGGTAAACTTATTCCCAGTTTTCTGACAGAGTGCCAGATTGATTACCAAAGTGGTTGTACAAGTTTGCACTCCCAATAAATCCTCTTTTGAGCTCTATGAGGATCAGGAACATATGTAGGGCATATACACACATGCAGGCAAAACACCCAAGCACATAAATTAAGAAAATTAACTAAAAAGAAAAGATTTAGATTGAGGTGATTTGCCTATGTTCAGTTGTTCCTGAAAGCATGACGCAAATTAAAATTTGCATTCACTCTTAAAGCTGATTAATAATATTTTTTAATCTTCTGAAGTTCATTTTCTTTCCTTTTCTGAACCTATTTAAAAGAACGAGGAAAAGAAATGTCAAAAGTAGCTTTTCTTTGTATGCACACTATTGTTTACAAGTCTGCTGAGCTAGCCTGACTGTATGGACAGTTGAGGCTCCCTCCAATCAAACTTTAGGATTTTGTTGTAAATCAACTCCAGTGAGCTTCAAATTAGAATGAAGCAGCCTTTTCATTTAAGGATATAAAGCTACGCTGTATAATGAGAAGCAGACATGGTACCTTGAAAGCTCTTGCTATTTGTCTGGTAACTTTGTCCACTGCCAACCAAGCACGAGAACTAGTTTTACAGACATCAGCCATGCCCATGTTAGAATGAGAGCACTCTTTAAGTAGAGTCTGAGCATAGCAGGCAAGAGCTGGAAAGACAGATAGTTTTCTTTAAATTAGCGTCCTTATAACGAACTGCTGCTGGTTATGGCCACTTGTGTTTACTAGGATTTTAAGCCTTTAAATCAACATGAATTTGTGCCATTAAGGAACCACAGGTAAACAGAACATTTTCCCTATATATTTGAAATACTGAATTGCCTGAACAGGTGATCTTCTACAAAATGCAGAATTGTCACATTGCATCTAATGGAGACTGTGTGTATTAATCATCATATCTTCTAAACATGTCAATAGATGCCAGCTATTATTTAATATGTGGGATTCAGTTTCATGGAACAACTAAATTTAGATGCAGTTGCATTACTCATGAAGAGACAAAGAAGCCGAAATGGTTTTTTTTTGTTTTTTTTTTTTCACAATGTCACCAGCTTAAAGTGAATTTCTATGAAGTCACTGTACATTATCTTTATATCTCAGAAGCAGGGACAGAGAGGTTCACCTTCTGTCCCATGTGGTCACTGTAAGTTTGAGTTAAAGATTCTCTCATGCTGTTTTTTAGATCTTGTAGTTCCAGCTTTCTTGATTTGTATTTCTAAGCCTCATTCCCATACAGCATTTCCAGAGAGCAATCCTCTTTACTGATATAAGTAAGAGGACCTAAGTGTTGTTTTTGGTTTTTAAAACATAAATCTCAACTCACTGCCCCAGCTTTCATAACCCTATTCCATGCTAAGATGCTATGATTCACCCATAAAATATTCTTATTTCCTGCCATAATAGTAACAATAAAACATCCATAGTATTGCCATTAATTGGTTATATGTGTGTATTTATATTTTAATAACCTTGGTATTACCAGCTATTGTTAGAAGGAAGTCAAGTCAATAAGGATTAATCATATTATATTGTTAAATTATTGTTGATCAGATTCCTAAAATGTTGCTAAGTGGGTAAGTATACAGCACTTAATCAAAACATTGTTACTCACTAATGGACATTTATGTAAGTGCTTTTTTAAAATTAAATGATCAAATGAATTCACTGAAGTGGGCATGAAAAAGTAATCTCAGGAAATGTGTTTACATTTTAGTAGGATTTAATTCACCACTTAGCTGCTCAATTATTAGTCATCGTGTGGTATAACCTTAGTTTAATTTATTTACAATGAGCTAAAATACAAACAAAATTGTTTTATTTAAATCTACCTAAGACATTAATATCCTTCGAAGTTTGAAACAAATACATTAGTGTTGGTCCATACTATGTACATGTAGGCATTTGATATCTACAGCCTATCATGCAGTAGCTGCCTTTCTCCTCCTCAGATCTCATGTATGTTGTAAAGACTTGCACAAATAATTCTCTAAAATTTCACATTTTGTATGCTATATTGTGAAAGTGTAAGTATTCCCAATTTCCACAGAAGAACAATTGTTGTGCACAGGAAACAGAAATTTCCACAGTCCAGACTGCACTTCTCTTTCCAGCCTTTGTTCCTTTGATACTGTGTCCTGGTTAAGACATTATGTAGCTAAGCTGGAGAGTCATATCTCCTACCATGGTCTGTTTTCTATTAACGTTGGCCACTGAATATCAAGTTGAGTACATCTTCCCAATGTGGACTAATTCCTTATGTAAGGAAAATGTAACTGATGCTCTTCTACATGTTTCTCATCTCTAAACCAACTTTTAAAAATAATAAAACAATAAAAGTAAAAATGAATCAACTTACAAGTTTTTAGTCTACCCTAGAAACGTGACTATATTTTTGTTTTCTACCAAGAAATGGAAAATGTCTCCTTTTGTTGTGTTTTAAATTTTTGTCCTAACATTTATTTGTACTACATTTTTTCATGGAAGTTTAAATAAGAAAATGGAAAATAGTCTTACCAAACTTGTATGGACCTCATGTAAGCTTTTTGTTTTGCAAAAAACCATAGTTTTCCCTCAAGAAAGCATTAAAAGTTCAAAGTTGAAACACTTCTCACTTGTACCATCACTGAAAGCAACACTTTTAGGCCACACAATACTTATTGAGCAAGGTTGTCTGAGTTGTTCCAATAACACTAACCTGTACCCTGAATGTAGGTACCAGATGACAATGCACAGATTTTGTTGTCTTACAGTATTTTTATATCATTTATTTACTACTTTGAGTGAAGAAAGGCACAATATTGCTTACATGTTAAACAGATTTTGTACAATTATAGCAGTTTGAAACCACACATTTTAATGCAATTCTTATCATATAGAAGGTCATGTCTACTTCATCTTTACATATATATATGTATATACATATATATGTATATATATATATATATATATATATATATATATATATATATACTCTATCAATATAAAATCAACAGGTAACAAAAATCCTCTTTTGGAAAATTCATTAGATACTTTATTAATTTACATCAACATCTGATAATAATCAAAGCATATAAGACTTTTTCTTTCAGGAATCTTTTAGGCTATAGTCAGATATAGCTAAGAAAAGGGAAACTAAGGACATAATGAAGGCCAGAATGGGTGGTATGTGGTTTAGATCTGAGCATGTAGAAAAGAATTTGTTAAGAAAATCATCAGATAAATCTGAATTCTCTTTTGTGAATTTTAGATGAAATTGGGAAGGCAATGTTTGATTAGATACAAGATTCAAGACAGGAGAACAGTGTGCTTAAATTTTCTGAGGTGAAAAAAGAAATAGCTAACATGTGAATTAACAAAGAATATTTATAAGACTATTCATTTCTATTTGTTCATTTTTGGCAGCACATGGCATATGTAAACCTTTATCATCACATGATTCATTCATAATATCTGTGCCATTTGGGTTCTCAGTAGATGAAAATTTTGATCAGTATATATCTATATATGTTTATATACATATAGATCTTAGTTAATTATTATTGATTGATATGAAGAGATACCATGAACAAAGCAACTTAAGTAAGAAAGCAGTTAATTGGGGACTTCCATTCTCAGAAGGTGAGTCCCTGACCACTGTGGAAGAAAGCATGGTGACAGGCAAGCAGGCAGGAACTGGAGCCATACTTGAGACCTTAAGACTACAACCACAAGGCAGAGGAGGAAAGACAGACTGGGCTTAGGGTGACTTTTGAAATCCAAACCTTCAGTGATATACCTCCTCCAGCAAGGCCACACCTAGTCCAAGACCTCCTAATACTTCCCAACCAGTGCCACTAATAGGAATTCATCAAGTTTTCTATACTTTAAGACAGTAATAAATGCTATTGCATATAATAATACATTTATATATGTATTTTGGAGGAATTCTGCATTCTGTTATATGAAAATCATTAGCTAGGACTTCTGTTTGTTTCTTTTTGCCTTTACCTATTATTTAAAAGGCATAAACAAATACACCAAAATATAAAGAAATGTTTGCAACTGTCTGGCTAAAATACCAACTTCATTCATAATTTTAAACATTTCAGTAAGACTACATCGATAAAACCATATACATTCCCAATAAGTTGAATCATTGTCCTGGGATCCTAGAGGTGGCAGGTTCTGATTCATAGGGAAAGAGGATTACTCAGTTACCAGCCAATTCCTTCTTAGCTCATAAAAGGAACACAAAACTAAAACTCCCATCTTGATCTTATTTTATGTCTGTTGTCACACCTTAATGGTCAAAGACATACTTTGCTACAGAAAGGTCGCAGTTTAAGATGAAAGCATTTATTGTCATTTTTATTGTATGTTATTTCTGGCTCTTCTCCCTATTATGCAACCTATTAATAGTTGCATGTCATATTAAATAATAGTTGCATAGCCTAGGTGCTATGGCAAATGGACGTTACTATACAACAATCTTTGGAGAACTAAAGCCAAAAAACTGAACTTTTTGAAAACTCTCAAGACAACTCACCAAACAGAGGGATCTGAGACCACAGAAGCCAGTTTGGATATTTTACAATCCTTTTCACTGTGTTACTCTGCACAGGTACAGGTCACCTGATTGGCTTTGGGTCACATGTTCCTTCGAGGCCAGGAAAGGCCAGGGCACTTTAACTGACACTTCTTTCCAATTATATTCACTATGGAAAGCAAAACTAAAATAGAAGGAAGGGGTACCTGTCTGGAAAATCGGAAGTGCTCACCGCTTGAGGCATCATCTCAGAGGAAGTCTCAACAGACATGCATAATTAACTCAGGACAGCGAGAAAGAGTCCTTTAGAGATTTGGGTTTATTTCTAAGACAGATGATGATGTTTAGTTCATCATTTTGAACCATGTAAAAATATCTGCCTCAATATGTTTTTTAAAATCTCTTTTAAGGTAAAAGAAATGAGCAACGAACATCTGCCATCTTCAGATTAGCAAGTCCACCACACTTTAATTTCTCCAGATGTTAAGTTTATCTTTTAATGTGTGGACGCACTGGCTCAAATGAAATAGTAAACAATGTTTGTGAGCTACATGTCACAATTGCATATATGATACCATTTGCAAACAAATTCAATCTCCTTTTTGTAACTGTGTCACACATATTCAAATATCCCAATAAATGTATCTACCTATAAAATATCAGCATGCACAGAGCTTCCATGATCTTTTGTCTTTTTTAAAACTATTTTCTTTTTGTCACATTTAATTATGAAATATCCTCAACTTATACTGAGGATAAACAACTTTTTTTGCTCTCGTAGGTCAAAGGTGGGAGCAGTATGTTTTATTCTTTCTTCACGATTGTAGGCTTATATCACTCTTTACATGGATTTGCCTTATATTTGCCTCTACATCATGCAGAAATGATTTCTCATAACTTCCATAGCCATAGCAGTCTTCATTGATCTTTGTTGAATGGGTACCCTTACAGGTTACAAACAGCAATGACCAGCTTGTTCAGATAAGTCTAAATGATGCTGTGCTTTCTACTAGTTGAAAAGATATTTCCTTTTTTGAAAAGATATTTTCAAAGTAACTTTTCCTCATTTTTATGTAACTGTGGTTGAGAAGTATCCATTTTAAAAAATAACTGAGATCAATTAGCTCATACTTATTTAGATATCAGAATGTGTGCATTGTTTTGTGACTCTCATTGATGTAATTCAAGGTCCTTTGATGACCTAAAAACCAGAATGATAGTAACTTTTAAAATGATGGACTTTGAAAATATGTGCATTTGAGCTATCCCATTAATTTTAATGGCTTTTAAGCACAAGAAGAAAGAACACATTCCTTTATTTCTTTTATATTAAATAAACTCTGGATAACTGCCCCTGATTTACCTACAATATAGAGATACTGACACACCATCAAGTTCTTAGCTGGTTTCATGCAAATCTTTGAAATAATTTGGAAAAAATTCAAAGGCATCATGTAATTTCTTCATTAAAATCTATTTCAGCATCAAATTCATTCATATAATTGTTGTCATAATATCCTTATGTTCCAGATTTTTGGCTAACATATGACATAATTGATAGTTACTCTGGCTGCCGCTTACAATGTAGTTGTATTATGCCTTTAAAAAACGATGATGGTTGTCATGTATACAATGCTAATATTTCTAAGCTGATTTTATTTGTGTGTATCCATGTGAGTCAGGTCATACCTCTTATGTTCTAACCACTGAGACTAAAATTTCATGATAATGACTTTGAAATGACATTGAAAATGTCATAATTGCTCACCACTATCTGCTTGTGTTTGTTTACCCTTGCTGCTTCCGTGCCTTCAAAAGCTTCACCGTTGAAGGGTTAAAGTTGACAATTTTCCATCTACAGTTAAGATCTATTAATTCTTTGAGGCTGAATGTGCCTGTTTGAACATCTAGTCTAGCCAGTCACTTCATATCAGTATCAGGCTTTTGTGATGTGACATATACACATGAAACTGTTTAAAGCTGTGGCATTGTCAGGTCAGAGAAATGTGCAGTCTCTGTAAGTGACAATGTAGTTGTTGAAAAGCATAGTGCTCATGTAATCTTCTATAAAAGCAAGTGGGGAGCTTTTACAAGTCCAAGACACCATAATGCCCAAAGGTGTGGCCAAGATTATATTTCACTATGCAGTACTTAATAACTATAGATATTAATATAATATAGTGGAGTTCTCATACCCACGATAGTGTTGTATGTGACTGAATTTCTTTTATTTCATTATCAAAACCATTGAAATGTAATGTCTTGCTATATAGAGAAGAGTTCACAATATCAAAACTAAACAAAGCTCCCTAAACATGACTGCATACTCACTGTCCAGCTTAGAAATGTTTACTTTCCTTCCCGCTGCCTTCTTTTGCACATCTCTGGGAGAGTACAATTAGCTACAATATTAATCTAATGCAGGCAAATGGCAAGTACCACATGATGCTTTTTCCCTGTGAGTCTGAGTTTTACAAGTCATATTAGTTGCTAGTGATGCTAGAACGAAATGCCACAGATGGGGTGGTTCACACTACAGAGATTCATTTTCTCATAAGAACACCAAGTTTCTACCAGGCTTGTTTCTGCCTAGGGCTTTTCCTCCTGACCTTGTCCATGGCTACCTTCTCTGTGGCTTCATAGGGTGTCTTCTCCAAGGATCTGTTTATCGTGCTGTTTCTATGTATGTCCTCATCCTCTTTCGGCAAGGTAGCATTGGATGTCTTGGAACTTGCTCCACACACCTGGCCTTGAACTCACAGAGATCCACTTGCCTCTGCCTCTTAAGTGCTGGGATTAAAGGTATGCATCACAATTGCTTGGCCTAACTTAATCTTAATTACCCTAAAGGGTTTTACCTTTTATTATCTGTTTAAAGGTTAAAATCTAGTCACATTTAGAGGTATAAGGAAGTTGGGACTTGAACATAGGAGTTCTGAGGATGACAATCCACTCCATAACAAACAATGTGTCATCCATTGAAAATATTGGGTAAGGCAGTGAAGTCAAAGTCATTTTACCCCTACACACACACACACACACACACACACACACACACACACACACACACATCAAGTCGTGAAGAATTCTGTAGCATGTTCTGTAAAACTGCATTTGTGATACATGTGTTCAACATATCATTTTCTAATCTAAGATAAATTGGGTTTCCCATGTAATTTCAAGTAAATACTCATCTTTTCTCATTCATCAATTGCCTCGTAGATTCTTCTTACTCTCAGCACTATGGCAAGAAGCATAATATATTTTCACCTAAACAGAATTACCCTATAGCTGAAAATAAAGCTACATTCAACACAGTTGGGACAATGTTAAAAGGCAGTCATGAAAAATCCCATCCCTGTACATACATTAAAATTTTTTTAAAAGTACAAAATAGTAAGAACCTTATAGTTTGCCATGATTAAAAAAAAGACATGTAACATATAATTTCTGCTTGTTTCGTGGTTCTTCTTTATATAGGTAGTTGATTGTATATATGTGTAATGATATAAATGTATATATTAAAAATATTTTATAAAACATTTGCCTAAAAAAAATACCAGACAGACAGACAACAATCCAGGTGTTCCAAACTTCTATTCATGAAAATCCCCATAAGAGGGCCCACTCCACAAGAACACAGCTGTAGTACATTTGCCCAAGGCTTGTTCTAGAGCTAGCAGCCCAGTGTGCCTGCTTGTAACAAGCATAGCTTCTGTCTCTGGACTTGAGACATTGGTTAATTATAGTGCTAATTCCAAGAAAGGAGAATCCTCCTTTAGCGCGTGCCACGAATGTTTCCTTCTGACCTAACAAGCTCCGAGTCTTTCTGCCTTCTTTGGTCAATATCGATTTAAATATTCACAGAACACTAGGAGGAGACTTTGATTTGAGGTGAGAGTAGATGGAATTGAATTACCATTATACCTCAGCCTTGGGCTTCCACACAGCCGCTCTACCCTCTTGGGTCTCCCATTCTTCCCCACCTACGTTGCCCCAGGCTGACTATCAGGGCAAGCCTCCATTTTCCCAGAGCGCGGCTTAAAGTATTTCTGATGCTTACTAACTTCCTCATTTTTGTTGAGATTGATTGGCAATTAAAACTTGTGTGGAAATGACACGTAAAAACACAACACTTCAACTTTGAAGGCTAGATTTTGTTGTTTTTGGATATCTAATTAGCCAAGGTCCAATGTGGAATGACTTCGTGGTTGGTGGGGCATCTGTACCCGCAGCCTTCCGCTGTGTGTGCCTGAGGCCTGTTCTCTCTCTCTCTCTCTCTCTCCTGACAACTCCATTTCTCCCTGTTTCAAGGCTTCTGAATCTTTACCTTCAGTCCCTTGAGGTGTAATTAAACAATTTTTTACTTTCTTGAGCAGAGGAACAGCTCATTCTTTACTTGGTCCACTCCTTCCCAAAATAGTGATAGTGTTCTCAGCTTTAAAGGCTGAAAGGGTTCTTTCCTTTAAACAGTAAATGGAAATAGTCTCCAATAAATTACCTCCAAATTACACAGCATACAGAACCTGTCCAGTGTTTACTGTGAGGAAAGTACTGAAACTTTCCATTTTCTCTCCATCGTGCTTTGTGATCTAAAACTTTAAAACCTACCTGTGAAGAATAAAAAGTGAAGAAAAATGACAACAGGTGTAATTATTACCTTCAAGGCACAATTATAAATAATGTGTAAGTCTGCAGATATACTGCAGTCAGTTATATCTCATTTGTTCACACAACTAGTTGTTGAATATGTTCAAAATATTATAAAAAATTTAAGCTTTGATATGAATAAAAGAAAAACACCAAAAGAGAATACCCAATGGTTTGAATTTGTTATAGGCATTTTCTACTTAAGCTTGAAAAGTTCTGTATATGTTACTATATATAAATTTTATTGGGATTATGTACTGTGCGATGTGTTCATATAAATATATGTAAAATTCTAATACTGATATCTATTTAGAGACACAAAAATATAAATCTACATGAATACAAATATAAAACATTTTAATATTTAGTTAATGATGAAGCCTACTCTCTTCTCTTTCCTTCCACTGTTCTCCATACTGTGTTTTCCATGAGATAATACAAGAATTTTCCAGATGTGAGTTCTCTCTCCCCTTGGACTTTCTGGTCTCCAGAACTGTCCGAAATCCAGTAACCTTCTTTCAAGATGCAAGGCGACTAAAGCAGTCCCTCATTAATGCTCCTTACATAGGCACACTCCCTTCTTCACGAGAGCAGTGTCTAAAGAGGACCAGTAAAGAATCAAGATGCTCTCCTATACTTTGCAGTAGTGAGGTCATGCCTTCCCTGATGTCAAAGGAGTCTGAAGTTTCTACCTTATCTAACAGCAAGCCAACACTGCACCCCTCCGCCTCAGTATGGCATTAGCAGGAGGCACTTTTTTTTAATCTTTTTTTTAAAATTAATTTACTCATATTACATCTCGATTGTTAGCTCTTCCCCTGTTTCCTTCCATTCTTCCCTCCCTCCCATTTCTCCCCTTCTCCCCTCCCCTATGTCCGTGACCGAGGGAGACCTCCTCCCCCTATATATGCTCTCAGAATATCACCTTTGCACTTTTACCCAGTGGAACAGGGGACTGCTCCTTTTCCCTTCCACAGGAGGCTCTGTGGGAACTGGGGTTCTCTCCTTTCTGGTACAAACAAGATTTCAACCCCCTTCTCCCCTACAGCACATGCACTGGGAAACCCAGTTTAGCTTCACACCAAAAGGCCAACATTTACTTTTAAGGTGGTCACAAATTACGTCAAAAAATAAGAAAACTATTTATTTGAATTAAAGACATCAAGTCAGGCTACCAAGAAAGCAAACCTATAAGAAATAGTTGACAAAGATCTCAAAGTAGAAAAATTTTAAATACTCCAATAAACATTACAAAAGTACTTGAAATGAGTTGAGGAGTTCCATATATAAAGTCACAGCAAGGAAATAAAATAAAGAAGAAAAAGAACCAAATGGAAATTTTAAAACTGGTACAAGAGAAAGCTGCAATTAAGAAAGTGAACTTGACAGAGTCAGCAGCACAAGGGAGGGGCATCAGGAATTACAGACCCAAACAGCATGGAGGAAATGCATTTGAAAATTAACAGAACCTGAAACGTGAAAAGAAAATTCTCACACTCACGTCATCTCTGTTGAAGAAGGAGAATAGAGAGAGGGCAAGACCATGAAAGGACTCAGAACTTTGTGATTAGCAATTAGTCACTGACATTCTCCACAGTTATGTGGAGAGAAGGGACTAACTGTGACATGAACTCTGGTGCCTCATATTCGATGACCTCCCCTTGGTGGGGAGACCTGGTGGCACTCAAAGAAAAAATAAGCAGGCTACCAAGATGAGACTTGATAGCCTTTGACCATAAAGTGGGGGAGGAGGTCCCCCTCGGTCATAGACCTAAGGGAGGGGAATAGGGTGAAAGCGGGAGGGAAGGAGGAACGGGAGGATACAAGTGAGGGGTAAACAATTTATTTGTAATCTGAATAAATTAATTAAATAAAAATAAAAAACATTACTCACTGAAATCATAAGGAATTTTCAGCATTCAACTGTAAAAACCAAGCCAACAGAAGCACCAGTAGCAGAAAAAATCTTAAAATAGAGTATAATTTTTAAATTACAGAGGGCATGAAGACTAAGTTAAAGTAAATCCTCAAAAGTAGGAACTGTGAGCCCTGCCAAAAGCCAGAGTCACTATGGAGCAAGGAAATATTACCATCCCTCCCAAGGACCTTGGAGAATTTGAGCCATGAGACAATTTCTCAAATATGCTTCCATAGGGCAACTAATAAAGAGACATTGCCCATGATGCTAATGGCTGTCTCCATATCAATTGTTTTTGATATTGTATATTTATGTGCTATGCGCTCCCCTGGGACCTGTTTCCTTTCAGGGGATTGTTATTTATTAAACATAAAAGGCAATGACAATAGACTACACCAGTGATCCCAGCCATCACATTCCCACATAACTTACTGCATAAAATCCACTAGGAAATCTTAAATTTGTACGTGGACTTCCAAGTCTGCACAGTGTGACTCTGGTTTTATTGTATTCACCTATCAATGCAAATACATGCCACTGCTAAGAGCTGCATGGCTGGATGTCCTTCCAGGGACCACGACTAATATATTATTTAACACTGATTTCTTTAGTTAAACCCTGTCATATATTTATTTCTACTGACAACTCAGTGTGTAGCAGCCTTAATGAGAGTCTGTGGGGGGATAAATATTTGAATTTTATAATCCATATACACCAAGCTAAATAATTCTACAAAGCTTTTCTGAAAATGCTTTCAAAGTTACCACATCTAATCCTTTAAAATCCAACTTTAAACAAAAACTTAGTTAATAAACACTCTGGGATTTTTTTGTGTATTTATAATCAATGATCTAAGTTTGAAATATCTGTCTGGTTCTTGATCAAATATAAACTATAAAAAGACAGCTACCATTTCTTACTACATTTATACTTCTCCCAAGGCTACTCACCATACACACTACCTCCTAGGAAATATGTCTGTCAAAAGATTTCATGCAGAATACTATCCATTTTCCTTTAAAGGTTTGCCCTAGTCTTAGTTACCATTTTTAAAGATGATATTCTGCTTTAAAATTTGTAACTCAAGGTAAAATGTACTCACTCCTTATTACATTTTGAGCCTTGATTTAAAATGAAAATCAAGAGAGGAATAAGCAGCCATCAACATGGAAGACTGGTCTTCTAGGTACAGCCATTAGCTGGCCTGGAGCTCTTGGCCAGGCTGTGTGGCTGTCCTGATGCGCATAAGCATATTCTCCAGGAGCATCAGACACGTTGTCCGAGATCATAACAGACTAAGACAAAATAAGGTCACTTCAGAATTTTATCAAAACAGACAACAACAAGGTCAGTGTGTCTCCTTCAAACTATGGGATGTTTCCATGTCCAGCAAATTAAAGTGACTCACCTTGCCCCTTCAAAATAAGAAATCTGTAATGGCTCCATGCATGAGGGCAGGGATCAAAGGCTTCCCCTTCCTCCCTGAGGATTTTTAAGTGGTTACCAGTTGGTGAAGGAGGAAGAGAGATTTACTTCATTGGTGTAGCTACAGGAAAGGATCTCCATGCTCCATTAAGCAAACAACCTTATGCCATCAATAATCCTTAATGAAACTCTTTAGGTCATTTTAAAAAAAAAGGCATGAAAGAACTGAGCCAAGTGGGAAGAGGAAGGGGATTGCCACGAGGGAGAGGGAGACAAGAAAGGACAAGGTGTCACAAAGTGAATATGATCAAACTACATTATGCACATCCACGAAAGTGTCACTCTCAGAAGCCTCTGATAATGAATAATTAATTCAATATGTGGTACTAAACCATCAAAAACATAAACAAGAAAAAGAAAAAAAAAAAACTAGAAAAACCTTATGCTCATGTTAATCAGGTCTTTACTGAGGTACCTGGATCAGGTCCCCCTAAAATCACCCTTGAAAAAGATGTGTCAACTATTGCCTGAGAAATAAAAGAACTGACATTGTCCCTCTTTTTCTTCTCTTCTGATTTCTTTTTATAGCACTTGGGAGGGAGCCCAAGGCTTTGTGGCACAAATTCTGGTACCAAGTTACCTCTCGGACTTAAAAAGAAAAGTTTAGAAGTTTATGTCCTTTTTTTTTTTTTTTTTTTTTAAGTTTATGTCCTTACACTTTTTTGAGTATATACCATGTGTATCCTTCCGGGTCTGCATTACCTCACTCAGGATGATGATTTCTTGTTCCATTCATTTACCTGAAAATGTCAAGATTTCCTTGTTTCATTTTTAAAAACTTTTTTTCAGATTTTTAAAAAATATTTATTTATTTATTTATTGTCTTTGTTTTTTTTATTTAAGTAATTTATTCAAATTACATCTCAATTTTTATCCCCTCACTTGTATTTTCCAGTTCCCCCCTCTCTCCCTCTCTCATCCTATCCCCTCCCCTGATTTCCTTGTTTTTAATAGCTGACTAGTATTCCATTGTGCAAATATACCACAGTTTCTTTATCCATTCTTCGACTGAGGGACATCTATGTGGTTCCCAGATTCTGACTATCATGAATAAGACTGCTATAAACATAGTTGAGCAAATGTCCTTATTGTGTGGTAGAGCATCTTTCAGGTATATGCCAAGGAGTGGAATAGCTGGGTCATGAGGTAGCCCTATTCCCAATTTTCTGACAAAGCACCAGAATGATTTACACAGTGCTTGTACAAGTTTGCACTCCCATCAGCAATGAAGATTTAGCCAATGGACAGTGCATTCTCCGCAGTTATATGGAGAGCAGGGACTGACTCTAACATGAACTCTGGTGCCCCCTATTTGGCCACTTCCCCTTGGTGGGTAGGCCTGTGGCCCTCAGAAGAAGGGGAAGAAGGCTATCCATATGAGACCTGATAGGCTGTGGTCACATGTCAGAGGTCTAGGGGAGGGGAGTAGGGTGAAAGAGAGAGGGAGGGAGGGGAGAAGGGAAGATACAAGTGAGGGGATAACAATCAGGTTGCAATCTGAATAAATTATTTAAATAATAAAAATTTTTTTTAAATTGAAAAGAAAGAAAATAATGTTTTAAAATTATTTGTATTATTAGTATTATCAGTATGCCCAGGCTAGCAATTAATTAAGACACTGACACTTGTTATATTTTAAAATAGCCTTAGTTAACCTAGGGCAGGGCTAAACTACCTCCCATAGTGGGGCAGGCATGGGATCCCTGTCTTAATCCCATGCCATCTGCTTCCAATAACTTCTATCTAGATACCTCCCAACCGTAATCCCAAATACTTGTTAAAGTTCTTCATCTGGGCAGGACTCTCCATCCATGCCAGCCATGTGCTTCTCCTCCAGCTAACCCATGGTGGCCTTCCTCTCTTCCTTCAGGTCTCTCTCTTCTTCTTCCCAGGATTCCCCCCTCCTCACTCTCCCTCCCTCCCTCCCTCCCTTCCTCTCTTTCTCTCTCTCTCTCTCTCTCTCTCTCTCTCTCTCTCTCAGTACCATCTATCTTCTAGGTGGGATGGCTTTTTATTAATCAAAAGGTGGGTCACAGAGACAGCAAGCAGTAATTAGCATCACAATATATTAGACCATCCCCCAACAAAAAATATTTTATTGAGTGGTGGGGTGGTGGTTCACACCCTTAATCCCAGCACTCAGCAGGCAGAGGCAGGCAGATCTCTGTGAGCTCTAGGCCAGCCTGGTCTGCATAGTGAATTCCAGGACAGCCAGAGCTAAACAAAGAAACCCTGTCTCAAAAAACCTCTGTGTGTGTGTGTGTGTGTGTGTGTGTGTGTGTGTATTATTTATTATACGGATTATTAGTTCTTTGAAAATTACGAATAATGTGAATCATCTTCCTCCAACCTCTCTCAGATCAACCTTTGCTTTTTCTACCCACACAACTTTGTGTCCTTAATTATTTTTCCCCATCAAGGCCAATTTGTGCTTTCCCAATATTCTTGGATGTGTGGCCTTCCACTGGAGCTTGCTTGACTTACTAGTAGGTATACTTTAAAGAAAACCCTTCCTTTCCTACAGTGTGAGAGCTGTCAATAGGCCCTTAAGCAAGAGGCGGAATTTCAGGCTCAGCTCTCCTCTTCATGCTGAGACTAGTCTGGTTGGGCTTGCATGTCACAGCCACTGTGACTTTCCATGTGTGGTTGTCCTGCTCCATCCAGAAGACTTCATTTTTCTTTAGTCATCTACCACCTCTGGTTATTATGTTCTTTCTGAACCTTTTTCTCTGAAATTTTAATATTTTGATTGTTATAAACACATTTCTTAATAATTGCATGCTTCTCACAAGAATAAAATAATTTCTCAACAAAGCACTTATAAACACTGTAAACCACTGAGGTAGAATAATTTTTTATACCCTTAAGACATGACAGCTTAGTAATCAGGACCCGAGACTGGTTAAAGAGAACTTTGCAGATATGGTTAAATTAAGGAGCCTTAGTTAGGCTGTTTAATTTCCCTGTGCCCGCAAGGGAAGTGATTGTGAGATTTTGCGTAAAACCAATATAACCACTTGGATCTTTAAAAGAAAAACACTGTCCCAATTCTGCTCAGAGACATTCGGGCTGTATAATTAACAAGATGCCTCACTCTTAAGTGGGAAGGCAGAGAAAGAGACCCAGAGACAAGAATGTTAGCAGGCCCTAAAAGCTGAAAGACACAAGGGTTAAGTGTTTCCTGGGAACATTCTGCAAGGAACATGGCCCTTTCATATTTCAGTTTTACTGAGATGAGATACCTGTTAGATTTCTAACCTCTAGAACTATGACATAGTTAGTTTGTGTTGTTGCAAACCAAATTGGCCATAGTTACACCAGCACACACGCGCGCACACACACACACACACACACACACACACACACACACACACACATGCACACACACTCATGTTACATGCAAGAAAATATTTTTAAAAATTCTGTATGAGTCAAAATATGAAAATTTCCTAACTCTACAAGCATTCTCTCAGCTCATTTCTTTTCCCAGATCCAGTTACAGCGGACACACCACAGTCGGCTGTCTGAACTCATTCGTCTCTCTTCATCTAGATTGCTTTTGTTTTTCATGATATTAAGTGTTTTATTGAAGAATCCAGGCCAGCTGTCTTAGAAGAATTTTCCTCATTTTGGATTCGTGTGCTTTACCCATGATTAGATTCAAGTTAGACAATTTGTTGGCAAGGAAACTTCTCAGGCTACGTTGTATACTTTTTATTCAGAGTTTTAGACTCACAATATCATGTTGTCCAGCTTTTGGTCAGGCTAAGTTTGGTCACTCATTTAAAATAGTAGCAGCCGGATTACTTCACTGTAAAAACCTAGGCTTGTGTAACTGCTGATTTTTCTATGGATGGAGATTTGGAGACCAATAGCTGTTTTGTTCCTCGACAACTTTTTGTGCAATGGCTTGACACCAGCTAACGGTGCTTTTCTGCTTTAGTTATTAAGTTGTGTCAAAGAGGATTATTTTTCTTACGACATTCATAACTTGATACCCCCTTCAAATGTAAGCTTCTTCATTGCCCACATGTCTCCTCCCTCCATTCTGTCCCTGTCTCATCAATAAGGCTGCACAGGGAACTTGCCCTTTAAGGTTCATCATCTCCAAAGTCTCCAAAGCACCATTGTGCTTTGGAATTCCAGGGATTCAGCACCCTCCTTACTTTTAGGCACAGCAGGGTAGTTCAAGTTTCCAGCCTTAAGTCAGGAACTGAGCTTCCCTAAAAGGGAAGGCATTCTGGTTCCTTTGACTGAGAAGTCACATTCAGAATCACAGCTCTAAGTCTGTGCACCTTACCCTCTTTTTGAGTTAATACCAGCGTATTGCTTGTCACACTCCATTCGACTAGATATTAAGTATTTCCCTATTATTGTTAAAGTCATTTCCAAATTTTAGTTATAATTCTTGTTTTGTTACATAGTTGCATTTTTTAAAAAGAAAATCATCGCTTAATCTACAGATCACTGGGGATTTCTTTTTGTCTGTGGTTTCTAAATCCACAGCTCTGTCATGAGAGTAATAGTGGTATTTCAGTTCCTCTGAAGAATGGTGAACACTTGTTTACCCAAATATGTGGTCCATTTCATTACATGATTTATGTGAGTGTGAAAAGAATGAGTTCTCCGGTGTAGATACAACATCTATTAATATGTCAATCAGATCTATTTTGTCATTAATGTTTAAATTTACTCCACCTCTACCAATTTTTCTCTCTTACATACACACACACAGATATATATATATATATATATATATATATATATATATATATATATATATATATATATATATATACGAAATCTTCAGTACTCCATAAACATTAGTTCTATTGCTTGTGTTTTATCTATCTTGAGACAATGTTAGCAGGTTTATAGAAGTCGAAAATTGCTATCTCGTCCTAGTAACTTGATGCTTGACTTGTTAAAAGTCACTCTTGATTGGTGGGAATGTTTTTCTGTGTATATATGTTTTTCTGTGTATATATGTACTGCCATGCTAGCATTAGCATTTTAGTTATTTCCATAGATATTTTTTCTTCTTTAATTCCAATCCTGTGGGTTTTATTTTTTGTTTGTTTGTTTGTTTTTGTTCTTGTTGTTGTTTTCAGTTCTGAGATCAAATCTAAGGCTTTGGGCATGGTAGAAAATTTTCTACATTTAAAGCTACACCCTTAGCCCACATCAACCTTTTTTTTTTTTTTTAATTTAAAGATAACATTTGTAAAAACTACAAGTTTCAAAAGTTTTGCACAGCATCTGCAGACCTTAGAAAGCTCCCACAGCTAGTACTTTTCAGTTTTGTCTACACCGCCTTCTGTATTTAGTCTGGTTTTCAGTTTCGTCTACACTGCCTTCTGTGTTCTGTCTGGTTTTCACTTGACTCTACTCTGCCTCTGTTTTCAGTTTGTCTGCTTCTTTTGAGGTCCTTTCTTCTAAAGTGTTAGAAGACAGCTTTTAAATGGTGTTTCTTTCCAGTTTCTGCCTCATTGGGTCCTTGAACAATATGTGCTCATCGTGCTAATGATTACTATTACAGCTCCACCATCATCTTACTGAAAGTGACTGTTGCTTCCACTTTCAGTACCGGACAGTGCAGACACTGAGGAAAGCCACTCACTGTGTGCTATCCTTGCTCTGTGTGTCATCACTGACAACTTGTAAATTCCCTGCACCAGTCTTACCATTATTCCATAATGCCAACATTTACTTTGATTTACTTCAAACCTCATTACCTAATCTCTTCATTGTTCTTCAGCTATCATTTATCTCTGACCTTTTTTTTTAATGTTTTAAGCCAGGAAACTGTGTGTGTTTGTTACAGAAGCAGTAGAAAACTAATCTCCAGATTGAGGTAATGTGTGTAAGACACTAATTATCATTTAAAACTGGTACACAGAACAGTTCTCTAACCATTAGGCATTATTAGTACTATTTGTGCTTTTATTTACTCACAGTGGTATGATTTTAAATATTTTAAAATATTTCAAAAGAAACTTTAGCCTGAAATGATCCTCTGATAACAAGGATGTAAAACCAGGGGAGGCGTCAGACAGAAGAACACTCTTGGTAAAGAGGGGATGCACTGAGCAAGGGGGGATGCGCTGAGCGAGGGGGGATGCGCTGAGCGAGGGAGGATGCGCTGGGCAAGGAGGGATGCGCTGAGCGAGGGAGGATGCGCTGGGCAAGGGGGGATGCGCTGAGCGAGGGGGCATGCGCTGAGCAAGGCCACACAAGCCGCTTCAGTGGCCACGTTCACCCTGTGGGTCGCTTGTGTAATGAGGCTAGTCAAGTGCTGTGGAAACTAGTTTCATGAGTTTAATCTGGTAGATAATAAAGTGATGAGAAAAAAAATTAAAGGGCAAAATACTCTAAGATCAAGCATGAAACAGGGAAATGTAGAAGAAGGCCAAAGAACGGGGTGGGCACTGCATGAATTATTTGAAAATTAGACCTCGGTCATACTTGTTCATTGGATACATCTAGAATATTCACCACTTTATTAACACAGACATTTAAGGAATTCTCAATAAGACATAAACAAATCAATTTAATTATACATCAATTGACGTTCTGGGATAATGTGTGATATGTTTCATTTATTTTGTAGTTGGCTAAGTGCTTTCATTAATGGTAACACAAGAAAGACTTATTTTTAATAGTTTTTAGGCTTCTATCACAGCTTAATGAACAGATGCTCCACAGATAGGCCTGACTAGGAAAGAAAGAGATGGTGTGTGAATCTGTAAATAGAAGTCACTGTGTACTCTTAATGTATGTACTGTGTGGACCAGTGATAGCAGTATCTGTGGTTGTTGATCCTTAGGAACTTTAGTATAACCCAAGAATTTTACAAAAGAGTGAATAAGTTTCATTCAAATGCTAAAATTAACATTAATAATTAAATGTCACTGGATGGTGTTGTATCATCTTACACAAATTGTTTTATCCTCTTGAGATTATGGTAGTATTTCAATCCCTCTAATTTAGATACCATATTGAATCTTAATCTTAATCTTGAACTTTTCAACATTTAACCAGTGTTTTCCTGCCGTACCATTGATTCTGATTAGAAATATTAAGAAATTTATCATTATTATTATTTTCTTTTCAGTTACAAATAAAGAGCTTTATATACTTTCACCTTTGTTGCTGTCCTTACTTGTCAAAATTTCTATTTCTTTTCTTTTCTTTTTCTTTAGTTTTTATTAATTTTTATTTATTTATTCCCCTTACATCCTGGTCATAGCTCCCTCCCTCATTTCCTCCCAGTCCCATGCTCCCTTCCTCTTTCCCCCATCCTCCTCCCCTAGTCATCAGAAAGGGGAAGCCTTCCTCCACTACCAACTTCCCATAACCTATAAAGTCTCCTCAGGACTGCCTGCATCCTCTTCCTCTACCCAGGAGAAGTGATTGAAGTGCAGACAACAGAGTTCATATTGGAGACAACCTCTGATCCCCTTACTAGGTGACCTACATGGAGACTGAGCTTCCTGTTTGCTACTTGAATACCTCTGAGCAGGGGACATGGGTCCTATCCATGCCTGGTCATTGGTTGATACATCAGTCTCCACAGGCACTCTTGGGCCCAGATTTGTTGGCCCTGATGGTCTTCTTGTGGAGTTTCTGCCCCTTTTAGGTTTTTCTATGCCCCCTACTCTTCCAAAACACTCCCTGTGCTCTGCCCAAAGTTTGGCTCTGACTCCTAGCATCTACTTGAATCCCTTGCTGGGTGGAGGTTTTCGGAGGACAACCATGTAAGTCTTCTGTCCTGTTTCTTTTCTTCAGCTGCTTCGGGTGTCTGTTATATTTGCCCTTCTAGATGAGAATTAAGCATCCTCCCTAGGGTCCTCCTTGTTACTTAGCTTCTTTAGGTCTATGAACTGTAGCTTGAGTATCCTGTATTATGTGGTTAATATCTACTTATAAATGATATATACCATATGTGTGCTTCTGGGTCTGGGTTACCTCACTCAGGATGATCTTTTCCAGGTCCATCCGTTTGCCTGCAAATTTCATGATGTCCTTGTTTTTAATAGCTGAATAGTATTCCATAGTGTAGATGTACCATTGTTTCTTTATCTAAACTTCAGTTGATTGACATCTGGGTTATTTCCCATTTTTTAGCATAATTCTAATTAAGTGAGTGAAAGACTTCTCTGAAGAAAAAGTGAAGACGATATCAGAAGATGCAAAGATCTTCCACGCTCATGGATTGGTAGGATTAACATAATAAAAATGTCCATCTTACCAAAAGTAAGCTATAAATTCAATGCAATTCCCATCAAAATAGCAACACAATCCTTTCAGACCTTGAAAGAGTAATTCTCATCTTCATATGGAAAAACAAAAACCTAGAATAGCTAAAACAATTCTATTTAATTAAAGATCTTCTGGAGTTACCTTCATCCTTGATCTCGAGCTGTACTATAGAGCAATAGTAATAAAAACTATGCATGGTACTGTTACAGAAACAAACTGGTGTATCAATGGAATCGAACTGAAGACCCAGAAGACCCACACACCTAAGGACATTTGATTTTTGACAAAGAAGCCAAAACCATATAATGAAAAAAAAAAAAAAAAGCATCTTCAACAAATGGTGCTGGTCTAACTAAATACCAAACATTTCTACTAAACCAAATCTTAAGGAGGTAGATATCAAGACAATTTTAAAATAAAACTAGGAAAAGAATAAGATTCCAGCTTTGTGTTGGGAATGTGTTTTAACTTACACCTCGCAAAGGAATCATGATCTCTTCTTACTCATTAAACCGATTGAGTGCAACCTTAGAGGCTTTCTAAATGTCAGATGACTTTACTATGGTATCTGTTTGTATGTATTTTGGGAAAGGTGTGCTCGCTAATAGGTTTAAGACAACACTGAAGCATTGTATGTGTCACATAACCTCGGTGCTGTGAAATATTGTCATGGTTACCTGCAAAACAGCAGGATGTATGTGGGTGAAAGACAAGGTTTAAGCAGAATAAGAGTAGGCTTGAAACAGAAAGCAAAGACTCTGGGCCAGGAGAGGAAGGTAGGAACAGGTGGGAGAAGTGTGAACAGGTCGCTGCTCAACTACTTTTAGAAGAAGGCGATAACTAAAGTTTTGGTCACGATCTGATTATTATTAATTTCATCTGGCTGTGTCTCCAAAATTGCTTTCTGAATAGAAATGTGTTCCAAGTAAATCTTAAGAAAGGTAGAGTAAATTTGTGATATGAAAGTAATAATAATTTAAGAGGTTTCAAGAGGACATGGTGTCATCCCCTGACTTCAGGCATTTTCAGTTTATTGAACCACCTAATCATCTAGCTTGCAAACCTTATTATGTTTACCTAGAATATTTAGCCATTTTTGTGTTCAAAGAGCTATGGAGTGCAGCTTTTTAAAAACAATCATCTCCAGCAACACCAAATATCTCCCTAAAATTATTAATTCTGAATGTTTAGATGTGTAAAAATCCAATTTTCATTTATTTATTTGTGGAAAATTGATGATTATATTTTCTTTCTTACTTTCCAAAATCTTTCTGAAAAGCAATATTGTTCTAAGATATTAGAATATATAATTGAAGCATAAATTTAACAGGAGTCTGTGTCAGCCTTTGTAAGCCTTTATAAGCCCAGTCTAAGTGGTGGAAATCAAGAACTAATGGAGCAGAAGGCTGGAGGGCTGGCCCAGTGCTGAGAGTCACTTGCTGCACAAACGTGAGACAGCAGCTTACAGTCCAGTACTCACATCAAAGCTGGATGTGGCTTCATACATCCCTGTCACCGAGCATCGAGGGAAGATGGCAGAGATAACAAACAAACAAACAAGCTCCAGGCTCAACAAGAAACCCTGCATCAAAGAAAGAACAGTGATCACCAACACTGAGACCTTTCTCTGGCTTCTGCATGTTTGTACCCATCCACTCACACAATACACATGAACACAAACATACACACATGTGTACACACACATATATATCTACACAGACATACCACAATATACATACAAAAAGAACTAATAGATCATGAGTTGTATTACTAGACTTCGTACAAATAAAGAAAACAGTTTAAAAAGTCTCAAAAAATGAAGCTAACCAACAAATACAATGAAAATCATGACACAAGATCATTTATTCTTATTTTAGTAAATATGAGAACTAATATATAAAATGATTTCTAAACATCCGATGTTACTAAAACCATCAGAGTGGGAACACAGTGTGGCTGTGACATGAAGTAAGCATCACCCCTTGCACAGAAACCCTGCATTACCTACCTCAAGCCAGTGATTGCATCTTAATATGCTCACTCATGTAAATAATACTGGATTAAGATTTTATAATTACCAATTGTGCAACTTCTATTCCTATACAACTAAAGCTGTTTTTAAAACTACTACATGGATAATATCATAATTGGTCAACTAGTCAACAGAATAAACACAAACACCAGAAATCATACAGCTTCAGAAAATTAGGATCAGATTTACAAAGTTACTTTTATTTCCCGTGAAGTTTACTTAACTTTTTCACCCATAAATATTTTAGTATTAGCATCTATACAACTTAAGTTGATGCTAAATCCAAATAGAAATGAAACTAGTAAGAACGGAGTCATCAAAAGAAAAGCTTCAAGCTACGCTGGGCTGGGTTTTCTCTAGAGCCCAATTATAACAGAGCCAATTACATTCTGTGAGGCTCTTGTGCCTCTTTGCAGTTCTCCTACAAGCCCGTCGAATAAACTCATGGAATAAATTCTCTCTCTCTCTCTCTCTCTCTCTCTCTCTCTCTCTCTCTCTCTCTCTCTCTCTCTGTGTGTGTGTGTGTGTGTGTGTGTGTGTGTGTGCACGAGCCAGAATTTACTAATATGGATTCTAAATATTGCTCCATCCATCAATAGCACTTCATGTCTAAAGGGGAAATGGAAACTAATATTTGTTTAGTTAGCTTTTCAAATAGTGTCAAAATCACAGACATACCGCAAAGTAAGAACTAATGACAGTGTGAATGTTCAATTAATGATTTAATGTTGTTCTTAAACACTCCTTTGTTTTCCTTTATTTCATGAGTATAGAAAATGAAAGAAGAAAGGAAGGCGGGAAGCATGGGGAGCATGGGGGTAATAGAAAAAAGAAACCCTTCAAGTTTTTGAGTCCAAGGTCTCATTTGCAGATTGTTGACCTTGAATCTATAGCATTGTTGTGCACATGCTGTGAAGAAAGCAACTATCTCTCTGCACACGGCATGCTCCCTGCACTTCATAATTGGAAAAAGATTCAGAGAACAATATGAACGTTTGCAAAAGGAGAAAATTTCATCGCATTAATGTCTGGTGTGATTTCTCTTTAAATTGAGCTGTCATTCTTTTCTCCTACCAAAAAGAATCCATACTTTAAATTCCATCTGGTAACTCCTCACAAATACAAAGACTGTTTTTTTTTTTTTTAACAGAGTGTGTTTGCGGGTTGTTGTTGCTGCTTAATAACACTAACCTTTCTAACTTTTGCTTTGTCTTTCCAGAATAAATAATCAGAAAGTATTCCATATTAACTAGGTGACTATTTTAAAAAAACACTGTAATGGATTTGGAACCATTATTTTGGAGGTGAAGTCTCTGTATTTTGAATGCATTAGATCTGAGTCTCACAAAACTACACAGATTGTAATCTACTGTGAGGAACAGAAAGGACAGTAACACTGGGCTCTTCTAACAATTTTTATTTCTTAATAGTGTTGGCAAAACATTTCAGTCAAATATTTGGTTATCTTTTCAAAAAGCAGTGGCAACACATTTACTATTCTGGAATGACAGTATAGATGAAAGACATAATCTCATTTCTCTTACCCTGGCAAAATAAAAACAATAAAATTATTAGAAATGGATGCCAATTCATTTATAAGCATGGCTAGAAAGTAGAATATCAGCAGGAAAAAAATCTTCCCCAAATGTGTGGAGGACAAAAGTGAGCTAAGGATGCTAACAGGTAGCTCTGGCTGTGGGAGTTCATTGTACAATCCTGACAGAGGAAAGGAGGAGGAGGGAGATCAGACTTGACGGTGGAAATGTCATGGAGCAGTAGGCACTGCATACCTCTGCTTCAAACCTCCACACACAGAACAGCCTACAGTGAGCATGCACCCAGTGAAACCAACAACTGAGCATAGTGCTCTGCTCTGAAGAACTTGATAGAATTCTCTGACAAAAATAAGAAGCAGCTAATTCATCTGTTGGCACTTCAATGTAAGTCCTTTCTAATTCTGGAGTTTTAAGTGTATTCCAACTAAAAGCTGGTTGCTTGACTCATTACCCTTAGAGCCAGCCAATTTTTTTTTATTCATAGAAAGAAAGAACGCTTTACTCTTATTTATGAAGCAATAATCAAAGCTTTATTCACCCTATCTTTATTAATTGACATTCAAGATATATGAAAATAAAGAAGTCAATATAAAAATTAAAAGTTTGTCCCAACTGGAAAGCAAGATCATTTCAAGAAAACAGAATAACATTAATATAAATTGTATCCTTTCTTTAAATAATCAATAAAATATTTCTGCCTTACAAATAATTACATGTTAGGTAAAAGTATTAATTAGAAAAAGAGAAAAAGAGCTACTGGAAAGAAAATGTATGATTTCAAAACATAAATATTATTTGAAGATAAGTAGAAAGTAAGTAAAATCACATTGCACTATTCTATTGAGCAAAAAAAAAAAAAAAAAAAAAAAAAAAAAAAGAAAATGCGAAATCTAAAAGTCAAAGGATTAAGAGTGTTATTTGACTGATTATAGAGTTCAAGCCAAGATTAAAGTATAGAAAGATACAAAGTATTCTGGGAGGAAGAACTATCAAAGAATAACTGAAACAATCCTACAAGATGGGCAAACCAGTATTAATGGAGGGTCAATGTGGATCATTCGAGAAAGATGACTTGACATGATCCCTGTTTAGGTCTTGTTTATGCATCTATTTCTGTGAAAGACTGTTGATCAGCAGGCATACCGGTCTTCTGGTCCTTACACACTTTCCTCCTCCTCTTCCAAAAGGATTCTTGTGCTGTAAATGTGAGGCATGCTAATGCAAAGTGGGGGGAAATCTCATGAGGTCCCAATTCTAGACAAATAGCAATGGGAAACTAATGACTGCTTTAGGGAGAGTGCATTAATTTCTCCTAGGGATGAGATCCCCAATGGGTTACCCAGTACAAGGTGCAAAGTGGTCAATCCTGCAATCACATGCACACAAACCACAAAAATGCATTCTGCAGTTTCCAGAAGAGACTTATTTGAGGATATGCATTAGCAACACTAAGGATTTACTGGAATTACTAAAGCATTACCTCTAGAAAAGGGTTAAGTTTAAGCCAAAAGAGAAATAAAGAGAAGTCTCACTATGACACCTGTACAGCAGATGTAGAGACTGATAATATTTTACTTATGAACCAGATATTTGATATGATCAAAAGAGAAAGCCATTTCATTAGAACTCTATAAAGTATCACATCAAAATTCTCATTTCAGAAATTTAAACCGAAGTCCTAGTTTCAAAGTTGATGATAAATTAAATATCTGGATAAATTGTTTTATTGAACTATGAAGTTACAAGTCTAAATTGGAGTTGAAAAACTAGGGCTTCAAGAAAAAATAGAACTAGTAAACACAAATTAACATTGAGGAGTCCATGAAATGATTAAAGTTAAAATTAAAAAAAATAATGTGATAGAAGCCTACACCCTGCCTGAGGGGGGTGTCTGCAGGTGTCAGGAAGAGAAGTGAGCCACAAAGAAACAAGAATGAAAACAGGGTTCAGATGGATTTCATCAACCTGGATCAAGTCTTCTAAAGAATCTGATATTAGGCTATTTATTCTCAACATATTTAAGCCAGTATAATTAGAAAAAAAGAGTTTTCTGGTATAATACAATTCTCAATGCACAAGGAATTGTCATTACATTGAACTTGGTCTGGCCTGGTCTCAGTCATATAGATAGATAGCACAGAAGCCATTTGGACTATTAGCCACCTCTGGTTCCTTGTTGTAGGAGCTTCAGGAAGCTCTAAACAACTATTTCCACTCAATGTCTGTCACGTGTGTCATAGAACCACCCAGGCTTAATTTATGTTGTTTGAAACTAAATCAGGTCAGCTAACAAAATATTGTCTATGCAGTTCACCCTGCTTGAAGATGTTACACATATTTATCTTAACCAAACATAAATTTCTGTCAGTTTTCATTATTCTTAGTTTTTCTCTGGAGAAATATAGTATGGGGCAATTCTGGTTTGAGTTGTGATGAAGTATCAAAACTATGTTTATTCCTTGATCTAAAACAGCTAAAAATCAATGCAAAACATACTGTGCAGTACTTATGGACTTGACATCAGGCAGCACAAGAGAAAGCAGGATTTATGCTTTAGCATAGTGACTGTATCAGGCTGACCAGTCACACTCTCACCCAGGAGACTAGACAGGATTTAGAAAATTTACCATTGACAACAATGGTAACTTGGTATTGATTTTCTGACCTTCAATTTCCACAGTTGGACACTATAATGAACAAATGTTGTCTTTGCAGACATTAGTATGTAACACAAGAAAGCTATCTTCAACCAGGACACCATCCCAGTAGAGGGAGAGAGTAAATTGGCATTGCGGGGCAATTTGGGGGCAAGGCAGAAACCTAGTGCAATGGAAACTACCACCCTACCCTTATGAGGAAACTACTAGCAAGCTTGGTCAACCTTTGGCCCAGAGGAAGAAATGATATGTAGTACCTTGGTCAGTAAACAAAATTACAGTTGCAACAAGGGGGAAACACTGTCTCTATATGTTAAAACTTGCACACAAATATTCTTGCAAAAAAAGATAGGATGGAAAATGTCATAGGATGAACAGGTGGAGATGCTGTGGAGAACTGTATCTCAAAGGAAGATACAGTAAACTCTACAATTGACTCTCTTACTGCCTGGAGAGAGGTGCCCGATGCAGTGCAGATGGGCCATCCTCCTCACTGAAGAACCTTTCATCCAATGCTGATTATATGTAGTAAGCACAGGGATCTTTGTTTCCTGATTAAAGTCAGTTTAGCAATATTTGTACTAGGCCAGAACTGTAAATCAGTCAAAAGCTCTTTAACACCCAGATGACTCTATACTTGTAGTGTCATTGTATGGTCCATTAGTACTCAATAATAAAAAAGAAAGAATTGTCATTACTACTGCAATGTAAGACCTTCTTTCTTGAATCTTAAAGAAGAGTCTCTTTTCTCCAGTTGTTTGCCTTGTTATCATTCTTGCAAAGACAGTTGAGGAAATTTGTCCTGTGAATTTTATGCTTAGAAAATTTTAATGAGACCTAATCTATTTCATAAAATATAAAATAAAATAAGCTTCCTAATTAAATTTTGGACAAAAGAGTTATTGGGAGAATTGAAACAGAGAAATTATTATCACTACTTCCTTTCTTTCTTTTGTCATCATCACTTATTCCAGAAGGTGTCTATAAGACTAGAGAGAAATATAACCTAAAGTTAGCAGTCAAACTAAGCAGGTATAGAAGTGTGTCTTATGCAGCTATTAGGAGACTCAGTGGAATAAGTGTCTCTCTCTGGGGATGTGACCTGGTGTAGGCTGTTTGAATTCAAGCAATGAAAGATGAATAATCACACAGGAAAGTTGCCCAGTGCAGGGTATGTTGTCCAGGGCCAAAGTTGATCAAGAAGGCAAGTACACACTACCTGCTAAGGGTTCAAAATTGTATGAGAAGGATATTTATACTGAGGATAAATGATAACATCTTGAGGAGACAGATTTAGAAGAGAGGGGAAGTCATTTACACCAAAGAAGGGCGATTGAATAAATTGGAGTATGTTGACTATAAGTGAATATATTAAGTATCATAGGAGTCATATTCTCAATGTCACAGAAATGAGATTGAAATATCAATGAATAAAACAAAAATGAACTCTATGGTATTTATTTGGACTTGGGGATCTCATTATAAGCTCATATGTATGAGTATAGATATAAACTGTGTCTGCACATGTGTAGATCCATATACAGACATGTTGCATAGTTCTGTTCTCTGTTAATTAATGATGCCCAATAGCATGGCAAACCTAGAGTTCAGTTCTTAGTTTCACACAGTGAACTAAAAGTGACCATGGTACTTTGAAGCTTAAAGAAAATAATTTACACAGGAACCTTATATGCCTGTGATAGAAATGGTGGCACTTAGAGGAAGGATAGCAGGCTACCAAGATACCCTATGAGCATATACAAGGGGAGGAAATCCCCCTCAGTCACAGTCATAGGGGAGGGGAGTAAGGGGAAAATGGGAGGGAGGGAGGAATGGGAGGATACAAGGCATGGGATAACCATTGAGATGTAATATGAATAAATTAATAAAATAAAAAAAGAAATGCTAGAAGATGAAGGAATAATTCAAAACAAAGTATGAACCAGCTCCTATTGCTCACATCAGAGACAATGTACCAAGTGAATACGGAAAAACCATGAATCAATATCAAAATAGAGAAATAAGTAAATTATTTAATTTAGTGTGTAATACTAAATAGTTTTTAATTATCCCTATATAAAATATCTAATTTAAAAATGAAAAGAAAGCCAGGTGTGGTGGCACATGTGTTTAACCTCAGCATTTTGGGAGGCACAGACATGTGGATTTCTGTGCACTTCAAGGCCATCCTAGTCTACACAGGAAGTTTCAGGACACCCAGGGATACACACAAAGGACCTATCTTGAAAACAAACTCACTAAATGAATAAACTAAACTATCTAACTGACTAATGGAAAACACATAAAAATAAAAAACAAAAGAAAAAGAGACAAACAAGAAGGAGAGCACTGGCTCTTTTTGCAGAGGACACAGGTTCAATTCCCAACACCTATAAAGCAGCTCACAACCATCTCTAATCCCAGTTCCAGTGGATTTGATGCCTCCTTTTGTGTTTCACAGACATTGTACGCTCATGATGTATGGGCATACATTCGGTCAAACACACACACACACACACACACACACACACATGCACACACACACACACACACTGCAGTGAACAATCTTGGAAGACATCATTTTAATGAAGGTACAAATGTTAGGTGTGGTGACATACACCAAATATCACAGTACTTTCAAGATAGACATGGGAGGATCAGAAATTCACCAGCTTTGGTGACATAATGAGTTTGAAGTCAGGGTGGGACTATGTAAAACATTGTCCTAAGGCAAAACAAAGTAAAGTAAAAGATAATCACCATCAGGGACTGGAAAAACTGAAACTATGCCTTATCTGAAGGTATGCAAAGAATGCCAGATACTACTGCCCTGTTCCTGTCATACATACATGAGACAAATCCAAATTGGGAGATGCTATCTACATACAGTTACAACTTTAGTACTACCAATATGACAAAACAAAGAAGGAAGGAGACTATCTTAACTGGAGTATTAAAGGCAAAAGCCAAGAGTGATCGGTAATTGGAAATAGCACCATTCTTCAGGCAGTTATAAAACTAATACTTGAACGGTGTGTGGGTACAAAATAGAAACATTTTGTAGTGCTAATTTTCTTATTTTCATTATTATAGTTATACACAAGGGACCCTCTTGGTTACTCTAATTAAATAATCAAATATTTGGAGGTGATGTCATTTGGTTTTAAATTCCTCATTTAAATATCTTCTGTAAGTTCATCATAAATATGTATATATTGTGACATGTGCACATACATACATCCCAAAATGCACATCCAAATGCATCCTCAAAATGATTCTGAAAGAAGATTCTACACTTTCATCTTACAAGAATATATGATGTTCACCTTATAAACTAGTGCAGAATCTAGACAAAGTGGAATAACATTTCAATTTGGTTTATGAAGCTATCTTCACTCTGACACCCAAATGCCAAAAGTTAGTATATATGACATAGAGAACAATCATTTCTGTGAATAATATCAGATAAAATATCACCATTGCCAATTATGTAGTAAATTGTGAACATTTAAAGTTATCAGTAGAAACATATATTTAAAATCGGATGATTAAAACCATGGGCACGGCATTTCCTTAGCTGCTGCCAAGGTGCTAAAGCCATGATGAGAGGAGGTTCTTGCTTCATCTGGTGACTAGCAGCAGCAAGAAGGTAGCCACAACATGCTGTCCATCTCCAAGTTCACTTGCATCTACTCCCATCCTCATCCTTTACCACAAGGAGGTAATAGTCAATACTGGCATCAATACTGAGCTTTCTCGCCTGGCTTGTTTGCAAAGGCCCTGGCCAGTGTCGACATTGAGAGCCTTATCTGCAATGTAGGGATGGTGGACCCACACACATCCCAACCTGCTCCAGCAGGCAGTCCTGTCCCCTTCTCTGCTGCTGCCCCAGCTGAGGAGAAGAAAATAGAGTGAAGAAGGAAGAATCTGAGGACTTGGTTGATGACATGGGCATTGGTCTTTTTGACCAAACCTCTTTTGTTAACATGCCCAATAAAAAGCTGACCATCCAAACAAATACAAAATGTGGGCCCAGAGCCAGGCAGTGGTGGCACAAGCCCAGTGGATCTATGTGAGTTCCAGGCCAGTTTGGCCTACAGAACAAGTTCCATCACAGCCAAGGCTACAAAGAGAAATACTGTCTTAAAAAACAAAAGCAAAAGAAAACAAAAACCAAAACGTGGGCTCAGAAGTAAAAAGTATACATGAGATTTGATTTATTGGGCTACCCCTTAATAGCTGGGTGAGTTTGGATTAATTCTCTAGTTTCTGTAGCCTTCTGTGTTTTCTTTAATAACCTGATTCATATAGTTGGCCTGAGACAACAAATATGCATATGCAAGTAATCACTAATTATTAAATATAAAAGATATATCAATAATTATACATTCAGAAAAACTCAAGGGTAGCCTATTTTGATTCTAAAAGAACTGGGCATGATTTATCATTCCTTTAATCACAGCATGCTGAAGGCAGAGGCCAATGGAGCTCTGAATTCAAGGCCAGTCTGGCCTACACAGCAAGTTTTTTAATTTATGCATCTATTTCTTGTGCTGTTAAACCTCATGACTGGAGAAATAAAAACAGTCATTGGGAGATCCAAGATGGCAACTGCAATCACACATTGCTCCTGATCATCAGGATAGCAGTGAGTGCACAGCACTGAAAGGACCAAACTATGGGCTCCAAAACACCAGTGCTCATGTTTCTCAGGTGAGAGTGGTCACATGGTGTGAAATGGATGTTGGTCCAGCCACAAGTCACCCTGCTAATCCACAGAAAAGTTCTCAGGTCACCTCAGGTGTGCCTGTGGTCTCCTGTGTCTAGCCACACACCTGCTTGCTACATGCCTGCTTTCAACACAGTGCGCTCAGTGTCTCTGACACAAAACACCAGTGGCTGTATCTCCCTGCTGAGAGGAAAGAGCATAATGTGGAACACAGGAGAATGTGATCTTAGGTCACCCAGCTGGTTCAGAGAAGGTCCACGTATAACTTTAGGTCACCTGGCTAATCCAAGGAAGGGGTCCATGGTCCCCTCAGGCATGGAGTCTCTGCCTATAGCCATCCACTTATGAGCTGCCCCAATGACCAGTGAAGGGAACCAGAAAGTACTACACAATGCCAGAGACAGATAGATGGTTAAGAGGCAGCATAAAATCACAAACAACAAAGCCAAAGCAATATAGCTTCACAAGAACACATTTATCCCAAAGGAAGCATCCTTGGACAGTCTAACACAACTGAAACACAAGAAAATGACCTCAAATCTATCCTTATGAAGATGATAATATAGGAAACAATAAAATCTTGTAAAGAAATACAGGAAGATACAGTCAAATAGATTGAGGTCCTTAGAGGCCTATAGAGAGGAAATGAATAATAACTGGAAGAAATCCAGGAAAATGCAAACACTCAGGTGAAGAATAGCAATAAAATTGTTGAAGATCAGAAGATAAAATGGGAACTCTAAAAAAGCAAAAACTGAGGAACTCTTTGAGAGAAATAAGAGAAGAAAACAGGAACTATAGAGGCAAGCATGGACAACTGAATATAAGAGACAGAATAAAGAATCTGAGGTGTAAAAGATATAATGGAAATTTTTGATGTAATCATCAAAGAAAATGTTAAGTATAAAAAAATTCCTGACACAAAACATCCAAGAAACCAAGGAAACCATGAAAAGTCAAAACCTAAGAATAATAAGAATTGAGGAAAGGGAAGATGTCTGGTTCCAAGGCACAGATAATATTTTCAATAAAATCATAAAATAAAATGTCTCTAATTTAAAGAAAAGGAATGCCTATAGACATACAAAAAGCATACAGAACACCAAAGAGAGTAGAACAGAAAGAGAATCCTCCTGCCATGCAATAATCAGAACATTAAATTACAGAAAAAAGGAAAATATTGAAAGCACCAAGGAAAAACGGCCATATAACATACAATTGCAAACCTATCAGAATCACACCTAACTTTTCACCAGAGATTATAAAAACCAGAAGGGCTTGAGAAGATGTCTTGCAAACCCTAAGAGATCACAGATGCCGTCTAGACTACTATACCTAGCAAAACTTTCAATAACTATAGATGGAGAAAAAAGATATTCCATGACAAAACCAAATATAAACAGTACCTATCCACAATTCCAGCAATAAAGAAGATACTAGAAGGAAAACTCCAACTCAAAGAGGCTAACTAGACCCAGGAAAACACAGGAAATAGGTAACCTCACCTTAGCAAAACAAAAATTAGACAAGTCCACAAACACACCATCAAACAATGACTGGTCATTAATATCTGTCAACATCAATGGACTCAACTCTCTAATAAAGAGATATAGACTAATAGAATAGATGTGTAAATAAAACCCAACATTTTGCTGCATACAAGAACCACACCTGAAATATAAACATAGACATTACCTGAGAGCGAAGGGCTGAAAGAAGGACTTCCAAGCAAACAGACAGAAGAAGAAAGCTGGAGTAGCCATTTTAATATCTAATAAAATAGACTTTCAACCAAAATTAATCAGAAGAGATGAGGAAAAACATGTCATATTCATCAAAGGAAAACTCAAACAAGATGACATATCAATTCTGAATATGTATGCCTCAAATACAAGGGCACCCACATGTGAAAAAGAAACATTACTAAAGCTTAAACCATACATCGGTCCCCACACATCAATAGTGGGAGATGTCAACATCCCACTTTCTTCCCCAACATTGGTCAACTAAACAGAAACTGGATTAAGCAATAATGACACTAACAGATGTGATGAATCAAATGGACCTAACATATATCTATAGAACTTTTCACCCAAACACAAAAGAATACAAATTCTTCTCTGCACCTCACCGAATCTTCTCCCAAACTTACCATATAATATGTCACAAAGAAAGCCTGAACATATTAAAGAAGTTGCAATAATACCTTATATCCTATCAGATCTCAATGTGGATTAAAGCTAGACTTCAACAACAACAAAAAAATTAAAAATCCTACATACACATGGAGTGAACAATTCTCTACTCAATAACTATTGGATCAGGGAAGGAAAAAAAAAACCAAAGAAATTATGGATTTCCTAAAATTCAATGAACATGAGGGTAAAACATACCTAAACTTATGGGACACAATGAAAGTGGTGCTAAGAAAAAAGTACATAGCACTAGGTGGTTTCATAAAGAAATTGGAAACATCTCAGACAAGCAACTTAATGACATAGCTGGAAGCCCAAGAGAAAAAAAAAAGAAGTGGACACACCCAAAAAGAGTTGACTGCTGGAAATAATCAAACTCAGGGCTGAAATCAATAAATTAGAAACAAAGAGAAACATTCAAAGAATCAATGAAACCAAGAGCTGGTCCTTTGAGAAAATCAGCAAGATAGACACACCTTAGGCAAACTAACTGAAAGGCAGAGAGACATTATCCAAATCAACAAAATGATGAAATTAAATGAAAAGGGAAATCCAAAGAATCATTAGGTCCTACTTCAAAAGCCTATATGCCATGACATTTTAAAGTCTAAATAAAATGGACAATTTTCTTGGTAGATTACACTTACCAAAGTTGAATCAACACCAGGTAAACAAATTAAATAGTTCAATATTCCCTATGGAAATAGAAGCAGTCATCAAAAATCTCCTAACCAAAAAAAGCCCAGGCCAGATGATTTTAGCTAAGAATTCAACCAGACATTCAAAGAAGAGCTAATACCAATGAACTTCAAACTGTTCCACAAAATAGAAACAGAAGGAGCATTATCTTACTCCTTCTATGAGGCCACAGTCACTGTTATACCTAAACCACATAAAGACCCAACAAAGAAAGAGAATTTAAGACCAATTTCTCTTATGAGCATTGATGGAAAAATATTCAATAAGATGCTTGCAAACCAAATCCAAGAACATAACAAAAATATCACTCACCATAACTAGTTAGGGTTCATCCTAGGCATGCAGAGTTGGTTCAATATGTAGAAATCTATCAATGTAATCCACAATATAAACAAGCTGAAATAAAATGAAAAGAAAACACATGATCATCTCCTTAGATGCTGAAAGAGCACTTGACAAAATCCAACACCCATCCATATTAAAAGTCTTGGAGAGATCAGGGATATAAGGAGCATACCTAAACATAATAAAGGCTATATACAGCAATCCAATAGCCCACATGAAATGAAGTGGAGAGACATTCCACTAGTAGCTAGACAAGGCTCCCCACTCTCTGTAAATCTTCAACAGAGTACTTGAAGTTCTAGCTAGATCAATAAGACAACAAAAGGAGATCAAGAGGATCCACATTGAAAAGGAAGAAATCAAAGTAACAGTATTCACAGATCGTATGTTAATATACATAAGTGACCCACAAAATTCTACCAGAGAACTCCTACAACTGATAAACACTTTTAGCAAAGTCACTGGATTCAAGATTAATTTTAAAAAATCAGTAGCCCTACTGTACACAAATGAGAAATGGGCTGAGAAATAGCCACAAATAATATAAAGTATCTTGGTATAACTCTAACCAAGCAAGTGAAAGACTTGTCTGAAAAACAAAAAACAAAAAACAAAAAAAAAACTTCAAGTCTCTGAAGAAAGACTTTGAAGAAGATATCAGAAGATGGAAAGATCTTGCATGTTCACGGATTGGGATGGTTAACATAGTAAAAATGGCCACCTTACCAAAAGCAATCAGCAGATCCAATGCAATTTTATCAAAATAGCTACACAATTCTTTACAGACCTTAAAAGATCAATTCTCAACTTCATATGGAAAAACAAAAAAACCCTGAATAGCTAAAACAATCCTGCCTGTACAACAAAATATCTTCCAGAGAAATCTCCATACCTGCTCTCAAATTGTACTATAGAGCAACAGGAATAAAAATGGTGTGGTGCTAGCACAGAACTAGGCTGGTAGATCAATGGAATGGAATAAAAGTCTCAGAAAAAAAACGCGCACACCGATGGACACTGGAATTTAGTCAAAGCCAAAACCATACAATGGAAAAATATAGAATCTTCAAGAAATTTTGCTGGTCTAACTGGATGTCTACATGTAGAAAAATACAAATAGATCCATATTTATTACCCTCCACAAGTGGATTAAAGACCTCAACATAAAATGAAACATATTAAATTTTTTAGAAGACAAAATGGAGAAGAACCTTGGTACAAAAGGCAACTTCCTGAACAGAACACCAACAGCTCAGGCTCGAAGGTCAACATTTAATAAATGGGACCTCATGAAACTGAAAAGATTCTGTAAAGCAACAGACACTATCAACAGAACAAAAAGCAGCTTATAGACAGGGAAAAGATCTTCATCTACCATACATCCAGCAGAGGGCTAATAGGCAAAATATATAAAGAACTCAAGAAACTAAACACCAACAAGCCAAATTATCCAACTAAAAATGGGGTACAGAGCTAAGCAGAAAATTATCAACAGAGGAATATGTAATGGCCAAGAAACATTTAAAGAAATGCTCAATGTTATTAGGGAACTGCAAATCAAAATGACTCTGAGATTCCTTCTTACACTTATCAGAATGGCCAAGATAAAAACTTAAGTGAATTCCTTGTTTTTAATAGCTGTGTAGTATTCCATAGTGTATATGTACCACAGTTTCTTTATCCACTCTTCTATTGAGGGACACTTAGGCTGTTTCCATGTTCTGGCTATTATGAATAAGGCTGCTATGAACATGGTTGAGCAAATGTTCTTGTTGTGTGCTGGAGCATCTTCTGGGTATATTCCAAGGAGTGGAATAGCTGGGTCTTGAGGAAGCCCTATTCCCATTTTTCTGAGATAGCACCAGATAGATTTCCAAAGTGGCTGTACTAGTTTGCATTCCCACCAGCAATGAAGGAGTGTTCCTCTCTCCCCACATCCTCACCAGCATGTGGTGTCGCTTGAGTTTTTGATCTTAGCCATTCTGATGGGTGTAAGATGGAATCTCAGAGTTGTTTTGATTTGCATTTCCCTGATGACTAAGGAGGTTGAGCATTTCTTTAAGTGTTTCTCAGCCACTTGACAATACAGGAGGTAAACTTTAAACCCCTTCCCAGATCTAGCCAATGGTCAGAATATTCTCCACAGTTGAGTGGAGAGTGTGATATGACTTTCTCACGTACTCTGGTGCCTCACATTTGACCATGTCCCCTGGAGGGGGAGACCTGGTGGCACTCAGAGGAAGGACAGCAGGTAGCCAAGAAGAGACTTGATACCCTATGAGAATATACAGGGGGAGGTAATCCCCCTCAGGAACAGTCATAGGGGAGGGGAATAATGGGAAAATGGGGAGGGGGGATGAATGGTAGGATACAAGGGATGGGATAAACATTGAGATGTAACAAGAATAAATTAATTAAAAAAAATAAAAATAAATAAAAGCAAAAAAACCAAAAAAAACAAAAAAAAAACCTTAAGTGATAGCACATTCTGGTGAAGATGTGGAGAAAGGGAAACACTCTTTTATTGCTGGTGGGAGTGCAAACTTGTACATCCACTTTGTAAATCAATCCAGCACTTTCTCAGAAACTAAGACTAATTTTACCTCAAGATATATCTATACCAATCCTGGGCATAAACCCTAAAGATGCTCCACCATACCACAAGGACATTTACTCAACTACATTCATAGAAGCTTTATTCATAATAGCCAGATTCTGGAAAGAACCTAGATGTCCCTCAACTGAAGAAAGGATACAGAAATTGTTTATTTACACAATGAAATACTTCTAAGCTATCTAAAGAAATAAATCATGAAATTTGCAGGCACATGAACCAATTAGAAGAGATCATCCCAAGTGATGTAACCCAGACTCAGAAAGATATGCATGGTATATACTCACTTATGAGTGAATATAAGCCCAATATAGATACTCTCTGAGAGACTCCAAGCATGGAGTGTGGTAGGGACATATGATTGAACTTGAAGGTGGACTCTGGGCATCGTACTGAGAGTTGTATGGAAGCATGGGTGGACATGGAGGTGTCACAAGCTCCACAAAGAGATCATCAAGGCCTGTGTATCTGGACCCAGGGACTCTACACAAACTAATGCACCAACCAAGGACAACGCACATAGAGAACCTAGACTCCCTAGTCAGATATAACTTATGGACAGCTTATTCTCCATGTAGTTGTGGGGAGGGGGCAGTGAGTGTCACTGACATGAACTCTGGTGCCTTGGATTTGCTTCCCCTTGGCTAGGTGGCCTTGCTGGCACACAAAGGAAGAGGAAGCAGGCTATTGTGATGAGACCTGTTAGGCTATGGTTAGATGGTGGTTGAGGGGAATAGTTTGGAAGAGGAAGGGAGGGTGTGATCGGGAAAATATGAGTGAGGGGGCAACAAATTGGATGTAATGTGAACACCTTATAAAAATTGTTAAAAACTTGTTGAAGGGAGGCCTGAGTTTGTTTGAGCCTTTTGTAAGGCGTGTTAGGGTATGTGTCTTTCCTTGTTGTGTACAAGTCTAGCAAGACATGATTTTTTATTACATGTCTCCAGATTTCATTCTGTCACTTTCCAAGTACTCACACAGATCAGATATGTGTTTTTGTAGAAGGAATTATACTAGTGGGGTACAACAAGAATCAAAAAGCAATGGGACTTATTTTAGGATCTGGCTGTCCTATCACTTTAAACTACTAGGAAGAATTTAATCTGCGGTGCAACTTGGCAAACTCAGCTATTGGCGATCATGTATCCATTTCTAAAGTCATCATTTTTCCTTAGATCTAAGTACCACATACTTAATGAATCTGTTTCATTAACAGAGCTTAGCTCAAGATGATGGCCACACTTTAGTCCTATGATTCAGAGAAGGACAGGAAACATTCCTTTCCTATAAACTTACCTATAATTCTCTGAAAGGTTCATATTATCAGGTCATTGCTTTCCATGGTCACCTTGGAGCATAAGAACAAAAAGAAGCAATGTAGACAAAGACAGAGGGAAACCCAGGCAAGACAAGATATACTTCAAAGGTTATTTACGAGGTGCCCATATTGTCTTTCTTTATCCTTCTCAAGAACCACATAGGCCAGTGATTTCTTTGTGTTATCACGTGTTGATACACTCCTGACTAATGGGAGAGCTACATAAGGAAAACAAAGACAGCCATCACATTCCATCTTCTACACCTAAATATGGCCTGGGGCCTGTGGACATTTGGTCTTAATTAATGCCACATACTTTTACAAAGACACTTGGGTTTCTATGAAGGAGTGAGGAGAGGTAACCATGGAATCCAATGGCAATGGTTTGGAATCAGGGTTAGAATAAAGTTGGAGCTGAGAAAACACTTATAAAATTTGTTCTTGATATATTTTAAAAATACGGCCATTCTTTATATGAAACCATGCCCATCTGGACTTCTGGAAAGCTAGAGGCACTTATATTTTTCAATTATAAAATTGTAAGAATATCTTTTTATTCTGAAAGTTGTTTTCTGGGAGAAAATAACAACAATCTCCAGATCTCCAGAAGTAGCCTGACATGAGGCTATTTTTAGCTTTGGTAACATTTCCACATTTCTTTTGTCTCCCTCTCTTATAGTTGAGAAGGAGAAGGCTTCTAATTATCTAGGCTGTCAACCACAGTGGTACTGCTTATTTTACCACATAATCTTTGCACTAACAAAAGCCTTAGCTCTTTCCTATGGCTGGTATAAAAACAGTGAATTCACCAAGGCACAGAGCATCTTTTAATCATAGCATTTGGGTGTCTGAGGCAGGCTGCCCTGAGATTGAGACCATCTTGATTTGCAGAGGAAGTTCTAGGATAGTCAGCGCTACACAGACAAACCATGTCTTCAAAAATCAAAATGGTGAATGAATGAATGAATGGAAAACAATGACAACATGTCTATGTTACATGTAAGGAATTTTTTGTATCTATGGAGATTATTCTCTTCAAACTTTCAATTTAAAATAATTCAACCTCATAGACATTTCAAAAGACTGATGCAAATAATACCCATGAGCACTCCTTTTAGGCTAACCAACTATCATTATTTCTCTACGGTTGACCTCTCTTTCCACTCCCATGTGTATGTATTCATATATGCAAATATTAACATGTGGTTTCTTAATTAGTGCTGGAATATGTATATGGGAAATGGGATGGCTTAAAATACAATGACTATGGTCTGTGCTTCTATGTCTGACTCACCCAGCTGCATGGTTTCTGCTTGGTGTGTTTAGTACAGACACACTGTGAGGCATGTGTGGCTACAGGCAGCTGTGGGCTTCAATGAGCAGAAGTAAGATGATCAACTCCAGTCTTTGCCTCTACTGTATCATGGCATCTGTTTCTGCTCTAATGTCTATTTTGCCTGTATCATGACATCAATTATAAGCACATGAGCACCTTGATTATACTTTTAAATGAGCTCAGGCTCACTAGTATGTATAGTTAGGGCTTCCATGTTCACATATACTTTAGGGAACACAGTTCAGCTTAAATCAGAGAAGAAGAAGAAGTCAGTTTCACTTTGAAATCCTTTGTATTGGCAAACTCAGTAGGGCCCCGTTCTATTTTTATGTTGCAGCTGCTATACTGTAGGCACATGTCCACAGGGACTCCCGGCTTTTCCTGATAAACAAACATTTTCAAAATCTTACCACCTTTCCAAGAATCTTCCATATTCTGCCTGCCAACAAGTCCCAAAGTCACATATTTGCTATTTGATGCAGAAATCGCTATACCCTCCAACACACACACACACACACACACACACACACACACACACACACACACACATACACACACACTTACACAATGCAATTACAATCTGACTTTAACTTAGATATAACATTTCTTTAGTTTCAAGATGAAGGAATGAAGGTCACATGACACAATACTCTATCTTCAAACACATACGTAGGATTTTTAAAAATTCAAACTCCAACTAAAAATATTACACATCAAAGATTGTTATTTTATGTCACTTTAGTCTAACTACTCCTTCCCAACTTTTTTATTTGTCATTTATAATGGTAAGAATTTAGGACAGGTATGTAGAATGTCATCCCTCTGCACATACACATATAAATCATGGTGGATCGTGAAAACTTTTAGTCATTTGATCACTGTTTGCCTGTGAAAACAACATTTTGTGTGGTTCATTTTATAGACTGGTGGCCTCTCTTTAACCAGGCATACATCAGAAGGCACATGATGTCAGTTTTGTTGGTTCTGGTTTTGATAAGTTTGGTAATTAGCTGAAATTAATGTTCAACAGAGTGTTCCATTGAAGATTTGTCACTTTACTTTCTGATTACTAATTTCTAAAGTATAACTTTGAAATTTTCTGAATTACTTATTTTTTAACTTAGATTTGTTTTTAAAAATGTATTCATTTTACATCCCAATCATAGCCCCCTCCCAGTCCCACCCTCTTTCTCTCCTCTCCCCTATTCTCCTCCCCTAGTCATCAGAGAGAGAGGGAGCCCTTCTCCCCTATCGGCTGACCCCAGCCTATCAAGTATCTTCAGATCTGACTTCATCGTCTTCCTTTGTGGCATGGTAAGGCATCCACCAGGGGGAAGTCATCCAAGTGCAGGCAACAGAGTCCGTGTCAGCGACAGCCCCTGCTTCCCTTAATAGGGGATCCATATGGAGACTGAACGGAGCTACATCTACATCTGGGGGGGGGGGCAGCTAAATCCTTTCCATGCATGGTTCTTGTTTAGTGTCTCCACCCACTCCCAGGCACATATTTATTGGTTCCTGTCCCCTCTGTGTCCTTTTATCCCTCCATTCATCCATAAGACTCCGTGTACTCTGCCCAAAGTTTGCCTGTGGGAGTCAGCTTCTGTTTTGATCCCCTACTGGCTGGAGTCTTTCAGAGGACAACTTTGGTAGGCTTCTGTTCTGTTCCCTCCCTTTAACTGCTTTCAGTGTCTATTCTACTTTCCCTTCTGAATGAGAATTAAGCACCCTCCCTAGGGCTCTCCTCATTACTTAGCTTCTTCAGGTCTGTAGGTTGTGATATGTCTATCAGGTATTATGTGGCTAAATTCCTCTTAGAGGGAATACATACCAATCATGTCTTTCTGGGTCTGGGTCACTTCATTTGGTATGATCTTTTCCATCTATATCCCTTTGCCTGAAAATTTCATGATGTTCTTGTTTTTGATAGCTGAGTAGTATTCCATTGTGTAGACGTACCACAGTTCTTTGTCCATTCTTCTGTTGAGGGACACTATTATGAATAGTGCCACTATGAACATAGTTGAGCAAATGTCCTCATTGTATCGTTGAACATTTTTGGGTATTTACGCAGGAGTGGAATTGCTGTTCCCAATTTTCTGAGAAAGCCCCAGATTAATTTCTGAAGTGGTTGTACAAGCTTGCACTCCCACCAGCAATGCGGGAGGGTTCCCCTATCTCTACAGCCTCACCAGCATGTGATATCACTTGAGTTTTTTTTTTTTTTTTTAATCTAAGCCATTCTGATAGGTGTATGGAATCTCAGAATTCTTTTGATTTATATTTCCTTGATGGATAAGGACCTTGAGCATTTCTTTAAGTGCTTCTTAGGCATTCGATAGTCCTCTGTTGAGAATTCTCTGTTTACCATAATATAGATCCATAATACAATGTTTGTGAAGATCGTTTCCCAATCTGTAGGCTGTTGTTTTGTTCTGTTGACAGTGCCCTTTGCTTTACAGAAGCTTTTCAGTTTCAGGAGGTCCCACTTTAATTGTCTGTTTGTATGCTAGTACCATGCAGTGTTTATTAGTGTTGCTATATTGTATAGTTTGAGGTCAGGGATGGAGATACCTCCAGAAGATCTTTTATTGTATGTTATTGCTTTAGCTATCCTGAGCTTTTTTGTTTTTCCATATGAAGTAGAGAATTATTATTTCAAGGTTTATAAAGAATTGTGTTGGAATTTTGATGGGAATTGTACCAAATCTGTAGATTGCTTTAGGTAAGATGGACATTTTTACTATGTTAATCCTACCTGTCCATAAGCATTGAAGATCTTTCCATCTTCTTGTGGCACCCGCGTCACCACGGTACCGAGTCAAGGGCGAAGGACTGCGGATTTAACTCACACACACATACACACACACAATAACACAGCAGGTCCTTCATGCTAAGAGAGCAGCAGCAGCAGTGGCAGCTTCAACCTTTATTCAGTGTTCAAAGAGTCTTCTTATAGGCAGCAAAACAGGAATGCCACTTGCAGGTGAAATCTCTCAAGAGGTGATTGCACACAGGAGGAAAAGTCCCGAGGAGGGGAGGGGTGCATTCTCAGAGCAGTAAATGTGACCATCTGACCAACATAAACACAGACATGGAAGCGGCTAGAAACAGGATGTGAAACAGCAAGACAGGCAGGCAGCCCAGTCGGGCCTGGTTCCTACATCTGATAGCTTCTTTAATGTCTTTCTTGACTTGAAATTTTTTTCATACAATTCTTTCACTTGCTTGGTTAGAGTTAACCCAAATATTATATGTTTTGTGGCTATTATGAAGGGTGTTGTTTCCCTAATTTCTATTAAGCCCATTAGGTAAACTTATTTTTTCAAAATTCTACTGTTGAATGGTTTTAAGGATCCATGGAAAGTCTTCTTGTGCTAATTATTATGCCTAAGAAATCTTAGATAATTATTATTCTCTCAATGTTTACTTCTCTTCCTGCTAAACTTGTTTTTTCGTATTATAAGCAAGTTTGATATTTTTATACCAACTTGAAAGCATACTTTTAAAAGTATATTTTTTCATGAAATAAAAAGATTTGGTATATGCTGTATAGTATACTTGGCATCACTTCCTTATTGTCTCTTCCTGTGTCCCAACCTATATCTTTTATTCTTGAGTATGGATGGTCCTGAACTTGCTACTGATCAGCACACTTAACACAGTAAAGGAATCCCGAATATTTAGTTACAAGCCTAAATCACTTGCTTCTCAAGATAAGCAAATGAGATGAAATTTGCGTTGGCCTACCTTTATAAGGTGAACACATTTAAAAGACAGACTGGGGAGTTCCTAAGCTGACAACCTGTTTGCATCCTTGATCCTTGTTAGGCTGAAAGATTCCCATGACAAGATAATTCCAGAAGGAAAGCAAGAGGTTTAGGAAATGCAGGAGGCCTATGTCACTTGAAGAAAGTGTTAGCAGCCAGCCTGATAGTTATATGGAAGTTGCCTTTGCCGAAATCTGAAATAAGCTAAGAGCATATTTTCCCCTTTGTCATATGTGGCCCCCTCCATATGTGGCCTACCTAGGTCATCAGCTCCTGAAAATCCACAGAGATTCCAGACCCATTCTACTTTGCCTTTGTTCCAAAGAATCTGTAAGTGCTTAAAGGTGCTATTTTATGATAATTTGTTTTGTTGTTATAAAAGAACTAGAGAATTATAGCACATTTAGTGTAGCAGAACTAAACAGCAAGGAAAACAAACTTAAACTACGTTAGTATCATTTAGTAAATGTGTGTTTATCTGATAGCGAGATTGGAAGAAAATGAAACCAACCACTATGTGCTTACCTCAACAGGCTTGGCATATAGGTGATTCGCACAGCACTAAAAGTATTCTTTTGGATTTTATACATTACATTTTGTGTAATAAAAAATCTAAATAAAAATTCTTTTTCAAAGCATTAGGACATATAATTGATGATAAAAAGGAAGTTCCTCTGAGTGCCACACACTCAGTGTCTAGACCTACTGTGATTCTATGTGGTTGCTTCTCCATCAGTAACGTGTCTGACAGAATGGAAACAATTAGCTCCCTAACATTCTTTTAAAATGTCAGCTTTGGGGTGATTTTATTGTTGCTTTAATAGATGAAAAGATCTATGTGCCTTGTGATGTGTATCTCTTGGTGCTGTTGCATCTACAAGTTCCGAGCTTTTAAATTTAAAGTAGAATCATTAGTGGATTATTTAGATCATGTACCTTGGTACTACCAATACATTTGGCAAATTTACTACATTGTATTATGGCTACTACATCTAATAAATTTTCTCCTACATCATCAAATGCAGATAAACACCAAAATCTTATCTTAATATTGTCCCCAATTTGAGTATGTCATATAAAAAATATAGCCTTCTTAGATGCTTTTAATCATTTGGAAGTTGAACTCTTTAGTATTTAAGAAAGGAAAGAAATTCTACCTCTAAAGCTGCAGTTCATTTTAAGATATGAGGAGAAATGATTTATTCATAAATTATGTAACAGTAAGACAAGAAGTTCTAATGTCATTACTCAAAAATGATCTATTTTGCCTCCCATGAAAAATATCCAGAGTAGTTAAATAATACTAACATATACAATGATAGCATAAATGTTTTGAATAAAGGCATAAAAGCATGATAAATACATACAGCTGGATTAAGTTTATTATTCTGAATTCTTCTCTATGTTAATTAATACTTAATTAAGCATATAAATTTGCATTAATTATTTAAAGGACTACATTACTAAATGAATGAATCATTAACATGTGTGTATACATATTTCCATATTGTTATTCAATTGCCTTTGTGTCACTTACCTTGCTATGGCTGTGGTGAGATCCAACATATCATTACATAATATTATGAAATCAAATAATAAGGAAAATAGGGCTAACATAAAAAGCATACCCATTCTTACCTTTTACAGTTATCTAGTTTTGTGAAAAAAAAAAAAAAAAAAAAAAAAAAAAAAGACAGCTTTACAAGATCATGAGACGTTAGCATTTTTTTTATAGGTACCATTTTTGGTTGTTTTGAGGCAAGGTTTCTCTATATAACCCTGGATGTCCTGGAATTTACTATGTAGACAAGGCTTGTCTCAGACTCATAGAGTTCTGTCTGTCTCTGCTTCCCAAGTGCTCGGATTAAAGGTGTGTGCCACCACTACCTGGCATGGGTACGTTTTTTTTTTTCTATTTTTAAATATTTTTTACAACATGCTGTGCCAGGAAAATGCAAACTTTGGTCACTATGCCACTTAGAACACTCATACCCATTAGGTTTCTGTGTGAACATGACTTGGTTTTAGGGGCTATGCAAAGCTACTACTGGCAATTTCTAAGTGATTACAGCATCTTCCATTATATTCATTAAAACTGCTAAACAAAATACAATTTATTACCTTCAGGTTGTTTTTTAATAGTTACTTGGCATGTCAGAACTCCAGCCTTCTAAGTAATAACTTTGAAATGAGACTATTAATCTGTACCCTGGTTTATTCTATATTCAGATTTTCTTATGAGGGAAATACACAAAATTAATTACATGAAGAACAGAAACCAATTGGCTTATGTTTTGCGAGGCCAAGAAATCTGAGATCCAGGAAATATCATTTAGGATATTTGAATTTGTTTGTATCCCTTTTTTTTTTTTCAGTAACTGAAAGTAGCTGACCAATGCATTTGTATTCAAGAAAAACACTTCATATAGCAGTTTGTTAAGGTTTTAGGCTCATTAAATTAGCAAACAAGCTATAAGGGATAATCACAGTGTGTATGAGCTCATGCCTGGAATCTTAACCCTTGGGAGGCTGAGTTAGAAGGATCATGTTTTTGAAACCACCCTTCCTTGTGTGCTTGGCAAAAACGTGTCACAGAGCCAATCAGAACCACAAAACAGTCCAGTATTAACTCTTCATGCCAGGGTTTGGCTATGAAGTGTTCTCCCCTAGATTTCAGATGGGACTGTTGAGAAGCCGCTGGGTTGTGAAGGGGTTAGCCTCACACCCGTGCATTACTAGATGGATGCTTTCATATCTGAACTGCTTTTAGAAGGCGAAGCCTTGTTGTAGGAAATAGGTCACTGAACACACCTCTGAAGGGTGTATTGTGCCACCCGCTCCTTTCTCTGGTACATTCCGCTGCCGTGGAAAGCAGATTGATCTGCCACAGGTTTCTACAGCTTCAGGCTTGATCTCAGGCCGATGCAATGTAAACTGTTATTAAAAGAAAAAAATTCCCTTCATAATTTTCCAGGCATTTTGCCACAGTGATAGGAAGATAACTAACATAGTTTGGTAAAAAACAAAAACAAAAACAAAAACAAAACAAAACAAAAAAAAAGCAGCTGAAGCTGAAGAGATAGCTCAGTGGTTAAGAGCACTTCCTGCTCTGGCAGAGCATCAGAGTTCCGTCCCCAGTACCCAATCAAGTCAAGCAGCTGCATGGACCTTAACTCCAGCTCCAGGAGACAGGGTGCCTTCTTCTGGACGCCCCCCTACCCCTCTGTAATTGCATGAACATTTGCATATTCACACGCAGACACACACAAGCACCCATGTGTGACCCAACTCTAAAAATAAATGAATACTACTAAGTCTGTTTAGCGTTATGCTTTCAGATACTGATGAGGAATTTTAAACTTACTTTTCCTTCATTAAAAATACTTTTGCTCTTTATCCCTCTCTTCTTCGCTTTCTACTTTCCCTCTCTCCATCTTCCTCTCTCTCTCTCTCTCTCTCTCTCTCTCTCTCTCTCTCTCTCTCTCTCTCTCTCTCTCTCTCTCTCTTTCTCGGGAAACCCTTTCCCCCTTTTCCTTTCTCCATGCTCATTTAATAAACTCTATATTACATAAAAATTACTTTTCTTCTTTTTCATATGTACAAGTATGTGGTGTGCCCACATGTGTGTAGGCATGTTCATATGTGTGTGGTCTCACATGTGTATGTGTGCATATGCACTTGTATGCCCACTTGTCTGGATATGCAAGGCCTATACTGGGAATTTTCCTTGATTTGTCTTCCACCTTATCCTTTTTAGACAGGGACTTTCATCCAATCAGCGCTTGCTCTAGGGGTCCTCAATGCTTGCTTTCTAAGGCTGGATTTACAGATGAGCTTTGTAGCAAGTGTTTCAACTGCTAAGCCATCTCCTCTTCCTCCCCAACCCCCACCCTGCTCCATCCTTCTTAATGTCACTTTTCGTTTGAGAGCCATTGTGGAGCAAATGCTGCAATTACAAACAAATGGGTGTTTCTATCTCTGTGACTTTGGTCCAGGTTTTTGAGAGCATCTCACTGAGCTTATTGGTTGCCATTTCTGGGGAAGAGAAGTATTGTACGTTTTAATATCAAACCCTACACACAGCTTAGGACCTGGAATTTCATGTTAAATTTGAAAATGGAAAGAAAAAGTAACTTGGGGGCACACCTAACACAAAGAGAGCAGTTAAATAAAGGAGACTTGTAATATGCATATAGAAGTGTGGTTTTTTTTTCTGGAGAGCTATATTAGTCTACTGTGTCTCAAACTAGGCAAGAATAATACTGAAGGCTATTAATCATTCCATTTTCACAGCAGTGCACCAGCAGGAATTTATTTAGTGCAACCACTTGCATTATTTTGACACATTAGAAAAAATTGTTCTGTCTAATTGGCCTTCAAACTCCCACTTCCACCAGGATGGTGTGCTAATCTATTATTATTTCACATGATATGTGCTATGCAGCCCACGGTGAACACTGCCTGGCTTCAGATCTGCTAATGAAGTAACATTGTGCTGTCCACACATTTCCTTTCACCACGTCCCTCTCATTCTGTGCTTATTACAAAAGCAACAGAGAGAGATATGGAATCTCAAGCGGCATTCCCTGTGCAGGTAGAATCATGCTGTCCTAACAACCGATTGAGGTTTGAACATTTGGACTAGGATTCTAAGTACACCCAAGTGCCTGTCTCCTTCATCCCGTCTTCTGCAACTATACAGATCAAAGTCTCTCACTGGAGATTGTCCAACAGCCCGATTCTGTGGAGTCAAGATCATTACAATGGAAATAAGAATTAAAATCTGAACAGACAGGGACCTTCTTCTTTCCACGGCCACAAAGCGATCTTGCTTACACAGAAGCAGCTGGATTGATTGGGGCTGGTTAGAATACACCTCGGGTTGAAAAGCATTTTCTGAGTTTCAGTGACAGTTATTTACAAACTTCTTTCATTCAGTGCCTACATCTTCTCCTCTTGCCCTGTATTTGACTTATCAAAAGGGAAGCAGTCATTGAGGAACTCCAGAGGTCCAATCTCCCCAACACCACCACTTTCTTCCCTTTCCTGGGCTGTGTCTATCATGGTGCTCAAGTTCTGGTTTCAGTATCATTGAAGATGAAGGACCCTCACACTCTCCCACTGCTCCTCCCACTCCTATTTCCCCAGCCAGACACTTAAGGAGACATGATTGCTATTACTCGCCCACACCACTCATTAGTATGACAGACATATTTCTGCTCTTGTATCTCATTATTTTTTCCCCTGATGTCTCAAAACAAACCTGCAGAACTAAGAGGATGCTGATAGCATTCATGTTCAGTATTTCCTGCTGCCTTAAAATACTGAGGTATTATTATTATCATTATCATCATCATCATCATCATCATTATTATTATTATTATTATTATTATTATTATTATTATTCTGTTGTTTTTTGCTATGTATACATAGCTCAGATTAACTTTATTTAGAGACCTCTTTTCTAAGGGACAGTGTATCTCGAATTAGAGTTGTGTGCTATCATGGCCAACAAAAACCATCTTCTTTGTAAAGTGTCCAGTATTTAGTTATAGCAACAGAACTCAGACAAGCCCATTAACATTTGAACATTCTCCCATTTAAAAATAAAAAGGATTCACCAATTCTTGAACTGTACCTCTTTCAAACTGATTCATGTCAAGGCACTTTGAAGAAATTCTCTGTGCTTATCATGAATTCATTCTTAATAGCCACTCACATTCACCACACTACAGTCTTATTTCTTTCTACCAAGAATTTCACCAAAACTACAGGGTCTTAATTTGTTCTGTTGCTGCGATAAAACACAGTGGCCAAAAACAATGGGGAAAGGAAAGAGTTTGTTTGGCTTACTGGCTGAAATCTGTCTATATTGAGGGAGGTCAGGACAGGAGCTATCGCAGGACTAGGAGCAAGACACGGAGCCATGATGGAAAGCTGCTCTCTGGCTTGCTCCTATCTGCTCACTGAACTACTTGTCTTATATGCCCACTTGCCCACTTGCATTGTAACGGTACCATCCATAGTGGGCTGAAGCCTCCTACATCAATTAGCAATGAAGAAAATGTTCCGCACACATGTCCACAGTGCACTCTGGTGGGCACAATTCCTCAGTTGAGATTTCCACTTCCCACCCAGGTGATTCTAGTGTCAGTCAAGTTAACACACATAACCAGCGTACAGATTTTAAAGGAACTGGCAGTTTCCATCTCATTATGTCAAACCCATTTTCAGTACTTACCATAGGTGGTTAGGTGTCTAGAAATACATGGTACTCTTAAGATTCTTCCTGTGTTGAATCTTCTGATTTGTTAAGATAAATCTTCTCCCACTTAAAAACCTAGCACATTCAGCTAGTCAGGAATGACCCTCAGATGAGTGGTTTATCCAACTGCTGTTTCTCTTGGAAGGTGATAATTAGCATAGGAGAATCATGCATTTGTATTTCTAGAATGCAGTATGAACCTAGGTCCAAGACTTGTCTTGCCTCTATTTAATACTATTTAAACTTTTTCTATAAATATTCATTAAGCCAAAACATGAATTTGCTTCATATAGACAGTTTTAATCAGATGGTTAACTGCTTAGAGAAAAAGCTCACATTTTTTTAAAAGTCTGTTCATTTTATTTTATTTTGCTCTGGGCAGACAGACCTCAGATTTCTTTCTTCAAAAGGCAGCTAATTAAAATAGTGAATAGAGTCTGAAAATAGAACTTCATACTGTCATATTTAAAGAATGTTTATGCAGTTGAAACAGCAGATTAAAAAATATTCTTTAGCCCTAAGGAATTAATTAAAAATGAATTAGAATAATGACTACCAGGGCTAGATAGGTCTTGTTGGACAAGACTTTTTTATATTAAAATAATTAGTTACATTCTAATACTTCTATTATATACATTAGGCCATCATAACTCTCACTGCTCATTTGTAAGTAAAACATTTTCTAGCTAAATTAAATCATTACTTCATTAAAAATTCTTATTGGGTAAAAAAATTTTAATAAAAGCACTTTGAGATATGTCTTTGTAAAAACATCTTAGAGAAACAGTATTGCTGTCAAGAAGAGACCAACCCAGCCAAAATTGGATTTTTAATATTGATTTATCACTCTTTTGAAGTCTGTTAGTTGATGACTTTAGTCTGAGCTTCCTTGCAATAAAGAGAATTCTACCTTTATGATCTAAGGAAATATTACTGTCAGTGCTTTAACATTTCTTGATGTTACATTTAGGTGTGTTGCTAAGAGAGAAGCATAGCACATCTGTGATTGGAAACTATCTGCCGTTATGATGTTGAAAGACATTTGTTCTCTTCAAGACTTCACACTATGTGTGCTAACACATTTGTAGGAGACAAATGCCCACCATTTATTCATATCACCTAGATACCATCATGGATATCTTGGTAAAAGCCAAGGTAAGTATTGCAGAAATGCCAATTCTATAGTCTTTCCACAAAGGTAATCAAAGTGTTCCAGTATTACACTGGATGGTTATTAAATTAAAATTAAGGTAAATATTTTGGAGTACTGATTTCAATGATGGAAAAATATCACCAACACAAGTTATACTGCAGAATATGCTATTGATAATTTCTATCTTTGAGATATATGCGGATGTCACTATATCAGTAGGCAAAACCTGCAGGACAGGATTGCACGTAGCACCTGTAAAATATCACCTAAAAATGGAGCTTGCATTCTGGATGTCTGAGCAATCTGACAGACCTGAAGTGGAAAATTGGGCGATGTAAGATGTGTGACTATATTGATTTGGAGGAAAGAAGCTTATTTTTATCTACCCATCCTCCATTTTTACAGTTCTGGAGAATGAATCCTTCAAGGCCTTACATATGCTAAGCCAGCCTTTTATCTCTAGGGTGCACTCTTGGCCTCATTCTTTAATTCTTTTTCCTTCTTTGACACTAGATCTCACTTTGTGGCCCTGGCTGTGCTGGAATTTGCTGCTAGATCAGGCTGCTCTGGAATTCAGACATCCTTCTGCCTCTGCTTCTGAAATGCTGGGCTGCAAAGAGTACACCACCATGCCCAGTCATGGTCTTTAATTTTTTTTTTTTTAGTTATAAAGCTTATTACATATTCAGATATACTTTCCTGTCAATTTGATATTTTTCAATTCATTCTTTGGAAAATTTTATAGATGAGTACTACAGTTATGTAATTTCTACCTCTTTCCTTCCCCCTTCAACTCTTCCCATGTTCCTCCCAATTCTATTTCAAATTCATGACCTCTTCATTATTGTTTTACACACACACACACACACACACACACACACACACCATACATCATATGTATATGCTTATATGCATATGTGTTTAAGGTTAACCACTTAGAATTGAATAATTTATCAGATCCCTTATCACTGGAGAAACTACTTCTCTTTCTTCCAGTAGTCAGCAGCCATTGAAAGCCTACAGCTCTTCATCTAGAAGTTTGACTTTGTGAGATTTTTCCACGCCCACACTGGGTAGTTAACTGGTGGTGTCATTACACATACCAGAATGGCTAAGATCAAAATCTCCAGTGCCAGCACATGCTGGTGCTTTCTCAGAAAACTGGGCATAGTGCTACTGCAAGACCCAGCTATATAGCACTCCTGGGCATATACCCGAAAGATGCATGCATGCAGAGAACGTAGACCCGCTGTTCAGATATAGCCAATGGACAGCTTATTTTCTGTGCTTGGTTGGGGACTGGGGAATGCCTCTAACATAAACTCCGGTGCCTGCAATTTCATCACTGCCCCAGGGCCTGCAGGCTATCCTGAAATGACCTGATAGTCTGTGGCCAGAAGGTGGGGAGAAAAGTCTCCCCTCTTAGAGGTCTAGGGGAGGGGAATAGGGCAGAAGAGGGAGGAAGGGTGGGGATGGGAAGATACCAGAGAAGGGATAACAGTCAGAATGTAATGTGAATAAATTATAATAAATAAAAAAAATGAAAAAAATAACACACAGACACACACACTTACTTAAAGGCACATGCCAGGAGGAAATACTCATGTTTTAATTATCCAGTGATGGACGAGTCACTTGAATATGTAAAGAACTTGTATGTTTCAACATTAAGAAGGCAAATAACTCAAATGTCCAATTTCAATAGACCTCAGAGAAAGTGAGCCACAAATCTAAACCAGAATACTGTCAAAACAAGTTAAAGGTTTAAATCTGAAAATCCCAAGTGACAGAGTGCTGAGGATTCATAGACAAATGGAAATCTCAGACACTGTGGATGGTAACACATCTTTTATATACTGCTGGTGGGAATGCAAAATGAGATCTTTCATTTACAAAAAAGTTCTGCCCAGCAAGTTATTTTACAACCAATGATAATTGTATGCATGACCTAGCAGTTTGACACTGTATAGATACCCAAAGAAATGATAACAAAGTACAGAGAAACGCTTGTATTATTTGCAGCACTTTTAGTTATAAATGCCAAAAACTGAGAAGAAAAAAAGATTCACAAAGAGGTGAGTTCATGGTGTACGGTGCACCTACATAAGAAAATATGGCTCAGTGACATCAACACATGACACACTGTTATACGTCATAGCATAAATATCATTGTGTTGCCTGAAAACCCTAGACACAGAGATTAAGGACTATGTGGTTATATGAAGATTTAGAAAGGATAAAATAATGATTTATGGCACAGAATCCACTACCTTAGTTGTTGGATGCTAAGTGTAATGTCACTGAATCTAAAACAATAAGAGAGACTTTAGCCGTGTTGAAAGGTTGTGTTCCTTCACTGTGATGGTGACAAAAGGAATATGTATACACATCAAAATGGACATAATTTATTGTTTGTAAAATTGCTTATTAATAATATTTTTCCTACTTGAAAATATAAAACAGAACATAATGAGAAGCCATTGTGTGGGTTATATTTTCTGTATAGAGTGTTGTAAAAGCCTAAGTTAAAATGCAGAAAATAAAGAATAATAAACCCACAAAGAAAGAAAAGTAACTCCAGTTTTAAAAAATGGTTCAATGAAACTAAGAGGCATTTCCTGAACCAGAAAACAAGAACTGTCAAAAGACTCGAATAAATGAGCACTCTGTCTGAGTGGGGACATGCTATGCTGGAGTCCCCAGACTGGCCATAATGAGAGGCTGCAGGACAGTTATAAATCAGTGCAAGGATAACAAACTGGTAAACTGACTCTGAAAATTGTGTTTTTTCCCCCCCCTTATGTTGAAAAAACTATTATTCTAAGAGTTTCTGTCCTAAACATGTACCACACAGGTAGGAATTGAAGAAGTTCATGGAAGAAGTGTTCATGTAAAAAACATGAAAACAATACAAATTGTCTACTGAAGGAAAGAGAGCTGAGGATTTTCATCATGGAGACAAAAACATAAAAAATTAAACTACATACACAAACAAATGAATCAGCACTTTTTCAACTAAAAATCACAGGCCATGAACAAAACGTGAAGAGGTTTTAAAAGGACAGTTTTACATACATCCATTCTTAGAAAATCTATAATGTAAAACAAAGTTACTGGGTTTTGTTTGTTTGTTTTAGTTATTTTCAAAGTATTTAAAATTTTTAATTGAAAATAATTTTATATATACATTTTGATCACAGTTTCCAATCCCTCAACTTCTTCCTGATCTTCCCTTTTCCCCAACCACCCAAGTCCATGCCTTCTTTGTTTCTATAGAAAACAAATAAACAAAAATAAACAAACTAACTAACAATGAATAACAAAGAGTAACTACAGCACACACACACACACACACACACACACACACACACACACACACACACACACACACACGCCCCAAACAAAATCAGGAACTTTAATTTACAAGCAAAAGAGCATAAGACAAAAAAGAAGAGAGAAAATGTTTTCAAAAATACTACTGAGTTCATTTTCATTTTGTGATGGCCATCTACTGTTGGGAATGGGGTGTATCCTTAAGTGTTATTATTCTACTTAATAGAAGAAAACTAAGTTTTCCTTTGGAAGTGGATGTCAGTTAGGGATATCTTCTTGGTTAGGGATGGGAACTCTTGTTCACGTCCTCATCTCAGCATCAGCAGCCCATCTGGCTTGAACTTTGTAGACCCTATCCACCTTCCATAGTCTGGGAGTTCATATGTCTGTTAGTACTACTGAATCTGAAAGTCACTGTTTTCCTTGGAACGATCCATTCCTTCTGGTTCTTGTAATCTTTCCTCCTCCTCTTCCTCTTCCTTGTTTTCCTCCATCCCCCTCTTTTTAGCCCTAAGGTAGTGGTTTGATGAAGACATTCCATTTAGGACTGATTGTTCCAAAGTTTCACTCTTTGTACATTGTCCAGCTGTGGGTCATCTACTGCAGGAGGAAGCTTCTCTGATGATAGCTGAGTGACTCACTGATCCATGGGTATAACAGAATTCCCTTAGAGGTCATTTATTTCCTATGTTCCTTTAGCAGAACAGTGATATTCTGTTTACCCTTACGTCCATGCCTTATCTCCTCTCAGGTTCTTGACCATTTGGTCAGTCAGGCATGGGGTCCATCTTGTGGAGCTGGCCTTAAACCCAAACAGAGAGTAGTTGTTTATTTCCACAGTGTTGTGCCAATATCACACCAGTGTAACATGCACTCTGGTCACCAGTGTAGAATGCATGGTATATAACTGGATTGATGACTACTTTTCTCTTCCAGTAGCATGTAGAGTACCTGCTGGTACCATGGACACTAGGAAGTAGGGGTGAAGGCTCTACTTAGGCACTAGTTTGACTTTTCTATATTTAATGATATATGTAAGAATTCTTCTCAGCAATAGGTCCTTCCCTAGATCAACTGATAGTCTTGATATTAGTCTAAGTTATTTTGGGGTTTCCATGGGGGCATCTTTTGGCCAACAACTCAAGATGCAGTTGTACCACTCTTGGGTTTAAACCCAATGAACTCTATATCTTACTAGAGAGACACTTGCTCACTCATGTTCATTTCTATTCTACTCATAAGAGCTAGAAATTTGGAACATTTCATATACATATGTGTGTATGTATGTGTGTGTAATGTATATATGTATATATTTAAATATAAATGCATTTATACTTAGAGAGTGGTAGGTAGGAAACTAGAGTGAGAGAATTAAATTTGGAAGTGGAGGAAAGAAGCAGTTAGGGAAGAAAATGGGGAGGGACAGCTAACACTAAAGGCCATTTGTGCCATAATATAAAAACCCACTACGGTAGAAGTTTTTAAAAATATATACACATATGAAAGGAATTGAAATAGAGTCTTCAAATTATCTAGGAGACACTGCTCCAATTGTATATCTCTTGCCACAAAGTAAAACATTCAGTCATAGACATAAGTTACATCTAGCTGAATCAATGATTTACTATTTTTTAATTTAAATATGTGGGATCTTTACAGGAGAAACTGGGGCTTAGAATTAGGGTGTCATTTTTCAGAAAACAAAAAAAAAATACTACATATTCTTCCCCCCTCATATGTGGACATTTAAGAAAGAGAATTAAAAAAATGTATTTTTGTTTTAAAGCAAGGTCATGTGAATTGGAATAATGACTTCTAGAGACTGGGAGTGAAGAGGCAAGGCAGGGGTCGAGAAGCTCAGTCTGATGGGTGTAATCTATTCTAGTATTCTCCAGAGTAGTAGGGTGACTACAGTTCATAATAACCTAGCTAATATTTTGTGAATAACTAGAAAAAGAGAAGTCAAATACAACCCAATGGTGTGGAGACCATCTATAATAATATGGGGAGCACCTTGAAACACAACAAAATGATATTTAAGTCACTCTTATTTTTATCTGCCTGTTTTGTATATGTATGCTTTTATGACATATATACATACAAACATGTATATATGTTCACATATATGCCATCTGCATGCTACTGAACACTTAATATACATTAATCCAAATTTTAAGACATATTTTAGGAAACAAATTTTAACTGTCCTGATTAATCATTACATATTTTATTCATCTACCAAATTTCCATAGTGTACTTCAAAATTTGTACAAAAAAAAAAACCCCAATATATTTAAAAACAAAACAAATAGCAACCAGGCACTCCTGAAAGCATACAGTTCTTTAGCTGTGCTTCGAGGTAAGTTTATATCACATATATTCTTTTTTTTTTTTTTTTAAGTTTTCAAAGATTCCTTTTCAAAATTAAAAAAAAGAAAGAAAAAGCATAAGCTCATGTATCTTGCTTTCACCCTCTCCTCCCTATTTTCTTAAACTACAATAGCACATTGAACACTGACGTGCATTCGTCTTCTGCAGAGTCCTTTCCCATCTTCCATCTGATGTGCCATTTCCTCTGACAACTTGACTTCTAAGCCCCTCCTGTCCGAACTTCCTTTAATTTAAAAAATGATTATCCTAGTGGCCTCTTCTTGCTAATCCCTGCTCCACTTCCATGTCACTCACTGGGTGTAGCTCTCTTTACCCGAGGATCATTTTGTTTCACTTCTCACGGAGTTCTATTGTCCTGGCCAAAGCTATACCACAGATCTTGATGGAAACATTCTATATACTCTCTTTCCATATGGCCGCTCCTCACCATCTGCTTTTGATACTCCAAAATGTGGGGACACTGAAGAAGTTAGTTTTGAATTTTCCATTATTTTTAATGGATTTCATTTTAATCAATTTAAACCAATTTCACCTTAAATAACCTTATGTATTGTTGGATTAGGCAGTGCTGGTCTAAACATCTTGCACTTAATTTATTTCAACATAAATCTTTTTTTGCATGTATTTGAAATTTTAAAACAAATATATGAATAAAAGCATACACGTATATGTAATATATGCTTACTTCTACTTACAGATTTGAGAAAGTTTTCAAGAAAAGTAATTATAGAGTCCATGTTTTCATAGCCACATTGTAAGGAAGTGAAATGAATTTTATAATTATTTCCTTAGATGATACTTTATTTTCCCAAAATGGTTAAGGAAGCTTCTGAACTATTATGTGTGAATGCGCAGGTTAAAAGTGTGTTCCTAACACGTCAGGTAGCTGCAGAAATTCCCCAGTTCATCACACTGAAAGTACAAACACTGAGATCTTGACATAGATTTTCAGTTTGTTCTGCTTGCATATTGTTTGCTGGAATATGACAGAAACCAAAATCAAACTGGCTTGAGGAAAAAAAATGACACTACCGTCTTCCACTTCTACACATCTGTGGGCAAAAACTTTGTTTAGAGTTGAGCTCATACAGGGAGCTCAAACCCTGGATTTGGTCCCCAATGCCTCAAGGAGAGAAAAAGATACATATGAGAAATTGTGCCCTGTTACTTGAGTTGAGTTCACCTTGGGATCTGGCTGGAGAGCCATTTCCTCTGAGGGTGCACGGATAGTCAGTCTTTAGATATAAAGTGGCCAAACCCTGGGTGCTTCTATTCTCTGTTTAAAGTCTTAGGTCCTCTGGATGAGAGACAGCATTGGCATTTCCCCATCGTTTCAGAGTAAACCCTCCGATTTCTTCTGATGAGGTTGTTCTGGTCTTCCTAATTAATCAAAAGGAACATTGTTATTGGTATGTTTATGAAGAGGAAGGGAACATAGTACTCTGAGACACTTACAATGAATGTATAATGTTTCCCAGAGGAAAATCAGGCTACATTCAGCAAGGAAGAGAAACATAAGGAGTGGCTTGAAACCCTTGAAAGTCCACTCCACCCTTGCTCTATGTCACTCTGAGCTACTCACTTGCTCTGGATTGTTTGTTACCATCAAGGGCCCCTTTGTAGGCGAGAGTTTGTTTTCTCTGTGAGTGTCATTATAGAATGCTCAAAGTAAACATATCAAGAGACATTGTCCAAAAAATTTCCCATTTAGTGTTTTTTTTTTTAAATTCCACCAATTCTAGAGAAGGCAAACTTAACAACTTATTATGGCCATACCCTTTTCAACAAACACTGATGCATTTGTTGACTTTTCTGTAGTGTTAACTTATATTCAAGTCCAAGCCATAGGACATTTCTGGCTTGTCAAAAAACATCCCCAAACTCAAAGGTTTTACCTCTAGGATGCACCAAATAATAGAGATATCAACAAATCTGCTTTCTTGGTGTAGAGACACAGATTATATTGATACTTACTGAGTGTCCTCCATTGGTCACACTGGGAATAAAGTTTATTTATAATAATGGGACACTTCCAGAATGTCTGAATGGGTGACAAGTCACACATATACTTCTGGGGGTGGGAAAGATTTACTTTGCTAAATTTGTTTAAATCAGTTAACAATATTCACTAAGAGGGGGAGATGTCAGAAATGGACAAAATATGAATAAACACAACAAAGAGGGACACATGGGAAGTTTTAAAATACATAGAAATTCCAGTGTTCAGAACTATACAGTAAAGTGTCACATAAAGGAGCATGCCACATGTTCAAAAGACAGGGTAAAGTACTGCCTTTCCTGGTGTATGCAAATCACAGCACATCAGCATAGAAATCTACATCTCTGCGACCCTACATTCTAAAACCTCCATTGCTAGCCTGTCATGGGAAGGCCATTAGGTTGCAAGTGTTCTTTTCTTACTGGTTTTATGTTAGATACAATAGCATATGGTGTGAGCAATTCCTAATACCATATTCTTATTTACTCTGAGGTCTCTACAGTACAAATGTTTGCTACAAATTCCTTTCTTTGAGTCATTTGTATAAATACACTTTACAACAAGTTGAAGAAAAACACAACCATTTCAGCTTTCTCTCTGAGGCTGCTTCTTTGAGGTGTTTGCCTGTTTGTTTTTTAAGTAGCATGGAAAATACTCAAAATCAATTCTATCTATGGTGATACATGAAAGAGCAAAATGTATTTTAGGATGATTTGAGAGTTGAATAGCTTTCCTTAGCACAGCGTAAGTCCACTTTTGATGTAGGCATGTACAAATATAGACTCATATTTCATCAGTCATTCCTTTATATTCTGAGATTCAATCAGACTGAGCTAGCACTGCTGTCATTTGCCCAGTGGTACTTTGCTGCAAACTCCAGGTACTAGGCAAGCGCTTTAAGGAGATAGGACGAGAATCTTATCATCTCCATGACAAAGACTGATCACACAGTATTTTCCTTGCTGTAGAAGATATGACTGTCCTTGTTGTAGGGTCACCTAAGTGTTAAAAGCAAGGAGTTCATCCCTGCGTGATCACAAGCATATACGTGTGTGTGTGTGTGTGTGTGTGTGTGTGTGTGTGTGTGTGTGTGTGCGCGCTAACATCTTCATATGCTTATGAAAGGCTATAAAGGAGTATTGTATATACTCAAAAACACACTTCCCATTGTTTATCCCTCTGACACTGAACCTTCTGCTGCCAGGAAGAGCTGGTATATTCTATAACAAAACATCCTATCACAAGCTCAACAAGCCCCTAGTAAAATACCAAGTAATGTAAATAAAAGAGACTTTAGGTTTTTTTTTTTTCAGTTGTGTTTTTGGTTTTTAAACTTAAATTGCAAAAGGATGAGAGTTGCCCTTATGGACTCCACAGTATGCTAGAGATCTGAGAGTAGATTATCTAAGATCTCAGCCTGGTCTCCTCTGGGAAGAGGGGAGGCAAAGGGCCTGGAGCTCCATGCTTTGCTGCTTCCTCTCTCTTTCGTCTTCTGCAACATCTTCACCCTATAAATCTCCTAACACCCTGTCTTCTGCATGGCTAGCAATAAATCACTGTTTGATCCTGTTCTCTGGGAAGAATGATGAAGAAGTGGCACCTTGGGACTGGCTTCTTGAGGACGGGGTCTGGGGGAATAGGAACTTGTCTAGCTGCCAGCCCTTCAGCTACAGATTCAGAACAAAACCCTACCATTCACACTGGGGAGATAATCTCTTGCAAGTGTATTTTTCTATGTTATATGAAAAGAGCATTATATGAGGATGAGCTAGACTGTGGGGGATAGGAGTATATGAGAAGACACTAATCCTTGCACTTTCACAAAATATTAATCCTTATTCTCTCAGGTCTCTCTCCTCAAAGATTTGCTAAACCTGGTTAATCATCAGAACCACTGGGAAGGTTTCACATTCTTGAGCTATTTTATTTTAATAATAGCTTCCTAATATTTTGATAATTGTATAGGTTTAGAAAATATTATACTCTGAAAATAACGAAGTTATTCTTATCAGTGAGCACCGTTCTCTACTGATCCTTCTATTAAAAAACGTGTTTATTTCATCTTCTATTCCAAGACTTCACACACTTCAACCCAATGGACATACTGACCAGAAAAAACTGAGAACTTGGTAAAAAAAAAAACTATTTTGCATATACTTTATGTGTCCTGCCACTGGTGTTTCTAAATCTACAAGAAAATAAAAATATTACCAAATATTGTTTTTTATTTTGTTAAGGACTCATGTGGAGTAACAGAAGCTACAGCAATTATCAACTTAAAGTGATATCCAAGCCAGCAAAATATACTGCCTTAGGGTTTCTGCTGCTGTGAAGAGATGCCATGACTATGGCAACTCTTATAAAGGAAAACATTAACTGGGGCTAGTTTGCTATTCCGAGATTTTAGTCCACTATCATCATGGCAGGGAGCATGGTGACACACAGGCAGACATAGTGCTGGAGAAGAGTTCTACAGCTCGGTCATCAGGCAAGATAGAAGAGAGAAGCCACACTGGGCCTGGCTTGAGCTTCTAAGACCTCTAAGGCCACACATAGTGTCACATTTCTTCTAACATAGCCACGCCTACCTCAACAAGGCCACACCTCCTGATAGTGTCATTCCCTGGTGACCAAGTGTTCCAATTTATGAGCCTGGGCGGGGGTTGGGGTAGGGGTAGGGGTCATTGTTATTCAAGTCACCACAAACACCCAATAAAAGATTCCAGATATGTGTTATTTCCTTAGAAGACAAAGAAATAAGAATACCCACTAACATTAAGCTCCTTTTGGTTAGTGTATTTTTGTGGAGAACTGAACTAATGACTTTGCACATGCCAGGCTAGCACTATACTACTAAACTATATGCTCAGGTCTTTAAATAATGTTGATCATCAGTAGGAGGAACAGCAACCTCCACAAGAAGGAAAGTGTAATATAAAAACAGCATAAGGATGTACAGAAAACAGAGACTTCTAAGTTTTGCACCTAGAAAAAGATAAGAAATGTATAAAATCAGGAAGAATATTAGTGCACTTGTAGATGGGATTTCTTGCTTAATTGCAATTTTATGACTAAATGGTTAAGGCACTTTGTATTTATACTTATAAACATGTATGAACTTTGTTGTAGAAACTTAGTTGTATTCTTTAAATGTGTGTGAGCTTTCTTTTACATAAAATTATAGCCATTTGTACTTTTTGAAAGCAAGCTTCCTTTGCAAAGTAGTTTTATTTCATGCAAAGAAATTTAATTCTAGTTTTCAACATTTAGAAACCAGACCACAATGCTATTCCTAGTTTGCGTAACCATTTTCCCCAATTTAAATTGGGCCCCTACAAAGGTAATATTCATCCCAAATCAGCCAGAAGAAACCTTAAGAGAATGATGCCCCATTGCCCTTAAGGGATGTTGGGTAGTTGTTTGGTTGTTTTCTTAGGCTATAGATGTTTATTTTCATTGGGAGTTGGTTATAAGTTACTATTTATCTTATTCAGAGAGAAAATGAGGTTGGACTGAGGGATGTCTCTCTTTTCCTTTATCTTTCTTTCTTAGGTTTGGAGATAGGGGTTGAAAAGGAAGCAGGGAGAGTATAGAAATATAAAGGAATGATAGAAAAAAGTAGATTGTTGAGTCTACTCCTTGACATAATGTCTTAATTGTTACTCACAAGGTTATGTTTAATTCACTGATAGAGAATTTTGTATATTGACTCAAAATAAGTTTACTTTTGATCCATTGGTATAGAATTTGAACTTAATATTAGTCTTCACACACATTATATATATTTCTACTCTAATATGCAGTATTGTACCCATATAACTCAAATTTAATACAACTGGAAGTTTATCTCCAATACTTTAAAAGTGCTATTGCAGGGTTTTTAGGATAGTAAATTATACAAGTTATTTGTTAGTTGATCAAATCATGGTCAGGTCAATTACTCTTCTACTTTTATCACAAGAATATACACCCTAGCTTTAACAGATAAATATGATTCTATAGATAGATAAGGTAAAATAGTTAGATAAGGTCTTCAAAACCCCAGAGACCTACAGAATGTGACATTTAAAGATGCTACTTATTATTTTTAAGAGTCTTTGACAATGAGACAGGTTAACTCCTGGCAACAGCCAGCCTACCTCAAAGAAGGTGATGGGCATCAATGAACCTCCTTATGGAGATGGCTTCAAATGTGGCAAACCAGTCACTGGGCAAAATGTCCTCATTTCTGCTCCAGACAGAATTCTGCCTAAAAACGGGCAAACTTGAAAGCAGGCAGAGTCAATGGCCAAACTCTGCCAAGATAGGGAAAGCAAGTCCTCAATAGCTCCTGCCTCATAAATATATGTCAGATATACTGGGCCAGAAGGCTGGAGATGGTGCTCCGATATTATAGAGAGTTTTGGGTGACTGTTCAGACAGCAAACTGTCTCTCTCATGTTCTTATTTTGGAAGCTTAGTTGTTTAGATGTTAACATGTTTTTAGGTCTAGATAGATGTTTTAAGTTGATAGAGATGACATATGATACTGATTTACATTCAGAATTTTAGATACACTAAGAAAGGAAAGATGTCCTATTCAAGGCTGCCAAATACAAATAGCCAAAATACTATAAATGTAACATTTACATAATTCTTGATTTTTTTTGTGGGTTTTTTGGCTGTAGGTAGTTCATTGTATTATATTGTAATAATATAAATGTATATGTAAAAAGAAAAAATAATAAAAAAGAAAATTAATTCTAGGCCTTTGAATAATGATTTATGCTGTTATATTTGATATTACAAACATTGAATTGTTAATAAAGACCCTTCTTCACTTGAACTGCTGCCCTAAAAATTAAGAATGAATATTTTAGCCCTGGAGTCCCAGCTTAGAGTCCTCATCTCAAATATTAAAAATAAACCTATCATGCAATTTCAACCAAGACTCTTTGTTTTCACTCTCAAAGGCTCAAAATGTGTCGTGTGTGTGTGTGTGTGTGTGTGTGTGTGTGTGTGTGTGTGTGTGTGTGTGTGTGCGCGCTGGGGGGTGATTCAAAGGCAATTCAAAGGATAAAGAGCTATTAACAAACATGTAAGCTTTGCCAATGCACTTCCTGGTTTAAAAAATGAAATTTCAACGATGGGTATTAATTTCTGACAGTTTTATTAGTAATAAAATGTAGTTGACATAAAGGTACTTTTAAAAAGAAGGACAGACTGAAAGACTGGACCTAAGAGTGGATGTTAATTCACCTAAAGTGATCAACTATTTTTAACTAACGGGAAAAATAAAGCAACTCAGACTATGAAAACATAATTCTCAATGACCAGTACACACATGTTTTAAGTTCCCCTTTGCACTGCATATAATTGCAATGTTATCCTGGTAGAAGCTCTCTCGTTGACGAGACATTTTATTTTGGGCACATTATATTATATACAGTGATGTTTCTGACAGACTGCTTTTCAGCATCGTCAAGTGCAAAAAGAATCCATTCAGTTTTGCTCATACATACTTCTTGCAAAGTCATTAAGAGTGAGTGGCAGTGGCCAGAGACACCTTCGCTTTGCAATGAATAGTCAATGAAACAATGTGGGTAGGTCATTTAATACAGTTGTAATCGATTGCTGCTGTTGCCTTTCTGGCCAAGCTGTTGTGCAGGAACAGATTTTTAATTAAATAAATAGCTGGGTCGGCAGGCAGGTGCGCCTGGGCAAGCAACCTGCCCTGGGATGTGGTTTGCAGCGGTTGCTTGGCAACACTACATAGACAGTCTCTGAACAACAGCTGCACCCCCTGTTAGCAGCTAGCAGATGCTCACACCTCAGAGAATGGCGTCAGAAATAATGGTTTGTGAATAATAGCTCACGGAGCTCTCTCATAAATGGGGGTGGGAGAAGCTTGATGATAAAGGTCAGAGATATTTTAGCCTGTTACGGCACATGTGCATTTGCATTCAGCAAAATTACTAAATAAGAAACAAAAAACCCAAAATAATGCTCCTATACCCTACAAAAAGGAAAAGAAAATGAATATATATGCTATAAACCAAAAGTGACGATGCTTTTGTATATATTACTTCATTTAATTGCTTCAATAAACATCTATGATATCTGTTACCACAGCAAGCAAGCAACTAGGTTTCAAGGAATTTAAATCACTTATACATATAAAGTTCTATGATTAATTTAGTATGCAAATTCGAAACTGTGGGGCAAATAGAAATACAAGACAAAATATTTAACATATTATCAGATAAAATATGTGTAATAACTGTTACTTCTAGCAACTGGTATCTGTGTCAGTTTGTAAGTATATTCTTTGTGCAATGCCTACAGAATCATGCTGGCATCTAGTACAACCTGAACCTCGAGTCACCTGGCTTATCAAAACTAATTAAAAATAAGGTAAAACATAGGGAACTATGAATCTCTGTGCTGATAAAAATGTATAATTAAGTTGTGATGAACCAGAACCCTCTACTATTTTATTCTGATCAGATTATGCCATGTCATGAACACATGGCCCCAACTCTTATTTCACTTTTGGCATCAAGTCAGATAAAAGAAATTATTACAGTATTTACTATATTCATTTTGGCAAAACAGAAAGTGTTTTTTAATATTATCTGAAAATACAGTATGTGTATTTTCAATAAATTCTATAGTTCCAACTCAATGTGTACTGCCCCGATTTTGCCCCTGTCTATCATCCTATGCACATGTGGGTATGGGAACTGAAGGATAGAATCAGATTGATAAAATCACATGGCTGAATGTGCAAGTATCTGCCTGTGAGGACGTGATCAGATTTCCCCGTGTTTGTGACAAATAGAGTGTGTGTAACAATGAAGCATCTCTGCTACATAATACAAGTGGCTTTTATATTTTTGAAGGGAAGAATAGTCTTTCCTTCAAAAGAATAGTCTTGTGTATATGTGTGTGTTTAGGTGCATATGTGTGAGTGCATATGTTGTGGGTGCATGTGGAAGCTAGACTCAACATAGATATTGGTCTTTGGGAAATGTCCACTTTGCTTTTATGAGACAGGGCGGGTCCCTGTGACTCCAGACTCATTGATTAGGGTACACTGGCCAGCCAGGGAGCTCCAGGGAACAGCCTGCCCCCATCTCCACCATCCTTTGCTTTCTACACGGGTTCAGGGGGTTGAGATTACACAGCCAGCTGAGCTCTCTCCCGTCCCTAGTGCAGCTCTCTAAAAAGAATAAATATTAAAACTCCAGCAACTGAATATATAAATCATGACATGTCATTGAATTAATTCCCCAGTGAGTAGATAGAGTGAGCTAATCCTTGTTGAATCAACAAATAAATTGCATATAAACTAATGATTCTTTGATCATCACTCAAGGATGTGAGCAAATTCAATGAATCAATAGCACAAAGAATACCATTATCTCAAAAGTAGGATTTTCAAGACGTCTTTTAAAACAAAATCATTTCTGTAGTTGGTTACCAGGGAAATTTCTCAGAGCCTGTAGAGTTCTGGGACCCCTGCGCTGAAGCTGGCTGTGATGGTCTTTAGCCACAACTGCCATTGCTGTTGATGGCCACTGTCCTTTAGGAGAGAAAGGGGAGGATGGCATGTGAGCCTTTTCCTTCTGCTTGAGAAGAAAGAAGAAAGACTGATTTTTCAAGAGTAAATAAAAACTTTCCTTTGTGAAGGCCAAGTTTAATGATTGGACATGTTATTGATTACATTTTAGAGGTAGAAAACTATCCTCTAATATTTATTCCAAATACAGACCTAAATGCTTAGTAAAAGTTTAAGTAATAATCAAAATTATTTCACTCATTTACTCTCTGGTGCTGTGGACATATTGAGGGCATGCTGGAAACATACCCTATCTGGGCATTATTGCTATTCTTCTTTCATCATCATCATCATCATCATCTTCTTCTTCTTCTTCTTCTTCTTCTTCTTCTTCTTCTTCTTATTATTATTATTATTATTATTATTATTATTATTATTATTAGTAGTAGTAGTAGTAGTAGTAGTAGTAATAGTAATAGCAATGGAAGTCCACCACACAGAGCTCCTACCATTAAAGCTGGCCACACTGGCTTATCTAGGTACATTTATTTTGTAATTGGGATTAGTTTCCACACAGCCAATCTCCTCCAAGGAGACTCTTGTGTATTTACAAAGACAATATTAAAGTGGAATATTATAAATGTTTTTAATATAAAGAAGAAGAAGAATATAACTTGTATTACTACTAAGTAGAAAAGTAAAAATGTCTCTCACTTGCATTCTGTCAATGTGTCCTACAACCAAGCAATAAGAAACTATGTCTCCTCTCTTGTATTATTGCTATGAGTAAACAGAACAATGTAATCACTAAAATACCACATAGATAGAAACTAACAGACAAACTACAAAGTAGCTTGCTCTTACCATTCAAAAATTGGCACAAAGTTATGATAAAAAAGAAAGCCACAGGATAATAATAGTGGGGTGCATTGCGCAATTCTTCATTGCATCCTGAGCTAGGAAAAGTCCATAAGTGGGAAAATCATTAACATTTGAAAGAGGCTATGCCCAATACATGGAATTATGTGAATATTATTTTTTCATTACTATCACTTTGTTGTAGTTATGTAAATGTTAATATATGAAATGTCTAGATGAAAAGTAAACAATCATTTTGGACTATGATTTTTTCTTTTTGCATTTTCAAGACAGGGTTTTTCTGTTTAGTTTTCACTGTCTGGACTCGCTTTGTAGACCAGGCTGGCCTTGAACTTACAGTGATCTGCCTGCCTCTGCCTCCCTGAGTTCTGGGATTAAGGGCATACTCTACTATGCCCAGATGACTATGAATTTTTATATCTGAATAATTTAAGAATAAGAAATAAGGTGATAATTATAAATTTATTAAAGCTCATGAAATGTTCTTGGATACAAGTTAGCACCTTAAATATTTATATATTAGAATCTTCTTAAAAGACACCATTTTCTTCATGATGATGATGGACATATAGATAAGACTCAGCTTTTTTAAAAAAATTGTAAAACAGAGTGAAACAATGGCACAACCAGAGTAGGTGGGTCTGTGTGGGGGAAACTGGGGGCAGATCCTGATCACCATTTTTAGAAAGCCTATTGAGAGGAGAGCTTTTGGACTTCCTGAAGAACAGACTGTAATAAAAATGAGTCATTTGTCTTTGTACGCCATCCACTCAGGATTCTGTGTACAGTAAAACGCTAATAATAGTGATTAGCTGCCCAGAGCCTGCCGAAGAGGTCAGCTTCTATGCAGAAAGTATGACAGATTTCACCTGTTCTTTATTAATCTGAGATTGGCCGATATGCAAAGTAAATTCTAGGCAGTTATATTTCTCACTTTATTGGTTATTTCCTAAATTATCAATATTCTTGGCATTTACAATCATATATATGATACTACTCCATGAGCCAGAGAGGATGTCAAGAGAGTAGAAAGGGGCTACAGAAGGAAATGGATGGGTTTCCAGAAGGAAATAATGAAAGGAATTCCAGAAGGAAATAATAGGTGAGTTTCCAGAAATATGCAGAATATTAGGTGGATATAGTAGGAATTTCTGAACACAAAGGCAAAGGAAAGTTGAGAATCTTTACTTCTTTAGAGAAAGAATAAGCAAGGTGTCATTATGGAATAGAGAATCTGGCCCATAGAAGGTATATAATCCTTGAATCTGCCCCCTGTGGTGCAAATCAGAAGATCACTGAAAACCACTGTGAGTTTCCCAATTCTCCCACATCACACAGCAACAATAAAAATCTCAACAATCTATCCAGGAACTCATTCAGAGCCTGGCCCTGTATGGTCTGGTACCGTCCCTTGTTATGCAGAATTATTCTTCCAGAGCAAGATTTTGTTTCCCATTTAATCAAAGGCATATTTTACTGCATTTCTGTTGGTTTCCATGAGTCAAAAATGCCGACAATCACTGGGTTGTTTCAGACTTGGCTAACCACATAACCATTCTCATTCTCTTGATCAGATATAAAATTCAAGTATTAATTCTGAATTTACATATTGCCAATTAAATGAAGGAATATTGCTTTACTTTCTCATCTTTTAATTAAGGAATAGTCAATTGCTTATGTTTTTTCTAATGTAAAACAATGGAATTGTGAAGCTGTTTTATTTCCTATATTTACTACTGTCATAACTCCAAGTTCTAAGGATTGAAGTTTATATATTTGAGAGAAAAACGATTTACAGAAATCCTGGGAAATGCATAGGCTATGCTGAGCCTAGCACTATTTTACATTCATTTGTTTATTTAGAGAAAACTTAAAAAAAAATAAAGCACAAGAAGATATACATGAAGACAACTTAAGAAAAAAAACACAATGAAGACCATGGAAACACCATGTTATCAGGAGTGTTAATAAAATTGTTGATAATACTTTATTTATTTATTTATTTATTTATAACTTTCTGTATTTTGCCTGCATATACGTACATGCCAGAAGAAGACACAAGATCTATCTCATTAGGATGGTTGTGAGTCACCATGTGGTTGCTGGGCATTGAACTCAAGACCTTTGAAAGAACAGCTTGTGCTCTTAACCTCTGAGCCATCTCTCCAGGTCCCCTCCGCATCATCCTCCCTTTTTATTAATTATTATTTTTAAAGTTTTTTAACTTATTTTGAGGCTTCAATATAAATGGTCTTTAATTGTCTCTAAGAAAAACATAAATTGTAGCATCAGCTCTAGCTTGGGCACACACACCTCTGAATTTATACTCCTCTGGAATGGTAACAAAGACTCTTGTAGATGAGATTGGACAGGGGCAGGGAGCATGGAGCTGTGTGGTTTGGCTCTTCCAAAACAGAAAGGACATCAATTCACATGGAGAAATACTTTGAAGAAGTGTTTTGAATTTTGAAAGCAGCGTATGTCCCCATAACTTGTAGGATATCTTTACAACTTTATCCTAGCTTTTGCCCACTCACTTCTCTAAAAGCAAAATGGAGCTGAGAGCGGCATCAGCTAGATGCAAGTTGTGGGGTGGACAATAACAGCAGACCAGGTAGCAAAATGAGGAGCAGTGAACTCATGCAAGTGAAAGCACCAAGTTTGACGCCATCTACACTTCTCACAGACAGACAACATGTAGACCAACAGTTTTATATTACTAAGTTTATCTGAGGCAAGTAGAAGTGATAGAGCATTCTTTTCTTATTTTCTCTTATTTTAGCAAAAATAAGGAGTTGTGATTGAATCATTAGAAAAATGTAAATATCCTTGCTTATATTACAGTCCACTGCTTATATTATTCATGGCTTCATGAGCCATGGTGCCAACTCTTGTCTCAGCAAATATCTTCTAAAACTTAAATATCTATTAAAATGGATCTTTGTAATAAATCTGTAAGAGTATCCATTGCTTCCTGGTGAACATAATACAGAAGCTAAAGAGGCTTTGGAGAGAGTTGAATTTGGATGCTGAGATAATTGTTGATGTTATCATTAAGAATGAGATGCCACAAAACAGATATGAGATGAAGAGATTTATTTGGGCGAAGGGAAGGGGACAGGAGTTAGGCCCTGATTGGGTGCTGAGGGTCGAGAGAGACAGTAAGAGAGAGAAAGAAATGGAAAAGGTGTTCCCATCAAAGAGTGTGCAAGGGAGAGAGGGGGGAGGAAGGGAAGGAGGGAGGGAGAGAGAGAGAGAGAGAGAGAGAGAGAGAGAGAGAGAGAGAGAGAGAGAGAGAGAGAGAGATGGCCAGGTGGTCCTTATATCTGGTGCAAGTGGCAGATGATGATGTCAGAGTTTGCTAGATGATGTCAGAGTAAGCAACCTAGAGGCAGATCTGATCAGTTAGCAGTCTAGCAGATTGGCTTGTGAATTAACAGCTGATCTTTTACATGGATTTGTGCTGTTTCCAATGTGCTGTATCTAACAGCATCCCCCATTGAGCTCTATAACACTGACAAGCAATTCAGACAATATGCGTACTCTCTGAGCTTCATTATTTTGTTAGAATCTGAGTGTCTTGGTGAGGCAGGGCTGAGAAACAGTTAAGCATGCTTTAGAAGCAAATAAGAAACTGGGTGCTCTACTTTTCTTCTTCTTCCCTCTCACTGGCTGTAGGGCTGCAACAAAGTTGGCCTACAAAATGAGGATGAAAACTGTACCTCTCTCATAGGCTTGGAAGCTAGCTAGGCAAGTAAATGCCTATTTAGGAACTGCAAAGATTAAGTAAGATTAAGTCAGGCTTTATGACAATGGGGAAGAAGTTTTAAGTAACAAAAGAGCCTGTGTAGCACCCTGAAGTGAAAATTCTCATTGCAGGTGGAACATCTTCAAAGGTTTAGTCTGGGTTTGATTACAAAATCTAACATATCATATAGACAATGTTCATTTTCGTTCATCTGATGGCTAATTTAGTTGAAAAGGACTCAAACCTAACATAAAATTTCAGATGCACGCAACTGAAAATATTGGTGGTTTGCATTATGTCTGTAAAGTTTGGAAAAGTGCCCTTTTCTTTCGAGTTTTCTGCTCTGGGCTTTATCTTCAGACATGGCCCTGCTCATCATCATATGTAGGCCACCTGATAGGTTCTACTGGGAAATGAAAGGAGAGAAATAACTTGATTAACATGTGGGCTATGAAAAGGCCTAAGCCTGGGCCACCACAATGATTCAGAGTGTAAAATAGCAGTGTTTGCATGCAAGATTGATGAAGTGAGTTTGACCCCCAGGACCCTTGATGGAAAGAGAGAATAGACCCCTGGATGTTTTCTCTGACCTCCATGCCCTTGGCAACTCACCTGCAGAAATGTACACACACACATATACTGCCACCACCTCCACCTTTGTCCCACAACAATTTGCCACAGAATTGAAGAAAATTTGATAAGCAAACTAACTAGATCAAAGTCATGTGCTCATCCTGGGAGCTAGAACTGGAGTAGATGATACGTAAACTGCCAGAGAAGAGGGGAAGTCATTATCACTGAAAAAAAGCAGAGGATGCTTATCAGAGAGAGAGAGAGAGAGAGAGAGAGAGAGAGAGAGAGAGAGAGAGAGAGAGAGAGAGAGAGAGAGAGAGAGAAGCCTAACAATGGCCACAGACCAAAGCTTCAGGATATCCACAACAAATAGCAACAACAGAATAACTGGGAGGCGTCCTGGTGAGGATCCAATATTGATGACGTCACAGAAGCCAGAGATCTAGACCCAGACCAACGAGTCATTGCAGTAAACATTTGCATTTTCAAGTAAAGATGTGTGGACAGAGGGATATACTGTGGGACACATTGTGATACATAGCAGCTTCCATGGTCAGAGATTTTTCTATGCTTTGGTTTGTTTATCTTTGGTTTGTTTGTTTGTGTATTTTTAAACTTGGCCTGAGTGGGCCTCAAGGGCAGAAGACATATACGAGGGGTCTAGGAGGTGAGTGGGACTGGAGTGCATGAGGAGAAATTCATAAAGACTTGGACTCTCAGTCCTTCTGCTTCTACCTCCTGCTTGCTTATATTACGGGCATGAGCCACCTTGCTCAGCTCTCTAAAGTCCTTTTAAAAGGAGGCACAGCAGTTATTCTGAGTTTTAAAATAGAAAACAAATCTGGCCTGGAAAGTACTTTTATCTAAATTCAGTTAAGATGTAATTGATTGACAAGACTTACCCAGGGAAAGGTATTTGTAGGGAGGGGATAGAAGACAGAAAGCCCGGGTAATGACTGGGCACAGAGGAGGCAAGGCTGGGCACCCTGGGCCAACAGCAGCCTGCTTTACTCGCAGCCAAGACTGTTCGCGTGCCTTGTCAGAGGTTTGAAACGCTGGCTTCTCAGGGTATCACATTCTGGCGTCTTTCAGCAGTAAGTGTGGCTCGCAGCTTCACAATTTGCCTACAGTGCATCTGATTCAAAATCAATTCTTTGCGGGGTTATAGATGGGATAGACCGTGGATGCCAAAACAATCCGTCAAGTCATAGAAGGTCTCGATTGTTTGACATTATCTAGATTAAACATTGCGGTTATGGACCCATTTCTTTCACATTTAAAAAGGAGCCAATTTCAGCTCTAACAGTTGCCAGAGTTACCAGAACTGCTCTGGACCTCCAAGACTTGGACCTCGTCAGTACAAGTGGACGGAAGATTTTTTTTTCCCTCTCAGCTATCACAACAGGATCCCACATCTGCTTCCCTTGTTTAAGTTTTTCCGCATCCTCCCTAATTACAATGAACCCAAGTGCGGACCCTATTATAGATGGACATCAGCCTCTGTTCAGATAAGGAAAAGAGTTCTGACCCTGAGGTAACTGGATCTGACTTCTTTCATGAAATTTGGCTTTCCTTCTTCTTTTGAATTTAGACTTCTCAGCGTACCATCCCTTGCGTTACACTGCTCCCCCAAAACGCTGGTGCTTCCATGACATTGGAATCCTCTGGTTTCCCCTAAGAGCTTTCCATTGTGTCCTCCACTTATTATGCTAGAATTAATGTTTTTTTAATTTAAAAAATTGCTTGTTTATTCCATCCAGCTCTCCCACCACCTAGACATCCCCGAATACATGCCTTGTCAACTTTCATGGCCCTCCCTTGTTCCTTTGTCTTTTGTAACTTCCTCAGTCCAAGTACTTTCTTCACAAAGTTTGGTTCTTCTTGTCCCCACCTTTAGCAGGTACCCATAGCCAGAGTGAGCTCACGGGTGCATGGTCATACCATGTGGAGGAGACAGTATTTCTCAACACATCCCATGTTAAGCAAGTATTAGTCTTCTTTACTCCAAATTCCCTCATCCCTCTAATGCTGGGTTAATTGTCCCTTCATATTTGTCCCTAAAATGTGCTCTTATAGAACTAATTGCAGCAAACTTTAATGTGTTCTTTGTATCATGGGATCTTCATTGGGATTTAAATTTCTTGAAAAGAGAAAGGAAATGCTAGTTGCTGCACCTAACTTCATGACTCAGGCGTGTGCCTTGAGCTGAAAATGAAATCTTTGCCGTTCATACTGTATTTGTAAGATATTTTGCATGAAGTAGTCTTGTAAAGGCCATTGCAGGCCCTGGAATATGGAAACAGATGATACATTGTAGCCTTTCACAAACTAGCACATTGTAGGCTCTTCTGTTCCATTCCTTGGCAGTGTTGGTACCAGGGATGCCAAAGCTCTCTTCTTATATACAGATATAAGCATACACTTAACCCATAATTAGAGTTCAAATGGTAAATTTCACATTTAAGAAGTTAAATTTCAATACAGTAGGTTCTGATTGTAATCAAAATAGTAATTGGAGACCAGAGGCTATGCAAGAGCCTGTGACAAGTGATGAACGTTACTAAATTACTGTAGTCAAAGGACTCTATACCCAGGTGCACTGGTGGCCAGCATTCAGGAGTCTAAGCCAGGGAGATTGCTCACTTACTTAAGCAATTCCTCTTAACTTTCTTAAGAGGAAAGCTGGACTACATATTGAATTCTCAAAACAAACAAAAATATAAAGCTTAATGTGTCCTTTATAAAGGCCACATTTTGTATATTTTTTAAATAATAGAATAATTGTAGAAATGTGTATACTTGAAGTCATAGCAGATGGAGAACACAGTGATGGATAGGAGTGCTGTTGAAGTGATGATCATGAACAGTCAGATACTGATGGTTTTGCAAACTCCATCTGGATGTTCCTCATCTTCAAACTCTTTTTACCTAGCTCCCTAGGTGATCTCACCTATTCTTACTATTTCAGAGATCACAATGTGCTGATGGACCTGTGTTTCTCTTTGTATCTCAGACGTCTTTGTGGAACTCCAGGTAATGGAGCCACTCCAGGGATGCCTCTGAAATTTAGGTTTTCTGTACCTCCTACAATACACTTACTTCCCCAAACCTGTAAATGGCAGGTTCTGTCTTATGCATATCCACATGCAAAACTTGATCGCCTATAGCTGCTGACTTGGCGGCTTAGGAAAGCTTATTTTCCATTGATTTCACACACACACACACACACACACACACACACACACACACACACACACACACACACACACCTATCTTTCAGATTATTGTTTTGAAATACATACAAATTAAATGACATTTTTTTTCAGTTCCCTTGCCTCAACTATGCTACTGTCATCTTTAGTTCTTTAACTAGTCATGCTGTTTTACATTACTGTTTCTTTACATCCTTCTGATCCAGTGATAGTATCATCCCAAACACTCCTGGCACACACCAGGCTTTTGCCCTATCTAGAATGTTTACATCAGCTCATCATTTTTCTGCATTAAACACTGTCTCCTGAGTAACTAACTATATGGCATACTCTCTCACTCTTGCCAAATTATTATAGATGTAAATAAAAGATAATACAAAATTATAAAGTAAATATTTTATCTTCAAAGTTTTGTAAAACATACACAAAACTGATGAGATGAGAGCTGTACCCGAGCTTTACGAATACATGGCTTGGGCTGAGCCCAGAGCATTTCAACCTAACTATCTCTAGGCCTAGGCATGGAAGCTTCTGGCCTCTATACAATCCAATCTTCTGCAATCCTGGACCTTGAAGGCTTCACTTCCAGCCTCCATCTGCTAACTTAGGCCTAGAATGTTTTCAACCTCTAAGACTTACTACTGAATAAACTTACCCTTTCTACTTCTTTCTGAACTCTGGCTGGCTGCTTCAATTCGGCTGTTCTAGCTCAAACTCCTCTCCCAGCTGATTGATTCAAACCAGCATCTCTCTACTTCTCAGTGAATTGGTATACTCGGAAAAACTGCCTCTGAACTCCACTAATTGAATTGCATAGACTCAGTTGCACTCAACTGAATTATGCCAAAGTGTATTGTACTCCTGAACTCCACAGTTCCCATGAATGCACTCATCTTTTCTCTGTGTTGCTCTTAAGTAGCTTCGCTTTCCTGACTGTTCTCATGAGAGTTGGACAGATCCTAACTCTGACTTGTTTTATCAAATCTTTCTCTGATTCCTCACTTTGTCTGCCCCTCAGTTAGACATCATTCTTTGGGATTAAAGGTATGAACTATATTCTATCCAGAGAAATTGAGCATGTGAATTCCAGCATGCAATTAAAGATGTATGCTAAGGGCATGTCTGTATTCCAGCCTGATCACACAGGCCTAGCTCTTTGGACGTGGTCTCTTGCCAGAGCAGCCATGTTGCTGGATTACAATTCCTCTACACTCTTCAGATGGTAGAACTTAAAGAGATACTTAAGTTTGCATTTGAACATTTAAATGTCTTCTTAGATCACTACAATGAACACGTAATAATGAAATCCCAAAGAAATTCAAAATATGTTTTCTTCCAATGGAGTTACGTAGCCACACGACTTAGAAACTTTGTGGTTTTTCTTCTTTTTGCATATAATGATATGTAATGTTATTTGTAATGCCCTCATCACTCCATACAAAGTATGTATTGTTTCTGATCTCTTTAAAGATAAAGAAACAACGACTTTAAAAAGTTCTGGTGTCTTTAAAGATAAAGAAACACAAGGGTGTTGAAAAAGAGAGGAAACAATTAGCCAAAGATCACATAATAGATCAGTGATTTAGAATTTAAAATGAGGTTTGCTTCACTTCAGTGACTTTGATATTGACCATTTACACTTTTCTGACAGGAAAAACATCTCATCTCTCTGATAACACAGCCTCCAGAAAATGGAAATTAGGTAAATCTAAACCCAGAATTAGGCAGTGGCGGGGCACATCAGAGAGAGTGCTCCCACCTGACACCAGATAGTTAATACCTGAATCTCTCCTAGGCTTGTCAAAACGGGTTGTTAAATTGCGGATTTAAGAAGCAAACAGGGGCAAGCATTAAATTCTCTAATACTTCCTCTTCCACTGCTTAGCTGGATTTTCAATGAGTTCATTTTGTATAGCAAATTTCCCATGTTCAAAATAAATGTTTCCGATTTATTTTTCTCCGAGGCACCTTTCAGCTTAACAGTCAAGAAACCATTTTTCAACTGTGTGCATACATGTAAATAAATATACATACAACTTTGTATTTCTGTTGGAGCCTTGAGATTTGGTTTTGCAACAGCATACTGAACATATAAAGGGGTTTAATAAGGTCTGGGTTCCTACATCTGTAGGGGTGTGGAAACCATCACAGATGCACTGAAGTTCTAAGGTAGACCCTTCAACGCTGCCCACTGGTAGTGCTTGATTGTAACAAGCATTCTGGTCTTGGATGGCTCCTGCTCTTTTGAAAACAGACAAAACATGTGATTTTTTTTTGTGTGTAAGTGTTCATCTTAGTTAGACCATCCAAGAGGCAGAGTGCTACTAACTCCAAGGAGAAGGTTGGCTGTCCGGAGCTCATTATGTTATTTGTAGCCCAGCATCCTTTGGAGAGTGCTAAGCATAATGACCTCTGGGAGCTCGGGCACTGCTAGTCATTCTTAGGTTGAATGCAGTTAGTGCTTGACATCATTGTATTAAAAATACTATGATGACCATGCACAGAGCTGGGAATTTATAAAAATTTCCTTTGGTTTTCTTAAAATTTAAAAATCAGAAAACAGAAAGGAATAAGTAATATGCTCATATAACAGTCAGTAGACTAGGCTGGCTTTGAACTCATGCATGCCTCAGCCTCCCCAATTCTGAGATGTTAAGCTTGCATCCACAGCCTAAGGATGCTGCCCATTTCCTAAGAAGGAAATACAAATTAGGAAAAAGAAAGATTATAACCAGAGAAAAGCCCTGTGGGAGTCTGAGGAATGTACTTTAAAATTTCAGCTGCACAGAACAAAGGCTGTTTCTTCTTAGATACCTGAACTGACCTGTTGAAGTGGACTACCACTGACAGTGTTGGCCTCTGGATGCATCTTTAGGTACCGGCTATAGTTTTGGCGCCATCTGGTGGACTCTGTGTCTAAAAACCAAGGAATTCATATTTTTGTGGCTGGGGATCAAGGCAAGGGAGAGGAAGTGTTGGTAGCGGGCAACTATTTCATTGCTTCAGCAAAAGAGTCTGTTGAATAAAACGTTTGAGATGAAAGTATCCACTCTTCCTTACTTTTCCTTTCTCCTGCTTTACCAGATGGAGTATGGAAGTATAAGAACCAATCCAATGGATGGCATCACACACACACACACACACACACACACACACACACACACACACGTTTATATATATTCTGTTCATCCATAAGGTCTTCATATATATATATATATATATATATATATATATATATATATATATATATATATATATATATATATATATACACACACACAACCATTTCTGTTTTATATATATGTATACATATATGACATTATGATTGTGGAATGTCATATATGTATACATATATATATATATATAACACAAATGGATGTGTGTGCATATATATATATACGTATATAAAGACCTTATGGATGAACAGAATATGTATAAATATTTTCATGTGTGTGTGTGTGCACATATAAAAAGGTATGTATATTTTCAGTCTTTAGTTAATTTTGCAGCTGACCATGCTCTGATATCCATTATTCAAGCTGCTTTTGTTTTAACTTTCTACTGGGTTCACCTTCCTTTTTACTGTTCATCTTTTTGTGCCTTAAGGCTCTTGTTTGTTCATATTTCCTTAATGATTGCCAGCCTTCAACTTATTCATTATACTGCTTTCTTTGTGTCACAACTTCCAGCATCTTTCTCCCATGTATGGCTGCTGGTAAGAGTGGTAGTTTGGATTCAGTTATCTATTTTGATATGCACACACACATCCTTTGCATTTTGTAACCTTTCACCAGAAAATTGAATTCAGTTTTGGTTTTGTGTTGTTTGATATTTTCAAGGGCATGTAGAGAGGAAAACACATAAGTTTATGTAGTTGCCATAGTGGCAACTTCAGTTTAGTTGTAGTAGAAAAAATATCATCAACTCCATTCTATTTGAGAGGCAGTACTGAGTTTTTACTCTCCTCTGGATGGAGTGACTGTGATTCTTCAAAGCCCAGATACAGTAGCCTGGACTCCCAAGTTAATTATAGAGGTGATTAGACCTTGGGACTTTTAAGAGGTACTTAAGTTCAAACAAGGACCTGAGGGTGTAATACTTATCATGTGGTTGCGAGCCCCACCTTATTAAAAAAATGAACAGTGTATTAGCCTATGACTATATTCTGTCATAGGATAAACATAATGATATTTATGTCATTATGTTAGTAAATAACCTATCATCTATGTATCTATGTTCTATCTATCTATCTATCTATCTATCTATCTATCTATCTATCTATCTATCTATCATCTATCTCTCATATCACAGGAAGAAGACAGCCATCTACAAGACCAAAGGAAAGTGATCACTAGAATCTTATTGACACCAATGAATGGTTTATCTCGAAACTCCACCTTCCGGAAGTTTAACACGGGGGCAAAGTCTCCTGCTTAAATAGTCTAGAATAAGGTATTTTATTATAGTCTCTCCAGGTGACACAGTTTGTTCTTTCACAGACCTCTCAAGTTGTGATTTGTATTACTTGTTGGTTGTGAGACCTACATTTTTATTTCTTCTACAAATAATAAACTTCCCCAGTATTTGAGAAACTCCCATAATTCTATCAAAACATGAATTTTTGTGATAATAGTCTTTTGATCTGTATTCTACTAAACATCACAACCCTTTTGCAGATATCTGTTATCTACAAATTGGGCATACAGTTTACCTGTACAAAACAATCACTGTATTCCTCTTTATTCTAGTCCATTAAGAATATGGAATGATCATAACTTGAAGGCATCTAGAACATGCTATTCATTAAACAGCATGCTGTGCAGTCATACCTCAGCATCCTGGAAAACATATTCCTTAGATGATAGGTGTTTATGTCTAATTTCAAGAGTCTTTTTATTTTACTTTTGCTAGGATTCTTTGTTTAATTTTTCTTCTGTAAAAGTTGAGCATTGGATTGTATACTCTGTGTTCCGTTGTGGGATAACTAGAATGATCAGGATGTCATTGTGATCATGAGTAATATTCAATGCATGCTTCACAATAGAAATGTGCCCTGATAAAAGTGTCTTCATGCATTGTTGTTGTTTCATAAGCATCACAGAATGTACTTACACACATTAAAACCATCACATTTTCACTATTGATATAATCTTACAGGACCAGCATTTGCATTGTATATATTTCATCAATGACTCTAGTGTCATTATGAGACACAAGATTGTACTTGTATTGCCCTCTATTAGCATATTGCTTCACTGTTTACCAGTTTGAACCTTAGAATCCCTGAAAGCCAAAGATTGCTTATTAATTGTTATTATTTTACATTTTCTTTTATAAGAAAAGTCAGATTCAAAGCAATTTGCCCAGAGAGTAAAGACTGGAGTGAAGACGGAAACCTGGACTTCCAAATTCCATCTTCTTTTTACATCCTAAGCTGTTTCTTCAAATGGAAAATAAATAATGCAACTATGTTTCCATGGTAGCCTCTCACTTAAATGCTTTTTTTATGTTAGGCTATTCTTTCTAAAGTGATGCAAATACATTGCACATACAGTTGTTTCCAAATGTCACTTCACCTTTCAAAAAGAAGTCCTTGGTACCAACATGGGAACTCCCTACTGCTTTTCTTCCCACAGACACTTTCTTTTGAAAGTGGAGAGTCTCTAAATTATGGGAAAATGTCAAGATCACTGTTAAGAAACATTGATGGCAGAGATCTGAAGAAAGTAAAACTGAGTTGGCACTACACTGTGAGCTCAACGGTTTCTACCTCCAGAAATGCACCAGGAGCACTAGGCATTGGGAGGGACACTGAGAGGGGTATTATGTGACTTGGTAATCATTAGTTTAGAGTAAGTCTGAATCTACCTGGACTAGGTAAAGGATCCTGTTACATTTTGTTGATCTCTCTCTCTCTCTCTCTCTCTCTCTCTCTCTCTCTCTCTCTCTCTCTCTCTCTCTCTCTCTCTCTCTCGACAGAGAGACAGGGTTTCTCTGTGTAACCTTGGCTCTTCTGGATTCGCTTTGTAGACCAGGTTGGACTTGATCTCATAGTAATCCACCTGCCTCTGCCTCCTGAGTGCTGGAATTAAAGGCATGCAACACCATGCCTGGCACATTTTGTTGATCTCTTAAGGGTCTAGGTTTTCTTAAAAATACCACTTGTGCCATGGATTAAGGGACTCGGAGCCTAAGTTCCATAAAAAGACAAAAAGGTATCTATTTTATCTTCAACAACACAGTGTTGATGGTATCTGATAACATTCTGTCTGATTAGTTACACTTTCTCATACATATCTTTATAGTCAACTAAAACTACATAATGATTTAATTCTGCATCCATTAACAATTTTGTGATTTCAAGAACTACCTAGACTATAGTTTTATTTATTTTTCTTTTACTACAGGTCTCATGTAGCTGAGGGTGGCCTAGAAATCATTATGTAGCCAAAGATAGCCCTGACAAATCATTTTCTTCTCTCTTCCTGCATGCTAAGTTAAGGTGTGTACATCACTATATAGGCCGTTAATGAAATCCAGGGCTTCATGCGTATTGAGCAAACTGTTTCCTAGTAGAACTTGAACCAAATAGCTAACCTTGGTTTTTAAAATGCTTTAATGTTACTAAAGCAATGACATTGATTATGTTAAACTTTCAGCTTTGATTTTAAACACACACACACACATATTAGACAAATTTTCCAATTTAAAGGTATTAATTGTGGATGGCTTGGTCCTTGGTACTGAGAAAAAATATTGTCTCAACCATAATGGAGTTTATATTTTGTTAGCATTTCTACATACTTGTTTAAATAAATAAAACATAAGGGCACTTTTTTATAATATCTTGCCATTAATAGGTCAAAATTTACTTTTAACTTTTGTCTAAACTCCCCTTGACAACACTAACTCCCACAAGCATAACAAAGCAATAGATACATTTGGCAGAGCAACTATTTATGTCCTGTCTTCTGCGTTGCCAGGGTGATGGTAGCAATATTGAAAACACTGGAGGTGGTTGTTACTGGCAAAGATCCTGATTTTTAGTCCAAATAAAAGGACTGTAAAAAGCAAAATGTAGGCTGCAATGTAGGCTGTAGACTGGCTACGGATTTATGTAAACTGGATGAATGGATTTGATGATTAACAGCTGTGCATGGTATTCTTAGAAAGGTAATGCCCGTAGTCAATATTTTCTTACTGATATTTAAAATTACGACACTGTGATGATTACATCCAATATGTAAGGGTGATTTTGAGGAGCTAAAACATGATGATGGTATTCTTTCAGAAGTTGGGGTTTGTTTTGCCCATCATTTGCTTTCTCGTTTCTTTAAAAGAAAAATAATTCAGAAGGCACACTGAGCTAGCCATACCAACTTGAAATGAGATGCCAAATGCTGCTACAGTACAAGTTCGACTTCTGAAGGCGTTTTGAAAACACATTGATCATCCACTTTAAAGGGAATATATGATTACACACTAACCTAGAAGGAGACAGTCCTCTGTGAGGTCTGCTGAATTTTCTGTCTCAGCTGAAAGGACCACGTTAGCTCAGATGCCAGAAATTGGGGGTTAGTGATCAGTGGCATTTTTCTTTCTCACCAACTTCACTCAGTCACTCTTTAACTCCACACCAACTAACATGTCATCATAGAATTAAAGAAGTGGTGAATATCACGGCCTTGTCAAACCTCTTGCTCTTAGATATATAATGTGGTTTCTTGGCTGTGTGTGTGTGTGTGTGTGTGTGTGTGTGTGTGTGTGTGTGTGTGTGAGAGAGAGAGAGAGAGAGAGAGAGAGAGAGAGAGAGAGAGAGAGAGAGAGAGAGAGAGAGAGAGAATTAGCTAGGTATTGAGACACATTCATAGGCATTCCCAGAAGCTCCTCTCAGATTTCAATTCTTTAACTGTTGCAACCATTTTTAAATTACCTAGTCCTAATTTAAATCACTATATGCTCAAAATACCTGAAATAGTTTCAGCTTGTTATGTCAAACTTTGTCTTACACATATCACATGTCCTCATTTGCTTAAATTATACAGTTCTGACCTGCTTTTATAGGAAACTACATCATTAGCATAATATCCATGAGTCTGTTTAATGGTAGATATCTTAGAATTATAAGTCTGTATTTACTTTCCATAGTCTGTTCAGCTCTTCCACATTCATGCTTTATAATCAAATATATATAGCAGCACATTAATATTATCTTACTTTTCTGTCTTCTTAAACTTGTTTTCTAAAATCTGTCTTCCTTCTTATTTTCATTTCTCTCTTAACAAACATAGAACTTCTATGGTCATCTAATGAGAACTGGCCACTTTCTCAGTTAAATTAATCTAGCATTTATGTTTCTTTTGGGTCCTGTAACCCTCTTTAACATCATTTAATTTCAACTAAGCATTGATTACTCTTTCTTCTAGTTTGTACGATATTTTTACTTACCCAATATTTACTCTATATCTATCCATGAGCTGTTCAGTGTGCTAGGCTCAGGACTGAGACAAAAACCATGATCCCTGTCTTAATGAGCCTTAAATCCTAGGCAGGTCAATAGTCATTAAATAAATAGGCCCTAGATCAGCACAAAAGCATCACCTCTGACAAGTTCTGTAAAGGCAGGTATTGTATGTACTCTGTGACCTTTGCATTTCATTTTATCTGCCTTAAGGGCAAAGGAAAGCTACTGATGGAGAAGATATGGAAAATGATACCTAAGAATGATGAGATGTTAAATGGCATACAGGACACAGACGGATGACACTGCACACAGAAGTATGCCTTTTGCTAAGCTGGCGATCATTGAGGACATGGAGGTCCAGCCCCATCCTCAGAGGTCTGTGATGTTCTGTAGGAGTTCATTTTTCTCAGAGGTACGAAGTGCCTTTTCCATAGAGACTTTAATCTAAGAACACATTTTTCTTTCCCGAGACAGTTGTCATGCCAATGTCTTCAGTAGGATCCCTTTTATTCCTAATTAGTTGCATACTACACATATACAGAGACAGGACAGGAAATTGACTATAAACAAATAATATATCTATTGAGTACTTAGCAAAGCTTAAACAAAATTTCTACTTTTTTACATATAGTTTGGCATTTTATTTAACAATAACTCTACGAAACAAGCATGTAAAAGAAATGTGAAACACAGAAAAGAGTGACACTCTCTACGAGTCAGAGTATGCACCATTGAGCATTTCCTATGTACTGGGTATAACTGGCTAAGAATTATTTTGTAGTTATTATGGTAGAGTTGAATAAAATAAGCAGCCTGCTTGTGGCTACATAAGGAGTAAGACCAGAACACGTTTCAAACCCAGATGAATTAATGCATAGGCTGTTGTGATGCACTAATTTTTGGGGGCAGATCCTAATTTGATTACAGAGACTGTAGGCTGAGGTCTAATTGGACCCCACCACACACACTTTACAGGGATTTCTTTAGAAAATGTGTGCTTTATCTTTCTCGTTCTAACTCATTCTTGGAGATTAGGAAAATTCATTCCCGCCATCCAATTTTCTTTTTTCTTTCTTTAATTTTCTTTCTTTTCCTTACACTCACTAAAAGACTTTATTCAAAGAAATATCTTAATTTACTTAGAATACTTTGCCATTGTGCTAGTATTGCTGGTGGGAATGCAAACTAGTACAGCCACTTTGGAAATCTATCTGGTGCTATCTCAGAAAAGTGGGAATAGGGCTTCCTCAAGACCCAGCTATTCCACTCCTTGGAATATACCCAGAAGATGCTCCAGCACACAACAAGAAAATTTGCTCAACCATGTTCATAGCTGCCTTATTCATAATAGCCAGAACATGGAAACAGCCTAATTGTCCCTCAATAGAAGAGTGGATAAAGAAACTGTGGTACATATACACTATGGAATACTACTCAGCTATAAAAAACAAGGAATTCCCGAAATTTGTGGATAAATGGATTGAGCTAGAAATGATCATAATGAGTGAGTTAATCCAATTTTCTTTTGTCATTCAACACATCTCTGGATTTCTGTTGCTTCTAGGTAAATGAGCATAGTTTAATGTTAGGATTACTTAAAATATAACAAGGAATGTATATTTTAAGGTAATATAATTTTATGTAAACTTCTATTACTGGAACTTTGAAAAGATACGAGTAAACATAAATATGTAAAAAAGAAGAAGAAAACCTTTCTAAGATTAGTTTGCACACAACAAGCAGCGTATTGTGACCAGTTCATGTGTTACAGCCACTGTTTTCAGAAAAGGCCTTATCACACTCCTCTAGATTTCTTTGCTGTTATATGAAGAATGTAGCACAAGCAAAAGCATTCAAAACAGATTCTAAACTGAATTCTTTGGATGCCTGTGTCATCGGCCATCAAGATATTAGCAACACCAAATTTTATGCAAACTCTGAGTTTCTTTCTGCAAAAACATTTTGTTTTTGTTTTTTTAATATTATTTATTTTTAATATATGTTTATATTATTACACATATACAAAATAAGCTGCACACACCAAGAAGAACCATGGAACAATAAGGAATTATATTAATGTTACATTCATAGTGTTTTGGCTATTTGTATTTGGCAACCTTGAGGAAAACATCTTTCCTATCTTGGTGAATCTAAAATTCTGAATGTAAATCAATATCTATCATATCTTGTCTCTATTAACTTAAAACATCTATATAGACCTAAAAAACATCTTAACCCCTAAACAAGTAAGCTTAATTGTAAAACTACATTATCTGATCTTAAACCCCATCAGAGACTTGAGGAATAAAATTAATTACCTGAGTAAACAGGAAGTGCAGGTTGGCAGCTTCCAAAAGTGAAAAAATGACAGAGACAGTTTGCTGTCTGAATAGTCACCCAAAAATCTATATAACATTGGAGAATCATCTTTAGCATTCTGGCCCAGTATATCTGACAGACATATTTGTGAGGCAGGAACTGTTGAGGACTTGCCTACCCTGTCTTGGCAGTGTTTGGCTGTTGACTCTGACTGTACCCAAGCTTGCCCTTTTTTAGGCAGGATGCTGTCTGTAGGCAAAACAAGGACATTTTGCCAAGTGGCTGGTTTGTCACATTTGAAGCCATCTCCATAAGGAGGTTCATTGATGCTCATCATCTTCTTTGATGTAGGCTGGGTGCTGCCAGGAGTTACCCTGTCTCATTGTCAAGGTATCCTCAAAGCAATAAAAACATCTTTAAATGCCATATTCTGTAGGTCTCTGAGGTTTTTGAAGACCTTATCTCACTATTTTACCTTTATCTACAGAATCATGTCTATCTGTTAAACCTAGGGTGTATCTTCTTGTGATAAAAATAGACTAATGATTGACATGACCATGGTTGATCAACTGACAATTAACTTGCATAATTTACCATAGTAAACAGCTTGAAATAGAACTTTCAAAGAATTGGAGGGAAATCTTGTATTATAATTGAGTAGTATAGGTACAATACCTCATATTAGAGGAAAAAATATATATATTGTGTGTGTTTGAAGACTAATCTTAAATTTAAATTGATAGCACTGTATCAAAATTAAATTTATTTTGCATCAATATACAAATTCTATACCAATGAGTGAAAAATAACCTTGTGAGGAACAATTAAGGCCTTAAGTTGAGGATGAGACTCAATAATCTACTTTTTGTCCTATCATCTCTATATATTTCTATATTTCCTCTTCTTTCTTTTCAACCCCTATCTCCACACCTAAGAAGGAACGATAAAGGAAAAGAGATACATCCCTGAATCCAACCTTGTTTTCTGTCTGAGTAAGACCAGTAGTAACTTACAACCAACTCCCAAAGAAAATAAACATCTATAGACCAAGAAAGCAATAAAAAACCTACCCAACCCCCCTTAAGAGAAATGGGACATCATTCTCTTATGGTTTCTTCCAGCTGATTTGGGACAAATAATATCTTTGTAGAGGCCCAAATAAAATGGGGGGGGGGGCAATGGCTAAAGAAGGTAGGAATAGCACTTGTGATCCAATTTCTAAATGTTGAGAAATAGCAGGCTTAATAAAAGTCTTGTGTGAGACAGTCTGAAATGTTGGACCAAATGAAATTGGAAGCTTTCTTCGAAGGTGTCTTGAGAGCTGTACTGTTCTGATGAGGAACAGCAACTGAAGCACTTGTTGCTGGAACATGAAGGATGCAGGATGTCAGTGTCCAACATGCTGAGAGGAATGAATCCTGTCAGATCTGATCCTGATTCGATATCTAGTTCTTTTTTTCTGAAAACATATAATTTCTCACAAACATTATACAATCCTAAACTTATAAATGTATGGGGTGTGTAAGATGCACAGAACAATTAAAGCTAGTTCTCTGCTCTTTGTACGAGCAGAAGAAAGACATCTGTAAATCTTCATTCATGCCATATGAAGAATGGCATCTAATCCTAAATAACACGAATTCTGTAACCAATAGGAAGCATTGTCTATGCAAAGACATTCACGTCTCAACCAGTCTCAGAGCTATTCCCATGTAGGGAGATTAGCAATATAATTTACCTGCTTGTTCTGCAGTTTAAATTCTTTACATCCTGGTTGTAGCCCCCTCCCTCATTGCCTCCCAAAACCCAACCCTCTCTCCCACATCCCTTCTCCCTCCCTCCCTTTCTTAGCCTTCAGAAAATGGGGCCCTCCCCCACTAATATATAACCTCAGCCCATCAAGTCTCATCTGCACTATCTTTGTCCTCTTCTGCTATGGCCTGGCAAGGCTGCCCAGCCTGGGGAAGTGATCAGCTTTGGGGGGACCAGAGTCCATGTCAGAAGTAGTCCCTATTCCCCATGTTGTGGGACCCACAAGGAAATGTGCTGCCTACCTACTGCATCTGAGCAGAGTGTCTAAGTCCTCACCATGCCTGGTCCTTGGTTTGTGCGTCAGTCTCTGTAGCGCACCTCCTCTGCCTGGATTTTTAAAATATATATTTTATTTATTATAATTTATTTACATTACCTACCAATTGTTATCCCCTCCTTCTTATCTTCCCATTCCTACTTTCCTCTTCTGCCGATTCGCCTCCCCTAGACGTCTGGCAACATCCTATTATGTCTCATCAGGATAGTCTGCATCCCCTTCCACTGTGTGTCCACTAGGATGTCATGGCAAGGGGCGGTGACCAAATCTTGGGCACCCGAGTGCATGTCAGAAGTTCAGCAGCAGTCTTCCCCCTTTTACATCCCCATGCTCCATCAGAAAAATCAGAACAGAGGGGAATTGGTTCTCTGCACGTATTGTCCTTGCATGCACCAGTTTGTGCAGTCCCACCTCCCCTGCCCAGATCCACAGGCCTTGATGGTCTCACTGTAGATCTCCTGCTCCATCCTGGACCTTCCATCCCTCCACACTTCCTCACAACTCTCAACACTCTACCTAGAGTCCAGCTTTGAGTCACAGTATCTGTTCGATCCCTCATTGGGTGGAGTTTCTCAGAGGACATCTATGTTGGGTTAATATCCACTTATAAATGAGTATATACCATGCGTGTTTTTCTGGGTCTGGGTTACCTCACTTAGGATGATCATTTCTAGTTACATCCATTTACCTGCAAATTTAAAAATTCCCTTGTTTTTAATAGCTGGATAGTATTCCATTGTGTAAATGTACCACAATTTCTTTATCCATTCTTTGGTTCAGGGACATCTAGGTTATTTCCAGATTCTGGCGATTACAAATAAATCTGCTATGAACATAGTTGAGCAAATGTCCTTGTTGTATGGAAGAGCATCATTATATGCTCAGGAGTGGAATAGATGGGTGTTGAGGTAGAACTAATTCCAATTTTCTGAGAAAGCTCCAGATTGATTTCCAAAATGGTTGGACAAGTTTGCACTCCCACCAGCAATGGAGGAGTGCTCCTCTTTCTCCACATCCTTGCCAGCATGTGCTGTCACTTGAGTTTTTGATCTTAGCCATTAGAATAGTTGTAAGATGGAATCTCAGAGTCCTTTTGATTTGCATTTCCCTAATGACTATGGATGTTGAGTATTTTTTTAAGTGTTTCTTAGCCATCTGATATTCTGTTGGGAATTCTCTGTTTAGCTCTGTACTCCTTTTTTAAATTGGATTATTTGGTTTGGTGGTGTTTAATTTCTTGAGTTCTTTATATGTTTTAGATATTAGCCCTTTGTCAGATGTAGGGTTGGGAAAGATCTTTTCCCAATCTGCAGGCTGTTGATTTGTTCTGTTGACAGTGTCCTTTGCCTTACAGAAGCTTTTCAATTTCATGAGGTCCCATTTAATATTTGTTGCTCTTAGAGACTTAGCTATTGGTGTTCTGCTCAGGAAGTCGTCTCCTGTGCCGATGAGTTCCAGGATCTTTTCCATTTTTCTTCTAACAGATTTAGTGCGTCTGGTTTTATGTTGAGGTCTTTAATCAACTTGGACTTTAGTTTTGTGCAGGGTGGTAAATATGGATCTATTTGTGTTTTTTATATGTAGACATCCAGTTATACAAGCACCATTTGTCTTTTTTCCAACTGTTTTTGGCTTCTTTGTCAAAAATCAAATGACCATAGGTATGTGGATTTATGCCTAGGTCTTAAATTCAATTCCATTGGTCAACTGGCCTATTTCTTTTCTTTTTCTAAATTTTTACTTAAGTAATTTATTCAGATTATATCTAATTTGTTATCCCCTCACTTGTATCTTCCCATTGCCCCTCCCTCCCTCTTTCATCCTATTCCCCTTCCCTAGGTCTGTGACGGAAGAGGACCTTGTCCTCCACTATAAGATCACATCCTATCAGGTCTCTTCCTCGTAGCCTGCTTACTCTTCCTTTGATTGTCACCAGATCTCCCCACCAAGGGGAAGTGGTCAAACTGGGGGTACCAGAGTTTGTGTCCAAGTCAGTTCCTGCTCTACACACAATTGTGGAGAACGTGGCATCCATTGGCTTGATCTGGATAGGGAACTGGCCTATCTCTATGCCAGTACCATTCTGTTTTTATTACTGTTGATCTATAGTACAACTTGAGAACAGGGATGCAGATTCCTCTGGAAGATCTTTTATTGTACAGGATTGCTTTAGCTATTCTGTTTTTTTTTCTATATGAAGTTGAAAATTGATCTTCCATGGTTTGTAAAAAACTGTGTAGCTATTTCATTGAATCTATAGATTGTTTTTGGTAAGATGGATATTTTTTTATTATGTTGATTCTCCCAATTCATGAGCTTGGGAGATCTTTCCATTTTCTGATATCTTCTACAATTTCCTCCTTCAGAGACTTGACGTTTTTTTTCATATTAGTCTTTCTCTTGCTTGGTTAGAGTAACACCAAGATATTTTATATTATTTGTGGCTCTTGTGAAGGATGTACCTTCCCTAATTTTTTTCTCAATCTGTTTGTCATTAGTATACAGGAGGAGTACTAACTTTTTCGAGTTGATTTTGTATCCAGCTACTTTGCTGAAGGGTTCTTTTTATTCCTTGGTAGAATTTTGTGGGTCATTAATGTGTACTATCATATTATCTGTGAATAGTGAAAGTTTAACTTCTTCCTTTCCTATTTGTATCACCTTGATTTCCGTTAGTTGTCTCCCAAACTATTTCTAAAATCTCTTTACCAATCATCATTAATTGACCATGAGGTATAGTTTTTATATCATGGATTCTTTTTTGGGCAATTTCAGAAGGTTAGCTGATAAACTTCTTGTTTCGCACAACAGTGCTCACTTACTGATTTATACAGGCAGTCCAAAAGTAAATATTCTGACTTAGAACTTAAAGTAAAAATGTAAATAATAGATATGAACTTGGGAACATATTTAAATGCTTTAATAAATACATATAAACTTAATATATATATATATATATATATATATATTAGCAAGCAACAGCTATTTACTTAGTTAAATTGGAGAAAAGAAGGCTGCCAGATCAGAGACAATACACTTGTCATTCCTGTTTATAAATATTCTAAGCATTACTTGGTACAGTATGATGCTCAAATGTCATCATATGATTTCTATGCCTTGAAGTGAAAATTGTTTGAGAATTTATAATTCTGGATGGTTTTCTAATACTCTGAAGGGAGATATGAAAACACTATCTACAGGAAATTGAGATTTAAAAACACCATAGAAAAGAGACTTCACAAAAAAAAAAAAAAAAAAAAAAAAAAGACATGGCTTTTATGTTAGAAAATGCAGGCCACTTTACTTTGTCCTTTTATCTTTTGGAGGACTATCTGGTCCTTACTTCTTTAAGCCTCTTCCATTTGGTGCCATCCCACAATGAAGATGTTTGTGACTGGAACATAAGTACTCTCTGTTAGGCCTAAGCTTTTAGACTTCTTGCTTTTCTCTGGTTTCCACTTAGATTTGACCATGAAGAGGACCTACATGCTGCAGAAAAGTGCTCTGTTCTAGTTATTCCTCTTACTGTGATGGAAAATACCATAGCAAGAAGCAACTTATAGGAGAAAGGGCTTAATTTACCTCATAATTCCAGGTTACACCATTGCAAGGAAGTCAGGCTGGTAGAAGCAATTGAGAGCAGAAAGAAATGAATGCATGCACACTCAGGAGAAGTAGCATAGCTTTTTGTTTGGTTGGATTTTTGTTTTTGTTTTATCTGGAGTGTGAAGGGGTGGAGGTATACTATTTGTAACTTTTCTCATAAGAATTAGATCATTATCTGGGCATGGTGGCATTGTCCTATGGTCTAGCCCTTGAGAGGGAAGGAGAAACAAGCATATCAAATACTGGAACTTATACTTGTTTACAAGGTCAAATTCCAGTCTTGACTATCTAGAGAATCCTTGCCAAAACAACAACAATAACAACAAAAATTACAGAAAAATTTTACAAGAATTAAACTACGAATTTACTTATATAGAATTTAAAAGTGCTTCATATCTTAATAGTAAAAGAGATCTGTATGAGTCCAGGACAACAAAGGCTGTCTCAAAAAGCAAAACAAAACAAATCTGTAAGTAGTACACCATTTCCAAAAAGAGAATGGACATACCAAAGCACATTTGTCTAGAGAAATGCAAGATACAAGAGGAAAGATTACATAACACACTCACAAATTTCAGATGATGTCACAAATATTATTCCCAATTAATTCACCACCAAGCCACTTGCAAGGAAGTGTCAAAGAACAGCCAGCCAGCACATAGATGATAAAAATGAGACCTTTTTTAGATGTAATATGAACAAATTAATAAAATATATTTTTAAAAAATGAGACCTTTTATTAAAATGTTGTAATAATGAAATCTGTTAAGAAAAGTCTATCTTTAAAATTCTAAATATCTTTAAACTTGTATGCATGTGATATAAATCTTATTCCCTTCATATGTACAATTTTGTATGTGAAACTATTTTAAAATATTATACATACTTGAATAATATAAGTAATATCTGTATACCTGGATATGAATTTAATCTAACATGTGTATTTTACGGAAACTTATTTCTGTTAAAGGTATTTTGAATTAGTAACATTTTACAGACAATAAAAGCCTCAAATTTAGCTGAGACTTTTATCGCATTATTGTCTTTTAGACAGTAAACTATTTTTATTCTTTCCTTAACTTTCAGTAGTGAAAAATGACTTTCGTGATCATTATCTGGTTTCATTACCTGTCTTACATGAATGAATTTGTATTCGTACGTGTGGATTTTGTTTTTCAAGCTAAAAATCTTATTCACTTCATTTCTCTTCAGAGACATTCACGAAAGGAGAATAATCAATGTCTCAGACAACAACACAGTGAAACCTCGGCAGAGGCATCTGGCGCAAAAATAAGGTTCTTTTTCTAACCAAGCTGTGTATTCTCCAACACTGCTAAAACAAAACAAACACAAAGTTTCTCATTTGTTAAGTATTTTCTGTATTTCTGATATCAAATTATGCACATACGCATTAGTAAACCTAGCCACAGTTGGTATACATATAAGATATTCTGTTTAGTAATTCTTTGCTATTCGAATATTGACTTGATGGCCAAGTGAAGGTGAATATTGAGATTTTAGTCAAATTGTATTAATATGAAATTATGAACATGAGAGTTTGAAGGCTTGGACTCCTCCGTTTATCCATTAAATTAATGATATATGCATAATAGATTAATAATATTATTCATGTGTTCCTCTGTTCATTTATTTAACAAATATTACCTCACTCTTGCCTGACACTATGATTATTCCTGACATATTAAGAATAGTGTATCCTTCATGGAACATAGACTTTATACAAAGAGATAGATTATAGTATTACTATTTAACTATGGTAACCAGTACAATTGATGGTAGAAAGAGGAATAAGTGCTGCCTCGCCTGAGAAACCTCAAAGCAGAAATAGTTGAATGATGCTTAGGAAAGAATAAAGGAATGCTTTTCAAAAGCTATGCAGTAGGATTGGAAGCAGGTGACTAGAATGTCTGTGGTATAGACAAGGACATGAACATGGAGAGACTTCAAATCAGTGAGGGCTCATTTGTGGCAGATTTTCTCAAGCACTTTGTTGGATTGATCTCCCCCATCAAATACCATAAAGTGCATCAAATACCATAAAGAACTTTCTGAGTTGTATTTAAATTTTCTAAAATTTGTATGTGTGCATAGACATGTTGGTGTGTTCGGGGTGGTGGTGGTGGTGGTTGAGTTTATACACGTGTGCACATGTAGAAACAAGAGGTCAACATTGGCAAGTCTTCCTCTATTGCCCTACACCTTATTTTTTTTAATTGAAAAAAAATCCTACAATATATCCTAATCATGATTTTCTTCCCTGCACAGATACCTTCCTCCTCCCCACCCACCCAACTCTACTTCCTTTATTAGTCTTTTCCTTTAGAAAACAAACAGGTGAACAAAAACCCCAAGCAAACAACAATAACAAGAATAGCAACAAAAGAAACACACACATACATCTGCACAACAAAATCCATAAAAATACAAACTTGAAGCTATAATATGTGTAAAAGATAAGTAAGGTAAAATACGCCTTTTACAAAACAACATGAGACAAAAAGTCTACAAAAATATTGAGTTCATTTTGTATTGGCCCTGTACTGCTGGGTATGGGGCCTACCCTGAAGTATGTTTAATATACCCCGTGAGAATTATTTGGAAAGAACTAATTTTTCCTTTGTAAGCAGATATCAATTGAAGACATCTTGTTTAGAGGTTGGAGCCCATGTCTATTTTCCCCTTTCAACACTAGTAAGTAGTTTTTCTTGTTTGAACCCAAGAAGCCCTGTGCATGTTGTCACATGTGAGTTCATATGTATATCAGTCCTGTTGTTTCTGGAAGAGTCTGTTTCCTGTCCATCCCCCCTGGATCTTGCAAACCTTCCTCCCCTCCTGTGTAACCCTCTTAAGCCCTGAGGGGAGGGGTTTGGTAAAGACATTCCTTTTAGGATTTAGTGTTACAAAATTTCTGGGTTAGTTCTCACTAATATAAGGGAAAGTTAATTTGATGATGACTGAGCAAGGCACTGGTCTGTGAGTATAGAAGAATGTCCTTAGGTGCCATATTATTGCTGTATTCAGTTTATCATAACAATAGTATTTATTTTTCTCCTAGGCCCATGGCCTATTTGATTTCAGGTTCAAGGTCACCCCATTAGTGTCAGGCAAGATTTCTATCTGATAGAGTTGGCTTTAATTCAATCAGAAAGACTTTGGCTGCTCCTGCAACATCTGTGCGACCATTGCATCTGTGTATCATGCAGGCCAATCACTATTATAGGTAACAGAGTTTATATCTGGGTTTAGCATAGATAATGCATTTTAACTATAGGAACATTAGTCAAGCTCTAGGTAGGCACCAGCTCAACTATTCTGTTTCAACCTTACTTTTTACATTTTTACATTTTAATTTTATATTTTATTTAATAATATTTAATTAAAATATGTATTTTAAAAATATATTTGTGTGTGTATGTATGTGTGGGTATGTGTATGTGTGTATGTGCACATGTCTGCAAGTGCTTATGTGCAACACATGGATACAGAAGCCCATGGAAGACAGAATAGAGAATCAGATCTCCTGGAACTGGAATTATAGTTGGTTGTAAACCGTCATGTAAGTGCTGGAAACTGAACTCAGGTCCTCTGAAAGAGAACTAAGCACTCTCAACTGCTGAACCTTTGCTCCAGCCCATATCATGATGATGATGATGATGATGATGATGATGATGATGATGATGAAGAAGATGTCAGAGTATCTCACTGAACCTGAAGTTCAGCTAGACTATCTGGCTTTAAAACCTCTGGAATCCACCTATCTGCTCCTCCCAATGCTGGGATTACAAATGTGTGCCTCCAAACCCAGCTTTTATGTAGATGCTAGGTAGCTGAATCCAGGTCCCCATGCTTCCACATGCTTCCACATACACATACACTTCACATGCTGAGGCATCCAGTTCCCAGCCTCCTGAGCTGCATTTTGAACAGTACTTAGTTATATTTTTGTGATTATTAAAACATGGGATGGCTTTTGGGAAAAAATAGAAATATGTTGCCTTATTTGTAAGCAACATGGTGGTATTTTGGAATAGGATTATAACAGCATAAAGACAAAAAAAAGTGAGTAGAATTAAGAGTATTGAATCGATAAGGAAACATTTGGTGAGTTGACTAAGGTGCTGAGAGGGAAAAGAAATTGTCAAGATTAGCTGCTAGTCTTCAAGTAGACAGACAATGCATTGTTAAAATGTTTGACACTGGAAAGGGAAATGAAGTTGGACAGAATTTCGTTTGAATATATGTATGTGAAGCATTTAATTATTCAAAAGGTGCCAAGTAGACAAGTGAAGCTTGGTGGCATCTTGAACTAGAAGCATGCAGTTTGAGTTATATACTTATAAAACCCTGTTCTTCAAGTGAAATGCGATTAGCAAGAGGAAGGAAGAGACAGTGAGGAGCCACAAAACATAACTTTAACTACCTCCAACATCAACTGGCTAAATAGTAGACTGGTTCTATGAATTATTTATATAAAATAAATATATTAGTGGTATTCGTTATAAATTAAATTAAAATCTAATCACAAATACATACCAGATGGAAAAACACATGTTTTCCATATGATATGAACTCAAGGAGACACATGCAGAAATCCATAAGGTAGCAGTGGAAAAAGTTACTAATATTGCCTGGAAAAATAGATAAAATAGTAGAAAGAGAGGTGTATTTATTCTGCCCTTGACGTATCTCTGAAAATATTTTGTTCATGGTGGTTTTATTTTAAAAGAAAAATGGAAGCAAAGATATCAGAAAAATCTAATTTCATCAAATCAGAGATGCTTCCTGGGAGAAAATAAGAAATTTTGATGTATGAGATAGGACATAGTGGATCGAGGGAAGGTCAAGATGGATTCTGAAACATATTTTATGACAGAATACAACAGATGCTTCATCTTCTAAGAACGAGAGAGCCGTAGGGGAAAGCTGTAAGCTGTGAAGCGACTCTGTTGGGAAATCTTATCTCTGTTGCATCTGCTTGCCAGTGCAGACTCCATCTCCCCACGCTCTAGTCACTTCATAATTTCCACCCACTTTGTTTGGTGTAAAGACCAACTTTCTTATATTTTTCAGGTCAGATAGCAACAATTGGGTGCCTAAGTTCGACCTTTGTTTTAAAGTAGATAATGCATCTAGAGCAAAGTCTTTTTGACCTAAAAGCCATTCACCCATCCAAACTGATAAACTTTCTCCAATTTGACTTCTACATTTACAACTTTTGACCTCAAGAAAACAAATCTTTTCTCAAAACACCTAATCACAATTAATTAAAAGTATTTTTTCTGTGAAACAGTGAACATTTCTCTTCTTAATTAACAAATTCAATCCCTAAGTTATATATAAATACGACACTCATAAAATACACCTCATCATTAATTTTATTAAGACAAGTTAAGTCTAGATTCTAAAAATGAGATAGAAGTTTTGATTGAATAGGAAACCAAAACGTGATAGCACAAGGGCAAATGCCAGCTTTTGAATTATATATAGTGATGATTCATGGGCTTAACCATAAATCTTAAATAAAGAGCGCATCCATCTCAGGGACTGTCAGGAGCATATGGAAGCGTCAGGTGCTGCAGTGACTAATGATGCTCTGTAGACCAGGATGAACCCCCACACACTTATTGCAGAGAAATAACTAAAAATGCAAAGAAAACTTGATCTATATCAGGCAGGCTTATATTAATAAAAACAACAAAATTTAATGCTGAGTAAGACACACACTAAATGCAATTTATTGCAAAATACCGTTTTTCCTAAAATGCTAATCACAAATGGTAATTTTGAGCTTGTGTGTATCTGCCTGTGTTTCTGTGAGTGTGGTAGCTCATAAGAATTTTTTTTTGTATGTTTAAAATCAAAGATCCTAGACTTGGTTTCTGGTCCCATTGTAAACTTTTAAATTATCCTTCTTATGTGCTGGTTTATTATATATATATATATGTATATATATACACATATATATGTATATATATATTCTTTGTTATCGGTTGTATTTCAAGGATGTTTTGGTAAAATAAAATATTGACTCATGAAAAATGGATTTCTGGAGTAGAGAGATGTAACTTGACACAGCATCTCCAGTTTTGAGCTGAATAGCTAATCATGACTGTCTTATATATTAAACCTAAAAGTCTTGACATATGAAGAGTTTCCTTTATTGAATTGTGTAAAAAGAACTTTAAAATTTGGTTAACTCTATAGCGATTTTACAGAGAATGATGTAGCATGGTTTTCCCTTTGGTAGTAGCTATAGGGCATATATCGACTGTCTGAAATCACAGTGCTCAAAACACTGAAAGGAAAGCTCTCTCCCAGCAGCAGGACAGGAGCTGTGATGGCTCCTGCTGAGACTTTCTTCTTTCTGTAAATTGAGTTCATAAAAAAGAACCTGATTTTGTTGCACTTCTAGATCCCATTTTATAAAGCTTTCAGTATATCTGGGCATTCTTGTGAGACTCTTATTTCTATGCGTTTCTTTAAGGTCTCTTCTCTTCCTCACCCAGCCAGATCATTTTCAGGCTTGAAGAGCAATGGTACCAGGTGAGAAGTGAGAGCAGAAGGGCCAGGCTGTTATGAACTTTCAGCCACTAAGCATTCACTAAGTGTGCATATATCATACAAAAAGTATTTAAAATATGACTGCGTCCATTTCAAAAGAATAAGGTTTTTTTTGGAATAGTTTTTGTATCCATCGAAAGAAAAAAAGAGCAACATGGAAAACAATGACATTAATTTTTAGAAGTTTGTGATTATGTGGTGGGTTTTATGCCTCACGTCTATCAGATGTAATATCATCTCTGGAGAGGGAGGCAGACAACTCTGACAGGAGAGGCATAGATTACTCTTGGCCTTTGACCATTTCTTCTGTGTGTTTGTAGTTTGAATTTTGTTGATTTCTCCCAGGGATTTTTCTAGATGAATAATTAATTGGTGTCCACGTCAATTTTTCATGGTCATTGAGCTCTGTAGAAATCTTCCTAGAATAATCTTTTGATTTATGAGAAGAGAGTTCTTGCAGATTCGACTCTCTTTGCTATTTTAAGGTTGTCTACAGCTATATGAGATCAGTCATTAAAAACTCAATTAGCTTGCAGAGTGTAATTTCTTATCTTTTTCTTGCTTCCCGCTTCCTTTTATCACTTCAACAGTGCCCAGAGAAACTTTCCTGAAGCTTCAGCAGTATTGATTTTACTATGATACAGCAACCACTTAGCACCCATGATATATTAGATTGTAAATAAAATGTGTAGCTGTTGTCTGGTCTTATGTAATCTTAACACGTTTATTTGCCTGAAAACATCCAGAAATTTCTTTACTAGAAGCAGCATATAAATAAATGTTCATACAGATAATCATAAAGGGGGCGGAAGTCCCCCTCAGGCATAGTCATAGGGGAGGGGAGTAAGGGGAAAATGGGAGGGAGGGAAGAATGGGAGGATACAAGGGATGGGATAACCACTGAGATGTAACAAAAATAAATTAATTAAAAAAAAAGGAGAAGGAAAAGAAAAAGCATGTTAACTAATTAGAAGCAAAATTGCTGTACGAAAATACACAATAATCTTAATAAATGTGTACCATTTACATACTAAAGACACTGTATTCCATTCACTTCTTAAAAATTTCCTTCCTTCTAGGTCTCATCCTTTTGAATTTGACTATTGTAATCTATTAATGACTTCAAGTTTTCCTTATATAAAGAAATGAAATCAAGGCCAGCCAGTTCTGGATATGAAATACTCTGTAATGTACCCAAATGCTTGTCTTATAAACTCTTTCATACATTGTCATCTCATTCTACAAAATCATACATAATGCTGTCTTGCAGTCAGTTTCACTCACAATAGAAATTCAGAAACATTACATCACTTATCATAATGCACTAGTTTAAATCAAATCAATATTCAGAAAACAAAGGTTTCCTGGCATGATAGTGCATGGTTTGATCACTGCACTTGAGAGAAGAGGCAGGTGGGTCTCTGAGAGTTGGAGGCCAGTCTGGTCTACGTAGTAAGTCCTAGGACAGATGAGGCAACAGAAAGAGATCCCGTCTTTAAAAAACCAGTAAGTACACAAAGAAATATATGATAAATGCTAACTCAAACATTTGTTATTTGTATATGATATTGAAAATATCTTTTCAAATTCTAGAAAGTATTTCTTAGCATAGAGGATAACAGTCATCGAGGATGACTGGTTATGGTGCCTAGATTTATGAACCACAAAATTGTTCACTGGGTAGTATAGATGTAGAAAGTGGACTCGTCTTGTATTTTCTACAGAATTTAGTTAAAATAACAGCTTCCAAATAATGCAATACTAACCTGTTCCTATCAAGTGTTCTATTGAATTTAACTCTGTGTCAGTTCCCATGATGAGCTAATAGAGCTTTCTTAGACCTGGGCATCGAATGGACATGGTTATGGGAATTTGGGCAACTGGATCACAAGACTCCGGAAACAGTAATTGTGGAGCAAAATTTCTCAGAGGACATGTTTCCCGTATTTATTGAGTCTGCAGGCTTTGTAGAAACATTGCTGTAATTACTGGCTATGTGACTCGGGGCATATCACAAAATTTTTCTTCCTTAGAGTAGCTATGGTTTCTTAGTAGATAATGTCCTTGTAAATATGACTCTTCTGAGGGTAGGACTATGAAGTCTCTTCCCAGATATTTTTAAACCAATTAAATCTTCATAACACTTGTAAAAATTTAGCTCCAATGTAGTGTTAGTGCTTTAATTTCTTATGCACAGAAGCTCTCTCACTTGCAAGATGGAGCTAAGGGCGGCTTCTATTTTATTGGGTTGCTAGGAAAATGGAAGGAATCAATGTTTATAAAGCCCTTTGAATATGACCTGACCCATACCACACACCACATAAGTACAAATCAATATACGACCAGAAGCTACTATCATCCTGCTACAGCTACAAAATTTACAAATGACTATATAAAGCAATCCCTACTTCCATAGTGAGTAAGATACAGGAAAGTATTTTCAGAGTTAAAAATTGCACAAAGGATAATACATAGCTTCCTTAATAGTAAAAAGCTATAGAAAGCTTGGGGTCGTGTCAGAGGAGTGCAATCTTACTTAAAGCCCAATAGGATACAGACCTACACCCAGATAGCAGTGAAACAGACAAAAATCTGTACACAAACTCTAGACTTCAAGAAATTGGCTCTGCAACTGACAAGCAATGCCAAGGCATACAAACGCGGCTATTCTGATGCCTGCAGAGCGGAGGATGAGCCTCCTGGGACCAGGAAGAAGGCAGTAGGTGGCAAAGGCTGAGAGACTAAAGAAGATTGGAATCTGAGAAGGAATCAAATGAAAGGCTGAGCCTTTTCACAGAATCCTTAGAGACGGCTCAAAGAAGGCAATATCAAGATCAGCCTGTGCTGCTTTACTGTTTGCTTTCTGCATATACACATAACTCCTCCCACACGTGTGCTAACAGTGTTAAACAGCCAACGTTCCGGAGTAATTGCCCATCCTTCTGATCGTCTTGTCCGACTCTGATGTGTTAGTTTCTGTTTTATACTACTATTTAATCATCATTTTATTAGCTTATAATAAAATTTTTATTATAAAAATATTTATATTATTATTTTGTTATTAGAATCCTGATTATTTTCTAATAAGATACAGAAAGTTAGCGAATCTGAATGGGATGAGAGACAGCAATGGCAGTTAGGATATACTATGTGAGAAAAAATTTATTCTCATCAAAAGGGGAAACTGCAAAAATAAAAATTAAAAATTCATTATTAGATATGAAGATGATTGAGCAAAGTTATGCAGGTAAGGTGATAAGTAACTTGTTTTAATTAATTTTTAAAAAGAGACCATGAATTTGGATGAAAGTAAGAACAGGTATATGGGAGGGTTTGGGAAAAGAAAAGGAAAGGGGAAAATGCTGTAATTATATTATTATCTCAAAAAATTTAAAAGGGAACATTTAAAGTGAAAATGAGAACACATACACACAAATGTAATTGATTGTATACAATAGTTTACACAGAACTCTCAATGGGCAGAACTGTGACATGGGTAGTTTAGATAAATTGACCAAATCATGCTTATAAATGTTCAGCTCAGCTTTATGCATAGGAGAGTCCTTTGTGGAGTTTTAATACCAAATTTAATTCTTTTAAATTATAAAACCACAAAAATTCCTAAGGGTCTATATATTAGCTATAAGTTTCATTCTTTCTGCATGCTTATGGCTCACTGAGGATCTGTACAGTGTGATTGACAGACTCTTTACGGTAGGGATTACAAAAGTGACAAATATGGTGATGGCCATAAGACAGTGCACATGCTAACACCATTGAACTGCATGGCTTAAAAGAGTAAGTTATTTTTTTTAACTACTAATGAGGATCGATAGGTTGCTGGCTATTGCTCTCAAAGTGATAAATTTCTACGTAGTAGCCATGATACTGAATTTGACTTATTTTCATTTGGGTTTTAAATCTCAAACCTCTTCTAAGCCCGTTTTGTCGAAATAAAATAATTTGAAGTCCCATTTGGCCACTGTATGGTAGGTATTATTTCTCCTTAAAAGGATTTTAATTTCGGAAGCTCAAAGCCTTGGTTTTCTAGGGAGGCTCAAAGAAGACTGAGGAGATAGATTCCCAGACTCCCAGTAGAGTTCTGGCTGTGTAGATGGTTAGGCCTAGAGTTAAACCCAAGCTTTATACAATCCATCAGGATGCTGAGCACTGTGTAGAAGCCGTGCAGCTCATATTCATCTGGGGAATAGAAATACTAGTTAACTCCTTCATTACCAACTATCATTAGATATCAGTATGCACTATCTTTCCACCCACAATCACTTTGCTGACTCTCTTTAAATTTAGTCTGTCTGTCTGTCTGTCTGTCTGTCTGTCTCTCTCTCTACTGTTGTTGATCAGTTTGCCTATCCTCAGTAACTCATTTTTCTGCACCATTTTATATGCTCATTATTCTCTGTAATTATCTTGCACTGAACACATTAGAAACATATTTTGCATGCCTATTTCTAAAATTAACATGTATTCATAAAAATGAACATACCCTCCTTCAAAATTCACCAGAATGAATCAGAGAGCTAGCATATCAATTATATTATTCCTCATTTTTGCTTGATGCTTTATGCATAGTTTGTTACTTCTCACTCAGTGCCAGAAGTCCATATCCTTTCAGAGACTTGTTATTTTTTAGTTGTCATCATCATTATGACCAACATTGTTGTAGTTATTTGGGTTATTTAGTTATTACAATTATCAAACTTTACTTTTAGGAGCTTTTTTTCAGTTGGGTTTGATTTCTTTTAACATGAACCTGGAGGAGTTTGAAATTCCTGGCACTTCAAAGCAACTATTCTCCAGGAAGGAGCGATTAATGACAGTGGGAGGAAGAGAATTAGCATCTAATATAGACAATAAAAAGTATAAGGGTTTGGGGATCAGAGTGAGGGACGACTTGTTATTAGGGAAATCTTCCTGAGCTCCCTCAGTCCTCACTTATCTCTGTGGCTGATTCCAGTTGCCTGCTCCATGTATTTCTAATTATTCCCCCAGGGGACCAATTTGAATATGTAGTTGTACCTGTCACCAAAATTTTGCCCTTTTGTACTAACAGCCTAATTTTAGTGAATATTTTTTAAAAAATCAGGGTCCTTAGGATATTTCCTATGAAAAAGAAACAGAAGTTTGGGTGACATAAATGCTATCATTAATGTATTTTCATTTTTAGAAATTTAGAAATTATAAAGAGAATAAAATGCCCTCTCTCACCAGTGAGCATCAAAGTAATATATTATTTATTATTTATTATAATAAATAGTTGATCTGTACCAAGGGGACATCACTACTTTCCGTTTTGCTTCCTCCCTTTTTCCCTCATCTGTCCAAATACAACTTGATTTCCTAATTCTACTTTACTTTTTCTCATGAAAGCATCTAACAACTATTTGTTGATAAACAGACAACATCAAATATATGTACACGTAGACGTAGCTCAGTGACTTAGAGTAGAAAGTGATCCAACAAAGTGAGAAGTGCTTGGAAGAGAGGAGTTCCCAATTAATTAGTAACTATGTTAAAATTCTTAGTAACCTTCTCATCCTCATATGTATCTATAGAAAAATCAGTATGTGAAAATGATAGATTTTGGTATTAATTACAAATTGTGAAATGAGAAGTATGGATTAAGTCCTATGAAGAGTGTTCCACTTCAAAATGTTGTCTGATCAATGCTGTCACTTCAAAGCGATCATGTGTTTCTATTTTAAATACTTGAGAACGTTTAGTGTAAAAGTAACACCTTGTATTTCTCCTGAAAGAAAAGTGTGTCTGTATGTTTTTTAAATGGACATTGACTTGATGATATCATTTCTGCTGCGAACACATACATACACATGTGAAGACCAAGATCTTTTTATACATTAGCTTGGCAATTATTAATGTGCATAGCACATGCCAGAAATAGAAGCCAGAGATCACACAGATTTCAGTTAAAATTCCTGGCCTAACACCTACTGCTGTATGACTTAGGACAGGGATACCTAATCTTCATGTGCTGTTTCCTTCATTTAAATGCAGAAATAATTCCCACCCCTTAAAGTAATTATGAGGATTGTGTAAATAACTATTTTGAGTAATTGTGACTACTACTGCTACTATCTGATCATTGATCTATGAAAGTGATTATTGAATGGTTCTCTTATGGGCATGTTGTATTATTTACAAGGCTTCTCCTCCATGTTGGAAGTAGTAGTTTCAGGGCACACAGATTTTCCTGAGGTACAGTGAACTGTGATGGTCCCCAAGACCTGGCAGTTTTGGAGGCAACTCATACTCCTGAAAAGAATAGGGACAGAGTGAAATGACAGTATGAAGGTCAATGGGAAAAAAGGGAAGGAATGCTAGTTCCACTGGGTCTCAAATGACCCCCCCACTCTCTCCCTTAACTGGAATGTGAGTCAGATTTTCACAAGCATAAATATTAAGCAGAGTGGAAAAGACACATAGGATTTTTTTCTTCCAATTTTCACAGCTTTTAATCTTGATATAACTTTAAACATTTAGCAGTATTCAAATAATTTTTCTTTATTAACTCAGACTTTTTGCCATGTTGAGTAATGTATTAAGATTCCATAAAATTTTGCTGTGTGAGCTAATTTATGAGAAAGCTTTCAATGCAGTTAAGGATTTCAACATCATTTATAGTGCAACTATGTCTTCATTAGCCCTTCAAGGATTGCCATAAGCCTTGATTTGTAGGAAATGCTTACTCAGTGATGGCTTCTGTTAGTACCAGGATAGAAAGACAAGGTAGTTTAGGTTTGATAAGCTCTTCATGCCTAAAAACACGCTGCTGGGCTTATAGTCCTGGCACCTCTTAGTGTTCAACTGTATTTTGTTGATATTCCTCTTAGTCTTTGGGACTCTGATTTGAACAAATCTTAATAGATTTGTGAGAAAGATACTAACATGTAAATCCCAAGTATGCATGTGTTTTGCAGTCTATTGAATGATCCTGTTATGATTTTTCTATTATGGTATCTTCTATTAATGAAACCCAAAGATTTAATTTGGTAGTTCTTAGAATCATTATTTTCAAGTTGTTGTTGTGCTATATGGGAAATCATATTGACTAGATTATTTTCAGTGTTCATATCTTGCCAAGATTGGCTATGGTATATAGATAAGGGCTTGACCATTTTTATTTATATTTCTACATTTAAAGTATGCACTGTCCATTGCAGATTCAAAATGTTACATCATGTTTTTCTTTGTCCTTCTTCTTCCTTCTTTCTATTTTCTCCCTCTCCTATTCCTCCTTGCTCATTCCACACTTTCTCTTTATCTCTCATTAAAACCAAGGTTGTTTTACCGTTGTGCCCTATTGCCAGCCCTTTTCTAATTAAAACAAAATGATCAAGATTTGTTTCATAATGCTGACAATGGCCTGTCAGTTTGAGAGAAGTAAATGTCAGTAGAGAAGATCTAAGACACAGTAATGTTTTCAGTGATAAATTACTTGTGTAGGTTACTGCTGCAATAGTAGATAGATAGCATAAGCAATGATGGTAGGAAAGGAGGTAAACAGAGTGATGGGAAATCACCTAGACTCAGGGAGGCAGAGGGAGGCAGATCACTGTGAGTTTGAGGCTAGCCTGGTTTACAAAGTGAGTCCAGAGCAGCCAAGGATATACAGAGAAACCGTGTCTTAAAAACAAGCAAGCAAGCAAACAAACAACCAAAACAACAACAACAACAACAACAAAAGATATCACCTAGAGTTCTTTTTCACCTCTTTTTTCTTAAAATATTTTTTCATTCAATATATTCTTATAATGGTTTCATGTCAGCAAATCCTCCCAGATCCTCCCCACATCTCCACAGACCCAACTTCATCCCCTTTTCTCTCCTTTTAGAAAACAAACAGGAAAACAAGAAAGCAAACAAATCAGAATTTAAAAGACAAAAAAACAAACAACAAAAAAAAACAAAACAAAAAAAAACATACAAACTGTAAAAGCATAAAACTCAAAACCATAAATGCAAATAGAAGACAAATAAATTTTTTAAAATGCCCAGACAAAGCACTATAGGAAGAAATCTGCAAAAGCAACACTGGGTAAGTTTTGGATTGAAAATCTATTGCTTGGCATGGGCCCTACTCTAACGTGTGGTTTATAAACCCAGTGAGACTCCATTGGAGTGAACTAGTTTTTCCTTTGTAAGCAATTTTCGCCTGCAGAGTCTTGGCTAGGAATGGAAGATTAGACCCATTTCCCCTTCCCAGCACCAAGACCTCATCTGGCTTGAACCTGTGCAGCCCTGTGCATGCTCTGTAATTTCATATGTGTGTCAGTCCACTTGTGTCTGGAAGACAGTGTCTTTGGTGTCAAACATTTCCTCTGGCTCTTAAGGAGCTTTCTGTTGTCTCTTCATCATAAAATACTGAGTTTTAAATTTAGATATGCGAAAGTACTCTTTAAACCCCATCTTACCAAAAATATCTAAGAATATGCTCTGCTAAAACATAATGAAATTGGAGGAAAGAAAAGAAGAACAATCGTGGAGGTGAATTAGCCATGGCTGGGACTCGCTAAGCGGCAGCCTAGGCAACAGGAAGCTGCTCTCTCACAGCTCTACTTGCTTGAGGCGTGGGGAAGCACAGTAGGTTTCCTCTGAGGCTTCACTTGGATTTCTGATGAGTCCAAGTATGCCTCTTCTTTACAATGTCATCCTCGGTATAAGCCTGCAGATGCTCTAGGAGTCTCCATTGACTTTTTTATCAAGAACCTTAGTTTAGATTAGAGCATGACTTAATGACAATTTCCCAGCAGTGATGGAAGATCAACCCAAAGGGGATCACTACTGTGCCACTGAATCACATCTTCAGCTCAGGACCCCCATTTAATTCAATTTAATTTCATTCCAGGCCCACTGCTCAGTGATATCACTTTTAGAGAGGCTGTTACTTAGGAGTTGCAAATGTGAGGTCTGGGAGAACACACCCTGGTCTTCAACAAGCTTGCTTAAGGCAAGAATAGCAGCAAAGCATAGTTCCTAGAAATGATACTTCAGTGAGAGTCTCAGGGTAGCAGCAATGGCAGGCCAGAGAGTCACCAGTCTGCACTGGAACAGGAGCACTGCTGACAATGACAAGAGAAGTCTGGAACAACGTTTACATTTATCTAGACTCCTGGAATGTAGTGACAGAATACTTAACCTTTCGGGAGTTATTCAAAGAAGAAATGGTCACAGATAGATGTACAATAAACTAAGCAAATAAAACTTTGGAAATAACTCACCAAAGAACAAAGAATTGTAGAAGAAATGAAATATATACTCATTACATGGATTGTTTGCAAATAATAGTTACATTGCCACAATAATAAATCTACCTGCTGTAATTTCCAACTGAAATTGTGATGAATATATGAAGGTGGTCAGGGAAAAGAGGAAGATGCTTAACCCACTATCTGTGTAAGTTACATCCTCATCACCATAATGGGTTCCTCAACAGAAGTAACTTAAGGGTTTATTCTGAGTCACAGTTTGAGGGCAAAAGTTATAGTGAGCAAGGCATCATGGCAGGAAGCTCCAGGATGGAGAAAGGATGAGACAACTCTTCTTACATCTCCACAGGCCATATGTGTGTGTGTGTGTGTGTGTGTGTGTGAGAGAGAGAGAGAGAGAGAGAGAGAGAGAGAGAGAGAGAGAGAGAGAGAGAGAGAGAGAGAGAGAGAAGAAAGAGAGCAACTAGCTGAAAATAAAGAAGAAACCATAAGGCCTGGCCTTGGGAACTCACTATCCCAGCAAGTCTCTATTTCCTGAAGAGTCCACTACCTCTCAAAACAACACCACTAACTTGGGACTGAGTTCTGGAACACATGAGCCTGGTCTCCTGGGAGGGAACATTTCACGTTCAAAACACAGCACTTTCTGTAACAGGGAGTCAATATATATCATCTAAAAAGAAAAAGACCAGGAAGCCATGTGTGGCAAGATAGTAAGATCCTGGAGGCAAATCAGAAAACTAGAGCACTTAAAAGTCTCCTTGCAGAAGTAAAATCTCAGAAGGAACTAGAAATGAAGGAGGACATTACTGTTTTGTACTGTAGTTTCCTTTTAAATCTTCAAACTAGAAATTATATTAGCACAAAACTTTGAGAAACACTAACAAAAAGATTTTAACAAGGAAATAATTTCTAAGACTTTCATGCTGGTAAATGCAAACTGATGTCCCAGGGAAAGTCTTTCTGGACATCTATGGCTCCCAGAATTTAAAAATATATGTATTGGATATTTCATAAGGCACTCCAGCTTAGTTCTTATGATAGGCTGATCTCTCACTCTTTCCTTTCTTCCTTTTCTCTACCTCATCTCCCCCAGGACCAATTCTTTCTGTGTTTGTCTATGTACCAAAAACACTTTACGCAGACAGTTACTCATCAGAAGTAATAAGAACTCCAGATGACCCAGCTGTATTAAATTTTTTAAAATCTGAGTTCTTTCCTTCTTCCCATATTTGCAGAATCTCCCCATTTTTGCATTACTGGACCTCTTAGTTAAGTGCACACATGTTTGACACTTTCCTGCCTTGAGTTCCAATAGCAAATTTGGTCTCCTGCTGAATTTTCTGTCTTTCTCTCAGGGATGAACAAAAGCAATGAAGTCTCTAGAATGTTCTTCCTGAAAAAATTTTCTCATTCTTCACATTAGCCTTAGTATTATAATTGTGTCAGTCATTATGACTGATGCATAGAATGTGTATAATTTTCTTTTAAGAATGAATAAATGAGTAGACTACTGTGAATATTGATAGATTCCAAGAGAATGGGTCTGATTCCTTTATTATTGAATATGAGTGATATTTAGATTAGTGAGACTTACATAAAAATCTGTTTCTCTATTCCACTTAAATTTCATGAGGGCTAGAAGACTTAAAACTATCTGTATTGAGAAATTCAAATGTATTTTCACCTTCACCATCAAGCATCATGTATTGAAAGTAGGAAACTGCCTGTCAGTGTGGGTGTCAGCCACACAGACATCATGAGAAAGGGCCCAACTACTGGAGATGTCTTCTGTTGAAAGGTTAAGCTCAATAGAGGGACACCACTTACTTAAAAGGCATTAATGAGGCTTTAGGCTGCCCCCTTCCCCATTTTCCTTCCTCAGTTGAGCAACTGTCAGTTACCAGAGAAGACCTCAGCCCTTGTTCTGCTAGAATGTCAGGAGAATGCCTATTCATCTTAGACTACTAGGCACAGGGAGAACTTGGGTGGCTGTCTTCCACTGTGTGTATTTTTAGATAAAATTATTTCAAGATATAAATTTTTCCCTTCACATTAGGATATAATCTTGACAGCTCAGGGGTAAACAGTCACAAGAGGTAGCTGAGTGGAAAAATTTCATTTCAGTAGCATTAAGTTCAAGAAGAAGAATTTAAAATGAAAAAAAAAAAAAACAGACTGTACACAAACAGTGTAACTTCCTTTCTCATCTCCTTCAGCTTTCTGGTACTGGAACTGTGCAGTCTCAAAATGCAGATTTAACACCAGTCTACCAGTTTCCTTCTCACATGATTTTAAGTAGGTGGTAGCATGACACACTGTTGGGTGTTTTTCCTGTTTTATTTTTCTTTGTTGTGAATTCATGTGCTATATCATGGCTCTTGTACTCTATGACCTTGAACACCTATTTTAAAAATGTAAAGCCAAATGTCATTTTTAAACCACGGACCTTGAGTTAGTCACCATTCTGCTAGTGCAACAAAATACTGGAGGAAATCAACACAAAAGAGGGGAATTTTAATTGTGTTCATGGTTTCTGAGGTTTGGATTCTGGTTACTTTGTTGTTTCTGGCTCTAAGACTTCAGATTATTTTGACAGAGAGGGTGTTGGGGGGGAGGAGTCAATCTGCTCCCCTGTGGTGGCCTGAAAGCCAACTAAACTAGAGAATAAAAAACCCAAGAGCCTTTAGCCCTTCAGGGGCACACTGCCACTCATCCTTACCCTCTTACTCGGACTCCCTTGGAAGGTTTTTGCCACCTCCAATCATGCTACCCAGTGGGAACCAAGCCTTTATTTCCACATATGAGCCATAGGGAGATGAGAAGACATTTTGTTGAAGGAAAATTTAAAAAATACATCATCCGTTTATGCAGAAGTGTATATGAGCATGCCTTACAGTGCAAAATATTATTTCTTACATACTTAGTGTCATGTTTAGTGTTGAAATTTCTAAGTGTAATGAGTCGGAGATACATACTGTTCTCAGTATAGATTGATTAGGTACAAGATTTCTTCATGGTGTTGTATATGTCAAAGCAGAAACAGCTCTATTCGAGAGGAGGATAGGGTTTGGCCTTGAAAATGCTTGAAATGTGGTCATGTATCAGGATGTGATTTTGCTAGTGAAAAGAAATTGAATATTATCTATATACACTTTTATTTGTTTCTATCTGTTGCTTCTGCAATATATTTAAGCTACTGCCATGTAGATAGCTTTGCATCTGGTGCTGAGAGTAAGAGAATAAGCTCAACAGCATTGCCATCATCATATTGCTGCAAGAAGAAATGATTTATTTATTTATTGTTTTTAGACCAAGAACATTCACATATTTTTATTTTACCTTACAATATGAGTTAAAAGGAATAGAGGTCTTTATATTTCACACAGCTACAGCCATACTCTTGGGCTTACAAGAGGTTACATTTCCCACAAGTTGGGATCAAGTGCTTTAACCACTTTGATTTTCCAGCTGAGTCTTCCCTTAGAGTAACAAGCTCTCATTAGTTGCTCCAATGCATGGCTGTTTCAATCAATGCTTGCTAATTCCATTTCAAAAGCCAGTTTTGCATCTGGTGGAATTTATGCATCGAGCTATCCTTTCTCTCCATAGAACCATCCTGGTTCAGTCTCAAGTTGAGATTTTCTTCTCTCCTAATTGTCGGGGTGCTTCAAGCCCACCTCTGACAGCCTCCACAACCCTTACCTGAAAACTTGAAGGCACAGCATTTTCTTCTCTGTTTGAGTCTTGGCGTCAAAACCAGTGCTGTTCTAAAGTATGTTTCTTTTGCCAGCTCCAAGAAGTACCTCTTTGGAGGGGGAGAGTTGAGTTTGTCTTCAATTTTTAGAACAGATATTGTATATCTTGGTGGAACCTCATCCAGAATATGTGTGGACTTCATGTCTTTGGGTTTTTCTTTATTAGACTGACACAGACATCTGCTCATATGCTTTGCCTGTGTTCCAGTATCCTTGAAATGCTTACTTTTTAAAAAGATCATTGTGCTGGCTAGTCTTGGGTCAACATGACACAAGGCAGAGCTATCTAAAGAGAGGTAATTGTATGAAAAATGCCTCTGTAAGATCCAGCTGTATTCCCCTTTCTCTATACTCTCGCCAGCATGTGCTGTCACTTGGGTTTTTGACTTTAGCCATTCTGATAGTTATAAGATGGAATCTCAGAGGCATTTTGACTTGTATTCCCCGATGGCTAAGGATGCTGAGCAATTCTTTAGTGATTCTCAACTATTCAATATTCTTCTGTTGAGAATTCTCTGTTTAGCTATGTACCCCACTTTTTAACTGGATTATTTGCTTTGTTGGTGTTTAATTTCTTGAGTTCTTTATATAGTCTGGATATTAGCCCTCAACCAGATGTAAGGTTAGTGAAGATCTTTTTCAAGTCTGTAGGCTGTTTATTTGTTCTATTGAGAGTGTCATTTGTTTTACAGAATCTTTTTAGTTTCATGAAGTCACATTATTAATTATTGCTCTTAGAACTTGAGCTCTTGGCTCCTCAGAAAGATGTCTCTTGTGCCAATGAGTTCAAGGCTTTTCCCCATTTTTTCTTCTACTTTACTTAGTGTGTCTGATTTTCTGTTGAGATCTTTGATCTACTCTGATTTTAGTTTAGTGCATGGTTATAAATCTGGATCTATTTGCATTTACTGCATGTACCCAGAACGATTTGTTGAAGATGCTGTCTTGTTTCCGTTGTATGGTTTTGGCTCCTTTGTCAAAAATCAAGTGCCAGTTGTTATGGGAGTTTATTTCTGGGTCTTCAATTTGATTCCATTGATCAACTAGTCTATTTCTATGACAGTACTGTATAGAGTCATTTTAGCTATACACTCCTCCATTGCTGGTGGGAGTGAAAACTTATGCAACCACTTTGGAAATCAATCTGACACCACCACCACTGATGCTCAGAAGAAGCTGATAACAGAGCACCCTCTACATACTGTCCTGTCATCTGAAAGCACACAAAGAAAAGCCCTAATTACTGTTTGGAGGCAGGATAGAGAGGTTCAGAAATGCCTCAGAGGTGGTTTGGAGTTTGAAGGAGTAACCAGAAAAGAAAACAACAAAAAAAATGAATACACAGGGGCAATAGCCTAACGCCACAGGAGTAGGTTCTTGCAGGATAAGAAAGTCAACCCCATAGTAGAAGACAAAGCCCTTTGGTTTTGGGCCCTCTCTATCCTCAGGGTGGGAGATGGTGGGACATATGAAGGGAGGGGATAAGTAGGAGGACATGATGGTAATTCTTGGTTTTCAACTTGACTACATCTGGAGTTAATCAACATCCAAGTGGCTGGGTACACCTAGGAGAGGTTTTATTTTTTTCTGAATTAAATAATTTGAAATGGGAAGACCCACTTTTAATCCAGATCATTTGAGTTTGGAAGTTCCAGCTTTAAACTGGCCACACAATCTGGTGTCTGCCTATGTAAAGGACATGTAAAAAGGAAGTTTTTTTCTCTATTCATTTGTCCTCACTCCGGATGGCAAGTCCATTCCTTCACTGTTGTTAGAGCACACTTCATCAGGCCTCCAGCATATAGTGGAGATCAGCTGAAACATCTAATCTCCTTGACTGAACAACTACTGGATTCTTCTACTTTCTGTTCATAGACAGCCATTGTTGGACTAGCTTGACCACAGCCTGTAAGCCATTCTATTAAATAACCTTGCTATGTATACATTGGTTCGTTCTATCACATTGCTTTCTATAGATAATGCTGGCTACTACAGAGGTCCTTAGAAGATAGAGATGTGCTCTGAATGGGCATTGTAATACCCTGGTTCTTATATGTTCTTTGTCTTTTGTTTCCTTGGATAGTTGGCCGGGGGCTCACTGCCATTGTCATCTGATGTGACATCCAGAGGCCCATAATAATGGCTTTGCACTGATCTTGAATTTGCACTTCCAAAACTATCAGTCAAGGTAACTTTTTAAATGTGTATAATTAACTCTGTTATTTCATTACAGTAATAGAAACCATGTTAGCACATACAGTCATATAATGCTGATGATTTGACAAGTAGAAAAAGGAAGGCAGATCCTCCTATGCTGTGAAATCTGATCATTTATATTCTATAGACACCAGGATATCATGAAAGACTTTTTAAAAAACAACTGTCCTAATAAGTGTGTGTGTGTGTGTGTGTGTGTGTGTGTGTGTGTGTGTGTGTATGTGTATGTGTGTAAGGAGAGTCTTTATTCTAAAAGTGCCCTGTAGAAAAATTTCAAGTGTAAAGAGAGAAACAGTAGAATTATAAGAGGTTATGTAGATATACATATATATTTTTTCAATTATAGAATGTGAAATAAATCAGTTTTGTATGACAAAGTTTTGTGGTTACCCAAATTCATATCTAGAGTAACAGTGAAGAAATCAATAAAAAGTATGTTGGGACTTAATCTAAGAGGACTAAGATTCTGTTCTGAACTGTGGCTATAAGCTATCAAATAGGTATGTCTTGGCATAAATATTATGAATGTTAGTGGTTGATGTATTGAGTTTTAAACTGTTCCAAAGGATGGTTTTACTGGGAAACCATGACTACTGTAGAAAACTCACAGGAATGAGCAAGAGGGAACAATTAAAAACATCATACAAAGTTAATAGGAAAACTCGTGGGACATGATTAAAGGGCTTAAAAGACGTTAAATATAAAAAATTGAGCTTAAAGAGAGGAGAACTCTATGCCTTTGTTTATACAGCTGACTTTGGGTCATATTCTTGTATTCAGTGATATTCAGTAATGAAATAGATCTCTTATGATGTTGAGTTATATTATAAGATAATATTTAGGCATTATTAAATGAAATTAATATTTTGACTAATAATATATGCAAAGCAAAATCATGCCTCTGTCACTTTAGACAAGAAACTTAAAATGCCTAGCTTTCAGTATTATATGTCTTTTTACTTTTAAAATATTTACTGATTTGAACATGGAAAATCAGTTTCTTGTGTTTTAGTCTATTCACTGCTAATATGAGCATTTTAAAAAGGAGAGGATTTCACCTTTTGCTTGCAGTCTCAAATGGGCTGTATCCAAAGTCAGGTTTTACCACTTATTGACAATGAGGCCTTTGCCTTAACAAGCTTACCTTAATAACCAGGTTGTCCTATGACTACCAGAGTAGATGGGATATTATTTATCATTAAAATAGATGCAGATAAAGTTTACTGGCAAAGTGAAACCACACACACACACACACACACACACACACACACACACATACACACACACACACACACACACACACACACAGAGAGAGAGAGAGAGAGGAAAGAGAGAGAGAGATACACATATAGCTATACAAAATAATATGAAACGTGACATTTATCACATTTTAAAATAATAATCTTTTAAAATTTTTATTTATATCTTGTTCCATTTAAGTATTTACTTATCATCCAAAATGTGCCTGTCTGGAACTGCCAATATGTGAAACATAGTACTGTTATCTACTTTTCTATCTGGTGTAGTGTTATGTTAGCCTAGTCCATGTGGTTGTACGATGTCTGTGTGTGTGTGTGTGTGTGTGTGTGTGTGTGTGTGTGTGTGTGTGTGTGTTATGTATACATGATAGGGTGATTGTTGATAAATGAGAGAAGACTGATTTGAGAAAATTCTTATTCTTACATTAATACATTAATGACACATAGTACACATAGTTTTAACTTAAGAGTAGAGTTTGTGTCTCTGTTTCTCCAACAGCTTCTCAGAATTTGTAGACACTTTCTCTAGTGCTGGGGATGAAACCTTGGGCCCCATGCACCCTAGGCAAGCACTCTATCACAGAGCTACAAACGTTTATAACCCACTGTCCAGACATAAAAGTGTGTGTGGAAACAGTTCACCAAGTATTCCAGAGAAAGAATGAAGGATCATAGAACTTCCAGTGATGTGGGTTGGCTTCACTCCATGTGAGTCTCTATAATGAGATATAAGAAGCTCTCTCACGACAGTCTCATCACACAGTTGGGGACATGGCCACTAGTTAAGGACTAATTGGAGGACATCAAGTAACTCTCTATTTTCTGTAATTTAAAGAGTATTACTGCTCTGGAAGTGGAGGAAGCCTGTGTCAAGCCACTCCTTTATTCCTGCTCCTATTCCCGGATTCTGGTTGACAGCTGCATTGTGCAAACCTAACTGCGATTTTACCCTTGACCTCAATATGTAACCTCAACTTCATCCTCAGTGGATTGCGGTGGAAATTGGAGTCCAAGATTAGCAAGTTGATTGGCTCCTCTATTCTATCAGGTCAGGTTGCTTACCTTCGCATGGAGGTGTCGTAAAAGCCGCAGCCTGAGACTTAGGCATGGCTGCTTACTGTAGACTCTCAGGTACTGCAGTCAGTCGGTGGTAGACCTCTATACTGGCCAACACCACTCTCTCTATTACAGGCCCCTTCTCTGAAATGGTGCTCCCATCTTCTGCCTCAGTAAATAAGTAAGCTTTTCATATGACAATTGAAAGAAATAAAGTGAAAGAGAGAAAGAGAGGGAAAACACTTAAATGAAAAGAGTTGTTTCCTATGTTCTAATTTTTCAGCCATAATATCTCTCCCAATATTCAGATTGAACGGTTCTTTTCTGTATGAAATAATACAGGTATTGGTTAATGAAGTCATCAGTTGAAAAAGTCAGTCAGCAATCATGCCCCCCGAAAGTGTTGACATTTTGTTTCATCATAAGGTTCCAAAGTCACAGGGTGAAGGAGGATGGATTCCATAATTGCACTTATGTCTGTGTCATTGCTCAGACACAGATAGCCTGCCCACTTCCACTTCCTACCAGTTACCCTGCTCTCAAAGCCTATTTACAAGTGTATGCTTTGTCCTTAGGCATGAAGAATGCGTTATCCCCAGGGTATTTGTTTGGTAAAGGGCCCTTTTCTATATTTTACCAATCTAGACATCAGTGACTACAGGGCTCAAGTGACTTGCTTCAAGTGACAGGAGTACATGGTCAATCAATGCCAAAGTGGGAGCTAAATGAATGCTAGCAATTCAGCAAGTGACTACAAATCAGAGTGACTGAATCTATTTATCACATCCAATTCAGTTATAGGAAATACGCTTGATGAAATACAATAACTTAATCCACCCAGAAGCAGCCTGTCTTGTCCATCAAACAAACAAGACATCACCCTCATATTTTGTTCCTTCAAAATAACTCAGACGAACTTTGTAGAGTTGTCTAAACAACTTTTCGTGCCTTATCCCTCCTCTGGTAAAGTAGTATTTCCCCTCATTTAGTCACTTAGGGAGGAACAATAGCAGATGCCATTTACCAAGGACCATTTGTAAGGCATTGGTGTTAAGATGCATTTTTTAGAAACTGCATTTTACCTTCATTATGAATTTATTGCATTGGTAGAATTTTGAACACTACAAAGAGACTTTTTTATGAATATGTAAGCGATTGGAAACATTTTTTCTCAAGTTCTCATTTAGAACTTTGTTGGATACATTTTACCACTTAAGCAAATGGCATTATAGAAAAATCAACCTCTTCGCTGAATGTTATACAACAAGGTCACCACGGAAGAGGTGGAAACACCCACACAGAGGAGTGATCAAAAAGTCCAGGTGTGAAATGCTTTAGAAAGTGCCAACACTTTCAATTCCCAAGAGCCTCAGCTTAATCATGATCAGCTCTGTGGCGAGGGACCGAAGGACAATTGCAGGGGTGTTGTTTATCTAGCTGGAGAGGATTCATTACCTCAGACGTTATTTGACACGAAAACAGATGTACCCCTGTCACCGCTTTGACCTCCCTAACAAGATGAACAACTGGGCTGATACATTTATTGATCAGAGCAAAACCCATTCCACCGGAAATAGCAGTAGATGCACACGGGTGTAAATGAGGACTTAACATCTGTTCCAAGGGGACTGGTCATTAATCTAAAATCTCAAACAGCACAGCTAGCTGCACTGTGCTGCTACCTTGAATTGTAGGTTCACAGATAAAAGGTTTATTTGTATTGGTTGGTAGGCAATATTTTATGAATATAGGTAATCGTGTATGAGACTTGTAAATTAAGAATACTGAATTTGGTCTGCATTATAAGTAGGATAAGTATTAAAAGTGTCCATCACTTTGCAGTGACCTTGGTTCTGTTTATCTTTCCAAAGGTAAAAAAAAAGTCATTGTAGAATTTGGCACTTATTGAACAATTCATTCAGTTATTTCCCCTGTTAGTGACATTTACAATATATGCAAGACACACTTTACAAAGTATATGGGGTTAATAAAATGTTCAAATAAAGACTGCACAAGGGTGAGGTACATTGCTTCTTGCATTAATGACGAACTCAAGCTAGCTTAGAGAAACTTTGTAAATTTACTATTCCCAGATGTTTCCATGTCTCTTCATGTGAATTTTTTATTTTCATGTCTTTAACTATTGAAATAATGCAACTAAAACACACAAAACACAAACAGCTTATGCTTGAATAGTTAAAAAGAAAATTAACTTTCTCTTACCCAGACTAATAGTAGATCAACAAAACATATATATATATATATATATATATATATATATATATATATATATATATACTATTTTTGTGATACAATAATCTTAATAAGAAAAGAGATGAATAAACAGTAAAAATGTCTGTAAGTTACAGTTGATTTAATGAGAATGAACAGTCATAGGAAAATATCACTGGATAAAGAAAGGATAGTAACCAATGGTAATAAGATAGAGAACATTGCCCACCATCTTTATTCAGATTCATTTCTGTATCCTTTGGTCTTCAGAGACAAAGATATCCTTTTTTGGGTAAAGAACTCTATTGCATGATTCTTCATTGCATATTTCCCAGGAAGCATAGACAACCCTTCTTAGGTTTTATGAACTTCTGCAATGTATTGTTTGGGAAATAGGTAAGAATAAGTCTTCTTACTTCTGCTGTTTTAATCACATGCCAAAGTAGGTATCCAGAGCCCAATTACTAATTATGAGCCAGTTATTGTTAACCTTCTTTACTGAGGTAAATTATGGTATATAAATGATGCATGTTTGAAGAAGGAGGGTCATAAAAGGATGGCGTTGTAGTGGATGCTGAATAACTCCATATATCTACTTTTCTTTTGAAATACATTTTCTGAAATTAATCAGAAGTAAAAAACGCTAATTGGAAAAAAAACACATACACATATTCACACAGAGACACATACACAGACACACACAAACACACACAGACACACAGACACACAGTTCATCCTTCTGCCTATCTGGCTAAAGATATAAAAGAAAGAATGATGCATTTACTAGGGTAAAAATTTTATGTTAGGGATACATGAATCAATCAATAGTTTTTCAAATTATCTCACAAGTCTTTTGTGCCAACTCAAATGCTATAAATATTAGATGTGCCATACTGAAATTGCTTTTTTTCCCCCATAGAGATTTACTGACAAATCTAAATCCCTCAGCATTCTAAATGCAGACTTTAAGCAATGATAGATGTTAGTAGCCATTCTTCTATCACTTCTTCATCCCTTGCCTATGGAGCTGGTCACTTTTACTAGATGTCACACAGGGAAGAAACTTCTGAAGTAGTTTTCTTGGAGAATCCAATTTTTTTCCCAGACACTGAAATCGAAAGTTGCTTAATTATGAGTTCAGGGTGTGTAGCTCAGTGATTGCACAAGTGTTCAACATGTGGAATGCTCTGAGTTGACCTCCAGAAACATCGGCAACGTTCCTGAGTTAAAACTCATCTAATGGATACTGCCAAAACTTGTTTTAAATGAAAAATTATATTTCATAAAGACAGTCCTCTCAAGACCCATAAATCATAGTTGAATTTGGACATCCTTTTGAAAATTAAGAATAATTTTGACAATTTCTCCATCATTGTCAAATTACTCTAACTTTTTTAGCCATCTATTGTTTGAAAGTATAAATTAAATTCTGTTATACAATCAGAGCTATAGCTGTGAGCATGAACCATACAAAATTCACCATTATTTAAGATAAGCTTATTTGAAGTACAATGAATTAATATTGTCAGTTGATCATTATAGCAAATTGATAGTGTAGGTACAGATAAGTGAATATATTCCTTATTGATAAATGAGGGGCTGAAAGGCATCAATTAGGAAATTTGTGCAAGGTTTTGTTCTGAGAAGCAGAAAAGCAGTCTCATCCAGTAGCCGTTTGATTCCCTTTTCACTCCCCTTATATTGAATTGTTGATACAGTAACCTTCCAAGTGCAGTAATGTTGCTGTGTGGTCCATTGAAGGCCCTGGATGCTACTGTTGGCACTGTCATATGCAGTGACCAGGACCTGGGAAAATTGGATTAAAAGAAGAAAGGTCTCTATAACATTATAGCATAATCTTCAGCCCAATATCTCTGATAGACATATTTGCAAGGCAGGAACTATTGAGGACTTGCTTAGTCCCTCTTGGCAGAGTTTGGCCATCAACTCTGCCTGCATCTAAACTTGCAGAATTTTAGGCAGAATTCTGTCTGTGGTAGAAACAAGGACATTTTGCCCAGTGGCTGATTTTCCACATTTGAAGCCAACTCCATAAGGAGGTTTCTTGATACACATCTTCTTCTTTGAGGCAAGCTGGGTGTTGCCAGGAGTTAACTTGTCTTGTTGTCAAAGAATCTTTAGAATAATAAAAACATCTTTAAATGCCATATTCTGTAGGTCTTTGAGGTTTTTGAAGACCTTATTTAACTATTTTACTTCATATATCTATAGAATCATATCTATTAGACCTAGAATTTAATTCTTGTGAAAAAAGTAGACTAGCTTTTGACATGAGCATGATTTGCATCAATACACAAAATTCAATACCATTGAATTAAAAAATAACATTATTTGTGAGTAATAATCAGGGCCTTGAAATGAGGAGTAGATTCAATAATCTGCCTTTTGTTCTATCCTCCTTCTATATTTCTATATCCTCCTTTCTTTCTTTTCAGCTCTTATCTCCTTACCTACAAAAGAAAGAGAAAGGAAAAGAGATATGTCCCCGAGTCAAACCTAGTTTCCTCTCTTTAAAAGAGCAAAAATACTTATAACCAACTCCCAAAGAATAAGCATCTGTAGACCAAAGGAGTAAACAGAAACCTACCCACCCCCTTACAGGAAATGGAACATCGTTCACTTAAGGTTTCTTCAGGTTGATTTAGGGTGAATAATTCCTTTTAAGTCCTCCTAAATAAATTGGGTAAAATGGGTAAGTAATCCAGGGGTAGCATTTGTGGTCCGTTTTTTAAAAGTTGTGAAATTCCAGGCTTAATAGGAGTCCTGTGTGGGACAATCTGAACTGCTGGACCAATTGGGATCAGAAGTTTTCTACAACGCTGTCCTGGAAGCTATCCTATTCTGATGGGTACCCTCAACTGAGGTGCCTGGAGCTGGATCATGGAGGATGCAGGTTAACAGCATCTAGCTTGCTTAGAGGAATGAATCCTGTCAGGTCTGATCCAGGCTTGGTATCCAGGTCTTTTGTTCTGAAAACATAATTTCTCCCAAGTATTATACAGTTCTAACATTGTGATGGTGTGAGGTGTGCAGGTTGTACAGAGCAATTAAGACAGGTTGCTTATTGTATGAGCAGAAGTAGGACATCTGCAAATCTTCCTTCATGCCATATTAAGAATGGCATCTAATCATAAGTCACAGAGAATCTGTGACCAACATGAAGCCTTGTTGTTCATGAACATGAAGTTCAGGCAGTAAACAATCTAGGTCATTTTTTCGTTTTGGAAGCTGCTAACCTGCACTCTGGGTTCACTCAAGTACTTAAGTTTTATCCCTTCTCAAGTCTCTGATGAGTTTGAAGACCAGATAGTTTAGTCTGTCAAGTAAGCTCAGTAGGTTAGGGGTTAAGATGTTTCTAGATCATGATAGATGTTTTTCCATTTTATTATTTTATTCATATTACATCTCAATTGTTAGCCCTTCCCCTGTTTCCTCCCATTCTTCCCTCCCTCCCACTTCCCCCCTTCTCCCCTCCCCTATGTCTGTGACTGAGGGAGACCTCCTCTCCCTATATATGCTCTTAGAATATCGAGTCTCTTCTTGGTAACTTGCTATCCTTCCTCTGAGTGCCACCAGGCCTCCCCATCCAGGGGACGTGGTCAGAGAAGGGGCACCAGAGTTCGTGTGAGAGTCAGATCTCACTCTCCACTCAATGGTGGAGAATATCATGTTCGTCGGCTAGGTCTTGGTAGGGGTTTGAAGTTTAATGCCTATATTCTCCTTGGCTGGTGCCTTAGTTTGAGGAGGACCCCAGGACCCAGATCTGCCTGTCATAAAGTCATGATAGATGTTTTAATTTAATAGAGATGAGATATGATAGATATTAATCACTATTCAGAAATTTAGACCCAACAAGATAGGAAAGATGTTTACTTCAAGTTTGACAAATACAAATAGCCAAATCACTATGAATGTAACACTTATATAATTCCTGATTGTCTCATGGTTCTACCTGCTTTGTGTAGTTTGTTTTATCCATGTGTAATAATATAAATGTATATGTTAAAAAAGAAACATAAACAGGAATGGTGAGCCAGTCCTGCCCTGATGACATGGGAATGGGTGAGCCAGCCCTGCCCTGATGACATGGAAGCCAGTGAGCTGGCCCTGCTATGATAACAAGAGAGCGGGCCATAATCCAGGGCTCTGAGTGGACATCACCCCAACGTCTACCCCCATGTATGGCCTGCTGGAACACATGAAGGAGCCATATCTATAGATTCAGATTGAGAGTTTAAGAATCTCTTTGACACACAGCAACAATGAGATATACGACAGCAGTCCCAGTGAGGATCTGGTAACAATAGTGTAGGCCTCCAACCAGACCCATGACTCATAGCAATCAACATTTGAAAGTAAACACATGTGGACAAAAGGCTATATCATGTGATATACTACATCTTCTGTGATAAGAGTTTTTGTTCATTTGTTTGTTTTATTTACTGGGGGGAGGAAAGGGATTTTGGTGCATGATGTTCAAATTATAGACATTCAATAAAGGTTAAAAAAAGAAACATAATAGGAAATTAAAAAAATTAAAACCGGAAGAAAAAAAAGAAGAAAGGTGACATGGACTTTGTTTCCTGCTTTCTATAACTTCCTCCTTGTGAAGGGGCCTTGCCAGGCCACAGAGGAAGTGAATGTGCTCAGTTTTTATGTCACTTGATGTGCTGGGCTGGGTTGGTGTGGTGGCCGTGGAGGGGCTCCCTTTTTTTGAGGAGTAGGGGAAGGTAGATAGGGGGAATAGAGAGGGAGGGTGCAACCAGGAGGAGGGGAGGGAGGGGCCTACGATCGGGATGTAAAGTGAATAAGTAAGTAATAAACAAATAAATAAATAAATAAATAAGTTTGTAAAAATAGGAGAAAGGTGTGAAATAGAGAAACTTTCCAAGGAGATATAGGATGAGAAGTAAAGGAAGGAAGTATTCCCAAAGACTACCACAAAATGAAAGCATTGAGAATTCATATATTTTCATAATTTTATGGAAACATCAATATGTTATTCTTAATATTTCAACTACTTTCCTGTCAGAAATCTCATTAGTGAATGCATATGACTGCAAGGTGAGGCTAGATAATGTCTGAAGTATGGACAAATTTCCCTGAAAGATTAAATTTGTTATTACTAGTATGAACTAGTTTATGTATTCAGTTCTATACTCACAGAGTTCAGCAGACTGTTTAACACATAGCAAGCACTTAAGATTATTTAATCATTAATGAGCAGATGCATGATAAAAATCATGGAAAAGTAACTGACATGAATCATTAATGTAACTAATAGAGAAAATTAGAAAATAATTTGTTTAACTGCCCATAGTAACAACATCATATACCAAATTTGAATTTGAGCCTTTTTCTTTTCAGTCTTTATTTCTCATGTTTATATAATATGCATGTCTTAATATGTTCTATGTTTTTATTTCAATGGTTTGTGTGATATGTTATTTAATCACTCTATGTTTATGATCTTTATAAAGTTAATACTTAGGAATATCAAATGATTCACTATAAAGGTACAGCAGTTTGTTACAACATTACTCACTAAGGTGACAGTATGGTTTGGTGACTTTTAAAATGACATTTTACAAATATAGCTCCGTTTAAAAAACTGGATTATTTTCTTGGGCATGAGGCAAACTCTGTGAGTTTGGAGCCAGACTGGTCTATATAGTAAGTCCCAGGTCAGGTAAGGGTACATAGGGAGACTTTGTTTATTTTAAAAATGAATTATATTTTAGGATAAAGTCTCAGAAAAAGAAGTTAAGACATGATAGTTTTGTTTTAAGGGTGAAATTTTATTCTAAGACTCTAGCTCAATTTAGCTTAGTGTTTGAATACCTGATTTACCCATGTTCTTTGTTTAAAACTTGTGAGCTTCAACAGTTTGGTTGCTCATTAATCAACAAGCAGCATTCTCTTCTCTCTTGGGATTTCTTTCAGGCCTGTATGTGGTCACTCATTCAACAGTATTTACTAAATGTTCATTTTGCCATACACTGGTTAACACTAGGAATTTAACGTTGAAGAGAAAAATACTTACTTTCAAGAAGTTTGTGATCTATTTGACATTAAGGGAAAAGAAAAGCCCAAAATAATTTTACCTGTTCATTCTTTCTTCACTATGAACAAATTGAAATTGCTACTAGGCCATCCCTATTATCTGAGAGCATATAATTCAAACGAAGCGCAGATTGTTAACACAAGCTTTAAAAAAAACCAAGCACAAAGGTGCTAAGTTTGCATCAGATTTAAGGGAAAATGTCAAAAGAGCCATTGAATGAAGCATGAATATCAAAATGCCTACACCCAAGTGAAAATGCAAGTGATTAACAATCTCTTCCCCTTCAGGAAACTGCCAAGTTTTCTTTTGTGATGGTAGATTAAAATACTTTTATTCTGTACAATTTTCTTTCTTTCCAAAACGCTTTACCATTATCACATCTATTTAAAAATAACTTCCATCAGCATTCTATTCATTTTAGTCAATGATCACTTTTAGAACACTGTGAATGAGAAGTTGGGATAATTATACAACACAGTTAAGTCTATACATCTATTTAGGACCCCATTGAAGATAATACTTGACATTTGTGAAGTTGTTTTTATTTTAAAAAAATATATGGATAAATCCACATAAAATTGTCTTGGAATCTGCAACAAAGCCTCCATTCAGAATACAATCATGGAAAGAGCTAAAAGTCTCCAATTTGATACTCCTAAGCAACCATTTATCATAAAATTATTTTCTATCTATTTTCTGCCTTTTTTTCTATAATGACCATTATGCTTTCTAACTCCTGTCCTTTTGGTTTATGTATTTTCTACAATTGACTAAGTAAACTGCCAACATCAGAAGTCTAAATATAATGACTTCCTGTATTTTTTTTTAAATCTGCTTCCATTCGTTCTCTGAGCAAAGTAATTTGTACTATTATGTGCCCTTAAAGCATTCTGTACCTTCCAATGTGCCCAAGGTGCTACCATGCAATTTCCTTACTAACTAATAAGAACTCTATAAGACACAAAGCCTTTCCCCAAATGAATGGCTATAGACAGGTCTATTGACTTCTTTGCCTTCTTAGAACCATTGCTCTATGGCTTCTGATTGTCTTCCCTTCTCTCTGTGAGAACTATTCCCAATACCCAAGTTGTGTCTATGCACAGGCAGCATTTGCTGAATATTAATATAAAATACATATAACCAAACTAATCTCACCAGTTTGCAACAGTAGAGAAGACAGCAAATTTGGACATATCTGTAGCATCTAATCATTCTGAAAAGACAAAACCCAATCCAAGTATTGCCAGTTAATTGTTTTTAAGAGCGCACTACTGACCAGACAGTAAGCTGTCTCAGTCATCTCTTAGTTTTGGAAGCTGCTTGTCTGAACTTGGGGTTGAAATCTAGACAGTTGTAGTTTCACAGTTAAGCTTCTGTTGTTTAGTATTTAAGAAAATATTTTAAGATCTAGAAAGATGTTTCTTTCTCTCTCTCTCTTTTTTTTTTTTTAAGATTTATTTATTGCATGTGAATGCTTTATCTGCAGAAGAGGGCATCAAATCACATTATCTATGTTGTTTCTGGGAATTGAACTCAGGACTTCTGGAAAAGCAGGTGATGCTCTTAACCACTGAGCCATCTCTCCAGCCCAGAAAGATGTTTCTTAAGTTGCTAAATACAAGATATGATTTAGGTGCTAAACTTTTTTAGACTCATCAAGATAGGATAGATAGTATTTTCTTCAAGGTGGCCAAATACAAATGGGCTAAACATTTTGAATGTAACTTCTACATTTGGCTTTTTGATTGTTTCGTAACTGTTCTTCTTATATATAGTATTTTTTTGTAAATAAATAATTTTTAAAAAGATCTCACCCATAGGAGGCTGTCCTGTAATAAATATTACAGATGCTAGAAATTTCTTTTCATTTTCTCTGGAAGTTCCATTGTAATAATGTAAACTTCAGAGAATCTTCACACAATCTTTCTGAAAAGAAAAGAATTATAAATATTTTTAAAAATATATCCTAATACAAAGAAATTTAGTATTTTTGATGAAATAATTATTTATTTTGTAATTATTTTTGAAAAGGATAATATTTAAAAAGTAGATGAATAAAATATTTTGCAAAAATCTAGGAAATATCTTACCTTGACTATAAGACCAATAGACTAACTAGGGTTAATGTAGATTCTTAATTATTGAATTATATATAGAATATATATATAATAGTTAATTATATAAAGAAAAATAATATATTCTTATGATATAAGAATATAATTCTTAAATATATTGAAGATAACTTATGAAATATACTCACTTTTTCATTGGAAATTTTTAGATATTTGATATGGAAGAAAATTTTAGATACAAAACAAATGAAATTAAAGTTAGGTAATTAATGCTCATAAAAAAATCCTGGAAGGTGTCTGCTATAGTTTGAATGTTTTAAAGGTAGAACACTGATGGCCACCTTAGCTCACATCTTGGAGGGGTTTGGATCAACATTCCTAGTCAAGAACACCAAAATTTTTAGAGCAAAGCATGTGATTATTCAAAATAAATTATGCAAATTAAACAAAATGGCCTTTCCTATTATTTTCTGGATACGAGGTTAGGTGTATAATTTAAAAAATAATTTTATTTTTCAAAAATGTTGAATTTTATTATTATGGAAATGGCCTATAAATGTGTACTAATTTTAAATGAACAATATGACTATGTTAAAGCTTAAGCAATTATCTCATTTTAAAAATTAAATGAATAGACATGTTTTGAATGAGAGTTCGTTCTCTTTTTGAAAGTGTGCATAAGAAAACCATATATATTGAGACTACATTTGACTGTAGTATTAGCATCATTATATTATAAAACTTAGAAGTTATATTAATAACATTTTCTGGTCATTTCTGATATAATCTGCAAAGTATGATAAGAAACTCTAAGAAGTAACAATAATGTTCCTGACCTAATAAAATAATAATAATAATGATAATGATAATATTCTCACAGTTATTGTGTCAACTATCTAAAAAATATAAAGTTACAAATTCCTTAGAAAATATGAGAGTATAAACATAAATATTTAAAAGACAAAATAGCAAAAGTAGCTTCTACCCTTAAGTTTATAATCTCTAGAGGCATTGAGTTTTGACCAGGCTCCCAGTTGATAAAATCTAATCAGAAAGTGGTTCATTACTCTGTAACAGCCATGCCAGTGTTGCATCAGTGGGTACATCTTGCCTGGCAGATATCGGAGCATGCGTTGTCTAACACTAGGTATAACCATTTCTCCACGAAATCCATATATGTACCTTCTGACACGATAAATGCTAGTCATCAGGAAATAAGTGTTTGGCATACTAATTCAACTGCACTGCTTTCAGCCTTGCACTTCTTTGTGCAGTGGTCAGGAGTCGATGCAGAAACTCATAAGGGATCAAAGGGTTGAGACTAAATAAATATGAATTCTCCTCCTTAAGTGGACATTTTTATCCGGACCACGGCTCATGTTACGTCACAGAAAAGGAGATGGGATGAAAGTAAAACTGAGAGGATGGTAGGGATTGCTGTGAAATTTTGTCTTCTAGGTGTAAAATAACTATTACATTTATGAACCAAGAGCAGTATGTTTCTTATGCAAAATCTGCACGAGATTGAGTCAGCAAAAAATTCAAGCGTAGATGTGGAAGATGACACAAAGCCCTGCCTCCAAACGAGGAGCTATTGGTACCTCATTGATGTTGAGGGAGTGGAAGAAAGAAATTGAAAAAGGGTCATTGTTAACAAGAATCCAGGAAGAGTTGCACAGTGGAAATGGAGCTGAATATGATAACATTTCATTGTATACATATATGAAATTCTCAAACAAAATATAAAAATATACAATACCTTAAAAGTTAAAACCATGAAACCTAAATATAAACTCTTCTCTGTTTCCCAAGTCGAAGTGCTTCTTTGTACACAGCTTGGAGCTGGGTGAGGGGCACAGGAAGTTGACCTTCCTTCCTGCCTTCTTCAGTGTGCCTTTTAAAACATTGCTGAGACACCTCTGTAGGCTCCCATCTGACTCCTGCACCCTTGTGAAGGTGGTTAGGAGAATGGGTATAGAAAACTTTTTATATATAAATCCAAGAACTTTAGGGAAAAGCAGCACTTAAAGAATTATAGACAAAAATACTAAATCAATTAAATGTCAACCCGAGAAAGGAAATAAAAATATAGAAACAGAATTGAAAAGAGGAAAAGACAGTAGAGATAAAATAACAGATAAAGAAACCAACTATCACCAAATAATCCAAGACATACCTTTTATGGGAAAGTAAATAAATCATTTGCAAACCTGGATAAAAACAAAAGGATGCAAATACAGAAAACAAGTCAGGAGCAGAAGGCACAGTCTGGACTATGACAAACATGTTATTTTTCTGAATTCTGTTTAAGAAACTATGAAAGCATACTCAGGCATTAGCAGCCATGTCTGTGATCCCAGCATCTAGGAGGCTCAGTCAGTAGGTGTTGTAGCCATGAACCAGCTAGTCCATAGATTACAAAGCCAGTCGTTGAAAAGTGATTAGCTCACAAGGCTGTGGAATAATCAATGGCTTAATCCATTTGTAGTTTGATGACACTATGGGCGGTCGTGGAAACTGTAGGAGGTATTGTATATTTAGAGGACGAACATGTTCCCCACTTCCTCCCTGTCTGCTTCTGCCTCTGCTTCCTGGTTGCCTTGAGAAGAGCAGCTTCCTCCACATATTTTTTTTGCCTTTTTAAAAATTAATTTATTCTTGTTACATCGCAATGATTATCCCATCCCTTGTATCTTCCCATTCCTCCCTCCCTCCCATTTTCCCCTTACTCCCCTCCCCTATGACTGTGCCTGAGGGAGACTTCCTCCCACTTTATATGCTCATAGGGTATCAAGTCTCTTCTTGGTAGCCTGCTATTCTTCCTCTGAGTGCCACCAGGTCTCCCCTCCAGGGGACATGGGACATGGTCAAATATGAAGAACATTATGATAGGCAGATTTGGGCCCAGGTTTCCCGCTCAAAATATGGCACCAGCCAAGGACAATATAGGCCATAAACTTCAAACTCCTACCCAGATCTAGCCAATGGACAGGACGTTCTCCGCAGTTGAGTGGAGAGTGGGGTATGACTTTCACACCTACTCTGGTGCCTCTACGTATTTTTTAACTGTCAAGATAGGATGTCTTGACTCAAGCCCAGCACAATGAGCCAGCTAACCTTTTATCATAACTGTGGACAATTTTTTGTCAACTTCCATGTTGTCTCAGTGGAGAAATCTCCCATCTGATGCTCCGCTTTGCTACTCTATCACTAGAGCGCAGTTGTCAAGGCTTCCGGAACCCACAGAAAACAAGACTGGAGAGAAATGCAGATTGGATTTCTCAGATGAAAATATGTGGTTTAGTCTCTTAGCTGCTTAGTTACAGAGGCGCAGCTGCCTCCCTGAAAGCTTAACAGAAGGTGGAAAACTTTATTTCAAATCTTCATCTGTTCAGATAAGAAAATGGAAGCATCCCTTTTAGCTTATTATGTTTGTTTACTAAACTAAGCAGAGTGACAGTTTCATAAACTCTCTGAAATGTTGCATTTCAGTTATACATACACAATACACTAATTAAAAGAATTTAATAGGTTCCTAGATTTCGTATGACCATGTTTATATTATTAAAGGTAAATTTCCCATCTTATACATATTTTTATCACCTGGTTTCTAATTGAGTGGACTAAATTTTTATTTCACTTAATTACAACTATGCAAAAGATTCCAAACACTGAATATAGGTAAAAAGTGTTAATATTAAAAAAATTTCAGTGATTATTAAAACTGATTAAATGTCTTCTAAGAAATTGCAATATAAATATTTGAATTGGGTTTAAAATGGTACAAAGATAATCCCTGATGATTCTGAAATTTAATGTTTTGTGTAAACATTTAAAATTCTCACTGAATTAACACTTTAGTAATTGAGACAGAAAGGAGACATCGCCTTAATCAAATGCATCATCTACACTAATTGAAACAATAAATGAATAAATAAAATTAAATATATCACAACTGTTTCATCTCTCATGGTCTAGCTAGTTTTATTTCAACTTGACAAATCATCTGGGAAGAGAGACTCTCAATTGAGAAAGTGCCTCCACACAATTTGCCTATGGTCAACTTGGTAGAGTACTTTCTCCATAGCTTTAAAAAATTTTTTTTATTAATTTATTCTTGTTACAACTCAATGTTTATCCCATCCCTTGTATCCTCCCATTCTTCCCTCCCTGCCATTTTCCCATTATTCCCCTCCCCTATGACTGTTCCTGAGGGGGATTACCTCCCCCTGTATTTACTCTTAGGGTATCAAGTCTCTTCTTGGCAACCTGCTGTCCTTCCTCTGAGTGCCACCAGGTCTCCCCCTCCAGAGTACATTGTCAAATGTGAGGCACCAGAGTACGTGAGAAAGATATATACCATTCTCCACTCAACTGTGGAGAATGTTCTGACCATTGGCTAGATCTGGGTAGGGGTTTAAAGTTTACCACCTGTATTGTCCTTGGCTGGTGTCTTAGTTTGAGCGGGACCCCTGGGCCCAAATCTGCCTATAATAATGTTCTATTTGTAGGTTTCTAGGACCCTCTGGATCCTTCTACTTTGCTATTCTCCCATGCTTCTCTCATTTAGAGTCCCAATAGGATGTCCTCCCCTCTGTCCCAGTTTCCTGGTAAGTGAAGGCTTTCGTGGAACTTGCCCCTTGGGCTAGGATGCAGATATAAGTAAGTATATACCATTTGATTCTTTCTGCTTCTGGGTTAACTCACTCATTATGATCATTTCTAGCTCAATCCATTTATCCACAAACTTTGGGAATTCCTTGTTTTTTATAGCTGAGTAGTATTCCATAGTGTATATGTACCACAGCTTCTTTATCCATTCTTCTACTGATGGACACTTAGGCTGTTTCCATGTTCTGGCTATTATGAATACGGCTGCTATGAACATGGTTGAGCAAATTTTCTTGTTGTGTGCTGGAGCATCTTCTGGGTATATTCCAAGGAGTGGAATAGCTGGGTCTTGAGGAAGCCCTATTCCCATTTTTCTGAGATAGCACTAGATAGATTTCCAAAGTGGCTGTACTAGTTTGCATTCCCACCAGTAATGAAGGAGTGTTCCTCTCTCCCCACAGCCTCGCCAGCATGTGGTGTCACTTGAATTTTTGATCTTAGCCATTCTGATGGGTGTAAGATGGAATCTCAGAGTTGTTTTGATTTGCATTTCCCTGATGACTAAGGAGGTTGAGCATTTCTTTAAGTGTTTCTCAGCCATTTCATATTCCTCTGTTGAGAATTCTCTGTTTAGTTCCAAGCCCCATTTCTCAATTGGGTTATTTGGTTTGGTGGTGTTTAATTTCTTGAGTTCTTTATATATTTTGGATATTAGACCTTTGTCAGATGTAGGGTTGGTGAATATCTTTTCCCAGTCTGTAGGCTGTCGCTTTGTTCTCTTGACAATGTCTCCTGCCTTACAGAAGCTTCTCAGCCTCATGAGGTCCCATTTATTAATTGTTGACATTCAGGTCTGGGCCGTTGGTATTTGTTCAGGAAGTTGTCTCCTGGACCAATATGTTCCAGGCTCTTCCCCACTTTTTCTTCTAAGTGACTTAGTGTCTCTGGTTTTATGGTCTGTAATCCACTTGGATTTGAGTTTTGTGCAAGGTGACAAATATGGGTCCAGTTCCATTTTTTTACACATAGACCTCCAGTTATACCAGCACCATTTGTTGAAGATGCTATCCTTTTTCCATTGAATGGATTTGGCTTTTTTGTCAAAAATCAAGTGACCATATGTGTGTGGATTCATATCTGGGTCTTTGATTCGATTCCACTGATCAACCTGCCTGTTGCTGTGCAAGTACCATGCTGTTTTAATTACTACTGCTTTATAGTACAGTTTGATATCAGGTATGGAGATTCCTCCGGAGCACCTTTTATTGGACAAGATTGTTTTAGCTATTCTGGGTTTTTTGTTTTTCCATATGAAGTTAAGAATTGAACTTTCAATGTCTTTAAAAAAATTGTGTAGGTATTTTGATAGGGATTGCATTGAATCTGTAGATTGCTTTTGGCAGGATGGCCATTTTTACTATGTTAATTCTCCCGATCCAGGAGCAAGGAAGATCATTCCATCTTCTCAGGTCATCTTCAATCTCTTTCTTCAGAGTTTTGAAAAATTTTTTCAAACAAGTCCTTCACTTGCTTAGTTAGAGTAACTCTTAGATATTTTATATTGCTTGTAGCTAATGTGAAGGGTGTGGTTTTCCTAATTTCTTCCTCTGCAAGCTTGTCATTTGTGTATAGGAAGGCTACAGACTTTTTTGAGTTAATTTTGTATCCAGCTAAGTTGCTGAAGGTGTTTATCATCTGTAGGAGTTCTCTGATGGAATTTTGAGGTTCACTTATGTACACTATCATATCATCTGCAAATAGGGATAATTTGACTTCCTCCTTTCCCATTTGGATACCCTTGATCTCCTTTTGTTGTCTTATTGCTCTGGGTAGAACTTCGAGTACTATATTGAAGAGATATGGAGAGAGTGGGCAGCCTTGCCTTGTTCCCGATTTGAGAGGAATTTCCTTGAGTATCTCACCATTTACTTTGATTTTGGCTATTGGCTTGCTGTATATAGCCTTTATTATGTTGAGGAAAGTACCTTGTATCCCCGATCTCTCTAAAACTTTAAACATGAATGGGTGTTGGATTTTATCAAATGCTTTCTCTGCATCCAAGGAGATGATCATGTGGTTTTTTATTTTCAGTTTGTTTATATGGTGGATTACATTGATGGATTTCCATATATTAAACCATCCCTGCATGCCTGGAATGAAGCCTACTTGGTCATGATGAATGATATCTTTGATGCGTTCTTGTATTCGTTTTGCAAGTATTTTATTTAGTATGTTTGCATCGATGTTCATAAGAGAAATTGGTCTGAAATTCTCTTTCTTTGTTGAGTCTTTGTGAGGTTTAAGTATCAATGAGACTATGGCCTCATAGAATGAATTTGGTAATTTTCCATCCATTTCTATCTTTTGGAGTAGCTTGAAGAGTGTCGGTATTAGCTCGCCCTTGAAGGTCTGGTAGAATTCTGCACTGAAACCATTGGGCCCTGGGCTTTTTTTGGTTGGGAGACTGTCAATGATTGCTTCTATTTCTGTAGGGGAAATGGGACTATTTAACTTGTTTATCTGTTCTTCACTCAACTTTGGCAAGTGATATTGATCAAGAAAATCATCCATTTCCCTTAGATTTTCAAATTTTGTGGCATATATGCCTTCAAAGTAGGATCTTATGATTCTTTGTATTTCTTCAGTGTCTGTTGTTATGCCTCCCTTTTCATTTCTGATTTTGTTGATTTCAATACTGTCTCTCTGCCTTTTAATTAGTTTTGCTAACGGTCTATCTTCTTGATTTTCTCAAAAAACCAGCTTTTGGTTTGGTTGTTTCTTTGGACTGTTTTCTTAGTTTCTAAATTGTTAATTTCAGCCCAGAATTTGATTATTTCCAGGCGTCTACTCCTCTTGGGTGTTTCTGCTTCTTTTTTTTCTAGGGCTTGCATTTGTGACGTTAAGATGCTTATGTGCGATGTTTCCATTTCTTTTTAAAGGCACTTAGTGCTATGAATTTTCCTCTTAGCACTGCTTTCAATGTATCCCACAAATTTTGGTATGTAGTTCCTTCATTTTCATTGAATTTCAGAAACTCCTTGATTTCTTTCTTTACTTCTTCCCTGACCCGGGTGTCATTTAGCAGAGAGTTGTTTAGTTTCCACATACGTGTAGGCTTTTTGTTATTTCTGTTGTTGTTGAATTGTAGCCTAAGAGCATGGTGATCTGATAAGATACAAGGTATTGTTTCAATCCTATTGAATCTATTGAGGCTTGCTTTGTGACGTACGATGTGATCAATTTTGGAGAAGGTTCCATGGGTTGCAGAGAAGAAGATATATTCTTTCTTGTTTGGGTGAAAGGGTCTATAGATATCTGTTAGATCCCTTTGATCCATGGCATTGGTTAATGATGTTATTTCTCGGCTTAGTTTCTGTTGAAGTCTCCCACTATTATTGTGTGGGGATCGATGTGTGGTTTAAGCCTTTTTAGGAGATCTTTTACAAATGTGGGTGCCCTTGTATTGGGAACATAGATGTTCAGAATTGTGATGTCATCTTGGTTGACTTTACCTTTGATGAGTATGAAGTGTCCTTCCTCATCCCTTTTGATTAATTTTGGTTGAAAGTCTATTTTGTTCCATACTAAAATGGCTACGCCTGCTTGCTTCTTGTGACCATTTGCTTGGAATATTTTTTTCCAACCTTTTACCCTGAAGTAATGCCTATCATTATGGGTGACATGTGTTTCTTGGATACAGAAGAATGTTGGATCTTGTTTATGCACCCATTCAGTTAGTCTGTGTCTTTTTATTGGAGAATTGAGACCATTGATGTTGAGAGATATTAATGACCAGTGACTGTTAAGAGTCTTAATTTTTTTTTCCAGTCGAGCATTTGTGTAGTTATGTTTTTGCCATGGGATAGTCATATATTTCCTGAGTAGTTTTGGTTGTAGCTTGACCCTTTGGGATGGAGTTTTCCTTCTAGTACCTTCTGTAAAGCTGGATTTATGGATAGGTACTGTTTGAATTTGTTTTTGTCATGGAATATTTTGTTTTTTCCATCAATGGTTATTGACAGTTTTGCTGGGTAAAGTAGTCTGGCCTGGCATCTGTGGTCTCTTAGGGTTTGCAGGATCTCTGTCTAGGCCCTTCTGGCTTTTATGGTCTCTGCTGAGAAGTCGGGTGTAATTCTGATAGGTTTGCCATTAAATGTTATTTGGCCCTTTTCCCTTGCAGCTTTTAATATTTTTTCTTTGTTCTGTATGTTTTGTGTTTTGATTATTATGTGACGGGCAGTTTTTCTTTTCTGGTCAATTCTATTTGGTGTTCTGTAGGCCTCTTGTATTTTTGTAGGTATCTCTTTCTTTAGATTGGGGAAATTTTCTTCTATGATTTTGTTGAGAATAGTTTCTGGGCCTTTGAGTCTGATATCTTCTCTTTCTTTAATGCCTATTATCCTCAAATTTCTTCTTTTCATGGTGTCCTTAATCTCTTGGTTGTTTTGTGTCAGTTTTCCAGATTTGGCGTTTTCTTTAATGGTTGCTTCAAGATCTGTGATTGTATCTTCTAGACCTGAGATTCGTTCTTCCATCTCTTGGATTCTGTTAGAAAAGCTCACCTCTGTGTTGCTCACCTTCTTCTCTGAGGTCTCACACTCTCTTTTTTCTTCTGTCTGTATGTTTATCATTGAATCCATTTTCATTTTCAGATCTTGAACTGATTTTTTGATTTCTTTCATCTGATTGTTTGTATATTCCTGAGTTTCTTCCATTGCCTCTTTATAGGTCTTCAGAGCTTGAACCGTTTTATTTATTTCTTTCATCTGGTTTTTTGCATTTTCCTTCAATTTTTCCAGTTCCACTCTATGTGCTTCTTTTATGTCTCTCACCTGTTTGGTTGTGTCTTCCTGCATTTGATTATGAATTTTATTTATTTCCTCCATTACCATCCTCATTACTAAGGATTTGAGGTCATTTTCTTGTATTTCCATTGTATTTGAGTTGTCTGGGTTGTTTTCTTTCGGATAGCTGGAAACTGGGGTTTTTTGCGTATGCTTTTTCGCTGTCCTTTAGACATCTTGCCGTCTTTGATTTTGTTGTGTAGCTTCCAGAGTTGTATGGAGGGGGTCTGATTATAGATTCACTTGTTTTCTCACGATTTCCCTAGGCTGGGTACTCTAATGCTTCATTGATATGGATGTTAGGAGGTTAGCCCTGTTGTTTTGGACTCTCACAGCCAGTGATCTTCAGCTCTCCAGTGCTGTGGGTCCTGCAATCGTTCTGGGTCTCTGAATGAGCGTTGCATCAGGCCACGGTATCCACAGCCTTCTGTGCCTCCTGCCAAGTCCAACCAGGAACACTGGGCCTGAACCACGGGCCGAACTCAGCTAGATCATCAGGGCCTGAACCGTCTGCCGAACTCAGCTAGGGAGTCTGGACCCAAAATGCACACAGGGTCCAGCCAGAATTTTTGGGCTGGGACTACGTACCAAGCTCAGCTAGGGGCTTTTGGCCCAAAGTGCATGCTGTGGTCAGTTATTGACTCAGGGCCCGAACTGTCTGCCAAGCTCAGCCAGGAATTCTGGATTCAAACTGCACACTGTGTCCAACCAGAGTCTTAGAGCTGGTGGAACTGAGTACTCCGCCCAGCCTGCGTCACAGCAAGAGAACTGCGGCTGCGCTGAGTTAGCGCCGGTGGTGGAACCAAGTGCTCCGCCCAGACTGCGTCACCGCAGGGGAGCTGCCACTGAACTGAGGTGGTGCCTAGGGTGGAACTGAGTGCTCCACCCAGCCTGTGCCACAGCAGGGGAGTTGTGGCTGTGCTGAGTTAGTGCCTTGGGCAGAATTGCTTGCTGGGCTGAGCCAGGACCCAGGACTTTGGGGCCGAACTGTCCGCCGAGTCCAGTCTGGGTCCTAAGGCACCACACGACCCAGATCCTGCCCAGAGTCCCCTCTCCCGTAGCAACTCCCACTGGCCACCACACCAATCGCCTCCACCAGAAGGCTATGAGCTGCAAACCTCAGCCACTGGAGCTGCTGCCACTGGTGCCGCTGGTGCTGCTGCTGCTGCCTCTGCCACTGCTGCCTCTGCTGCTGCTGCTCCGATCCCCATAGCTTTTTTTAAAAATCATCTCCTACTCCATTTGAGTTTCTGCCCTGACTTCCCACAGCACTGGAGTTGCAAGCTGAAATAAATTCTTTCTTCCTCAACCTGTTTTTTCTCATGGTGTTTTATCACAGCACTAGAAACCCCAGCAGAGACACCTTGCAGATAGAAGTGAGATCTCTAGAGTAATAACAGGCTGCTACTTACTACCCAATGAGCAGAGAATATGACAGACTCTGAACTAAAGACACGTCAAGATTTAAAATGAATGTGTTTCTTTAAGAAGTTCACCAGGTAGCCATTAGGCACATGAGCTGCAGCAGTAGATCTACTCATGCCAACACTGGGGCCTGATTTGACTGTGTTTTCCAAAGGTTCATACACTTGAATCTTAATGCCCAGTGTGGAAGGGTTGAGGTGGGGAACCTTTATATAATGGGGTGAAGTGCAGTGTAATCAGTGCGGTGTAATCATGTTGTGGAGGCACCATCCTCATGAATGGATTAATGCTGCTGTCACTGAGTGTGCCAATTCTCATGTTAGTGGGTAATTATAGGGGGAGTCCCCTGGGTTATTGACCCTTTTAGTCCTTGGCTTGCTTTCTTCCCACTTCTTTACCATGTTGTGCCATAGGCAGGGAGGCCTCCTCAAGATGCCAGTACCATACTCTACAAGAACCAGGAGCTAAATAAACATTCTACTTTATAACATGAACGGTCTTGAGTATTTGTCATACGGAAGGAAAATCACTGAAACAGGTTCACCAGAGGCCTCAGGCAGCCTGGGAAATGCCTCTTTTCTTCTTTACTCACCTCTGTCTTATTCCTTCTTCAAATGAGCTGTTGACCTAGAGGACACACATCTTATGAAACAGCAGAGAAACAGGAACTAGAGTAGGCTGCTCCAAGGCCCAGTGTTGTTCCATGTGACAAGGACAGAGCTCATTTTGGAAAATGATAAACAGGAGTATCTGCCACAGGTTCAAGCATAGGTGATCTTCGGAGCCATCTGAAGGTAACATAGCTCTGCTTGGAGAGCTGCATGATCACCTTTGCCTTTTACAAGCAGTGTGTCTATAAGATTGATTAGCAGAGCCTGTGCATGTCAGACTCACTGAGAACCAAAGAAGCAGCCATGGATTCACCGCAAAGGTATGGGCAAGGTACATCTGTAAACCCAGGAGCTGGGAACGAAAATGCAAGAGAAATAAAAGGGTGTTGGAAAAGCACAGAGAGTGTTGTGGTCATGTGGGTCAAACGAGCAACTCTTACAGTACAGCCTTCTTAGCAGACCTCACAGAGGGGGAAACACAGGAAACCACACAACATAACTCCCTTCCGTTCTTCTCATCTCTCCACAAGCTCTCCTGAAGAGACCCACAGTTTGATCTTTCAGAGTTCTGCAGAAGAGAAAACTCAAGGTCTTACCGGTTTAGCTCTCTAGTGTATTTTGTATTAGTTCAAGGGCCCACTTTCATGACTTCATTTCATCTTGATTACTTTCTTACTCTGAAAATAGTCACTCTGGAATTGAGGATTCAATCCCATTATTTGAAATGAGAGTGGGTATATAAGTTACATCTACCCACATCTAAAATGTTAAACAGTGATAGCAATTGTACTACAGAAATCAATAGCTACTTTCCAGAGGCTTAGACAATTATGTCAAATGTGAAGTTTCCTTTTATTTGTAGATGAATATTAAGTAAAAAGTAGATGCACTATTTTTTTTTAATAAAGTGGATGGTATGCCAGAGCATGATCAAGTTTTAATTCTTACATTTTCCTTTGCACAGTCAGCTGAGTTCTGAATGCTGTTTTTAGTCCAAAAAAATTGCTCAGCAGATGCCTTTGACAGATTGTGTAAAGTAAGACCATCAATAGGTGGATGCCCGTGAGCACAAGCACTGCTGTTCCTGAAGAACTTTCTAGTCCTTGACAACAGTTAAACACACCCATTTTGAATAGTTCAATAAAGCAAAGTCTTAGAATTCATAGCTTATCACCCCACTAACAGCTAATCCTTTCAAAAATATCAGTACCATTTCTCTTCCAATCCTTGCATCTGGACTTTAACTACAAAGTAAAGCTGAAGTAAACCTCCCATCTTTGTACCGTATAAGTAAGGGATGCTTGGTGCCATTCATCTTGTGTTTATTTTACGTTACAAATTTGTAGAACTTATTGGAATGGAAATCTCCATTGTATACTATAGTCTGCTCACCCCACTGCAGAGCCAAGCATAACATATGAATGCTAAATGTAGAGTTCTAGGAGCTGCTCAATGTGGCTACACAGTCAGTCTTCTAGTTCATCCAGATAAAGCTGATTTCACTCAATGTGCCATTTCTATATTAAGTGAAAACTTTTGCCTTTGTTGTCAGAGAAAATTCAATGATTTTCTGAATCATTTACAAAAAAGTTAGAAGAAAAAAAAAAGGATCTCATTATGAAACTACTCAAATGTATCATTGTAGACATTTAATCTTCCTTCCATGACATTCATTTTTATTCTTTCCCATTGCTGTTTATTACAGTAATTTCCCTAAAATGAAGCTTTAATTGTAGAGGAATTTTAGTCCAGAAACATGGCTGCTGTAGCAAGCAATTATATCTGAAGAGTTGGTCTATGTGATCCAGCTGGAATGCAGACATGCCACACACCTTTAATCCCTCTGGTTGGAATACATACATGTGCTTGGTACATATGTTTAATTCCAAATGTTGAAGGTAAAGATAGTTTGTAGAAGAAACACCAATGCTTGAGAGTGATGTCTATTTGAGGGGCAAACAAAGTGAAAAATCAGAGAAAGAGTTGACAGAATGAGCCACAAATGGAAGATGCCCAACTCTCACCAGAAAAGCAGAAAAGAGAGAGAGAGAGAGAGAGAGAGAGAGAGAGAGAGAGAGAGAGAGAAAAAAAAAAAAAAAGGATTTAAGCATCCAGCCCAGAGGCAGAAGAGGAGGCAGCAGTTTTAATAAGGGATTTTTTGAGTTTTACAGAGACAGGTTGAAAGAACAGGCTAGACACAAGTGAAGACAGAACAAGCCAGAGAGTGAGAGGGGAGGGAGCAGGTGAGAACTTACTGCTAAAGTTAGTATGAGGACAGGCGAAGCAATTCAGTCAGAAACTGAGAGAAGCCAGTTTGAATCAGTCATCTTGGAGAGGAGTTTGAGCCAGAACAACTGAGTTGAAGCATCCAGCCCAAGCTCAGAAAGAACTAGAAAGGGGTACCTTATTCAGCAGTAAGTCTCAGAAGCTGAAAACATTCTAAGCCTAGGTTAGATTGTATGGATCCTAGAAGCTTCTAAGACTAGGCTTAGGTTAGCAGATGGATGCAGTAAGCTTCTGGGATGAAATTTACCTCTGGTGAATAAAAGTTGCTTTAACAATTGACATAGTTGTGCCTTCAACCTCATTAAGATAACTGAAGATAGGCTCTCCTTTCTCTAAGAGAGCAATCTCTGTTAACACATTTTTTTCCTGGTACCTGGCAAAGGATAGGTGGACATCCTGGACTTGTAAAGTGCAGGGTGAAGGTTGATAATCATAAGGAAAGTACTTCTAATTGTTGTTCATGAGTTCCAAATACTTTTCTCTGAACACCTGCCACTGCAAGGCTGTTTCCCCTTTGCCTTCAGCCTCCAGCTTTAAATGGGACTATTTATGGACAGGGACGTCTCTCCTATAGCTTTGCAAACTAGGACTTAGCAAACTGTATGTGGTGAACAATTTCATTTCAAAAGGCTCTTCCTCCCTTTGAAGTTGGTTTTTGTCACTGATAGATGTGCTACAGTTTGCGTCAGACATGTCCTCTACAGATGTGTTCTAAATATTCCATCTCCAAGTGGTGATGCTAGTTTGGAGAGATAGGGAAATGTTTGGAGGTGAACCTAGTAGGGGAAACCATGGTTCTGGGCTCTGGTTCCTGCTTTTCTTCCTGAACCACCAAGTTGTGAAATAGGTCAGGCATATGTTCGCAGTCACTATGGACCAAGTAGATCCTGCATACGTATGCTCTAAAATAACATCTGGTCATTTTATTCTTATTTATTTATCATTGTGTGTGTGTGTGTGTGTGTGTGTGTGTGTGTGTGTTCATGTGTGTTTATGTGTGTTCGTGTGTGTCTGTGAGTGTGAGTGTTTGAGTGTGTGTGTGTGTGTGTGTGTGTGTGTGTGTGTGTGTAGCCATATATTACTTATCATTATGGCTTATTTCTATTGCAGATCCATGATTTCATATTTTTCTTTTTGAGAGAAAAGAGGGTTGAGCAGGTCTGACTCCCTCTCCGATTGAAGAGACAGTCATGTGATCTAGGTTAACCTGCATATACATCAGAAGATGAGCATGACTGGCTCACAGAGAGATATACCATGCAAGGCAGGTGAGTTTGTACAAGAGAGCCAGAAAGTTTGTCCAAAAAGGTGAAGAAAGGTTGTCCCCACTCCCCTCAGCTAGCAGCTAGCAGATAACATGGAAAAGAGCTAAAGCTGTGTTTGTCCTGAGGCAGAGCATAAAATAGTCAAGGCTAGATACAGCAATTTGGGTTCTACCTTGGGAATTTTCAGCTACACTAACTAATCAGTTTTTGTTTTGTTTTGTTTTAACTCAAATTGCTTCGGACTGTGTTTTGTTACCAAAAAGATCCTGACTCATTTGTCAATTTAAATTTCTTAAGACTCAGTAGGTAATGTATCAAATAGTGGCAATGAAAAGTATAGTTGCATTAAAGAGTTTTAATAACATGATATGAAACTACACTTTATGTGCTGGTAATTCTAAAAATACTCATTCTTTTTGAGGTGTTGATTGTCAGCACTGCTGTAAATGCTTTACAAATGCAAATTCAAAGATCTCCAAATAACTGAGATGTGTTTTTCTGGTGAAGAAACTGAAAAGCACCAAATTTTTACAAAATTGTTTTCAGTCACAGAGACATTGAATAGGAAAGGTTAAGAGTTAACACAAAATAAGATCCAAAGGCTTCTCTCCATCCTGGTATGACTTGCCACTGCCCATATATTTACTAAAGTCTTTGTTTCTGCAGCAACTGTTGCATGTGCCCATTACAGATGTTGTTTGCAAATAGTGAATTCTCATTCTGGGGATTTTGTCAACATCACCAGCATAGGTGCTTTAATCTAAAATTGTCAAGCACAGTAATAGGTTTTCTCTACTAGAGAAATAAGACAATTTGAACCGAATTAAAAGAAAAAGAAAAAGACAGGTTTATTTGGGAAAGGGCTCGCAGGCAAGATCACCAGCCTCCAGGAACAAGGGGTTGGGGGTGGGGGGACGATCAAAGGCAAGCTATGCTATGGTGGGGAGGTTTTTTTAAAAATAGATTTTAGGTGGAAAATGACGTGTCTGCCACATGCTGGCCTTATGCCCAGGTATGGTTATCTAGGGCTGGGGGTAGGGGCGGGGAGAGGGTTTGGGGTGACTAAAGACTTCAGTTGCGAGGTTGAAACAGCCACTAGGAGTGCAGGACGAGGCTGTTAACACCCTTTCTTTGTGTGGAGGCTTTCTGAGTGGGCAGGATTAGAGAGGGAGAGAGGAATGTAATTTACAAGACCAGGTTGCGGGTGTGGGTCAGCCTGGGACTCCAACCAAACACATAGAGCTACTGCTTTTGCTTCCTTAGGTCTGAGATGGGAAGTGATTGGCACCCCTGACAGGGAGTGGGTGTGGGGAAACTGATACACGGCCCTACTGTTTAAAGAAACATTGCGATGCCCCAGGAGCAGGTGGTATGTGCCGATCTAAGAAGATAAAAGAGGTCACGAAAACATAAATCTCTGATTTTTTTTCAAATTTCTTTTTTCTTTTTAATATCCCGATTGTAGCTCCCTTTCTCCCTCGCCCTCTCCCCTAGTCCTCAGAAAGGGAGAGCCCTCCTCCCCTATCATTGGACCTTAGTTTATCAACTCTCATCTGGACTGCCTGTATCCTCTTCCTCCGTGGCCTGGCACCAGAGTCCATGTCAGAGAAGCCCCTACTCCTCATATTACGGGACCCACAAGAAGACCTTGCTGCTTATACTACATCTGAGCAGAGGATTCAGGTCCTCATCATGCATGGTGCATCAGTCTCTGCAGCATCCACTCCTTCCCCAGCCCCTACATTTGTTGGTTCCATTGGTCTCCTTGAGGAGCTCCTGTCCCCTTTATCCCCCAATTCTTCCATAAGACTCCCAGCACTCCACCCCAAAGTGTGGCTGTGAGTCTCAACATCTGCTTCGACCATCCTCTGGGTAAAGAGTTTCTCAGAGGATCTCTATGGTAGGCTCCAATTCTAAGATTCCACCTTACACCCCTCAGAATGGTTAAGATAAAAAACTCAAGTGACAGCACATGCTGGCGAGGAGGTAGAGAGAGGGGAACACTCCTTCATTGATGGTGGGAGTACAGACTTATACAACCCCTTTGGAAATCAATCTGGCGCTTTCTCAGAAAGCAGGGAGTGGGCTGGAGAGATGGCTCAGAGGTTAAGGGCACTGACAGCTCCTCCAGAGGTCCTGAGTTCAATTCCCAGCAACAATATGGTGGCTCACAACCATCGATAATGTGATCTGATCCCCTCTTCCGACCTGCAGGTATATGTGCAGGCAGAGCACTATACGCATAATAATAAATAAATAAATCTTAAAAAAGAAAGATAGTGCTACCTCAAGACCCAGCTATACTACACCTAGGCATATACCCAAAAGATGCTCTACTACACAACAAGGACATTTGCTCAAATATGTTCATAGCAGCCTTATTCATAATGGCTAGAGTCTGGAAACAACCTAGATGTTCCTCAACAATAGAATGGATAAAGAAACTGTGGTAGATTTACACAGTGAAACACTACTCTGCTATTAATTACAGGGAAACCTTGAAATTTGCAAGTGAATGGATGGAATTAGAAATGGTCATCCTGAGTAGGTAACCCAGACCCAAGAAGACATTACTTATAAGCAGATATTAGCCACATAATACAGGATAACCACACAACAATACATAGACCCAACGAAGCTAAATAAAAAGGAGGACCCTAGGAAGAATGTCTAATTTTCATTCAGAAGGGCAAATAAACAGACAGCGGAAGTGTTTGAAGAGAAGATATATCTTTTTATATCCCTGGGTAAACATGTTTTATTGTTTCAGAATTGGGTGGTGTCCAAGCAAATGATCACAAGAAGCAAGCAGGCGTAGCCATTTTAATATCAAATAAATTAGACTTTCAACCAATATTAATCAAAAGGGATGAGGAAGGACACTTCATACTCATCAAAGGTAAAGTCAACCAAGATGACATCACAATTCTGAACATCTATGCTCCCAATACAAGGGCACCCACATTTGTAAAAATCGCTAAAAAGCTTAAACCACACATCAATCGCCACACAATAATAGTGGGAGACTTCAACACCCCACTCTCACTGAAGGATAAGTCATTGAAACAGAACTAAAGCCGAGAAATAAAATATTAACCTTTGCCATGGATCAAATGGCTCTAACAGATATCTATAGAACCTTTCACCCAAACAAGAAAGAATATACCTTCTTCTCTGCAACCCATGGAACCTTCTCCAAAATTGATCACATCGTACGTCACAAAGCAAGCCTCAATAGATTCAATAGGATTGAAACAATACCTTGTATCCTATCAGATCACCATGCTCTTAGGCTACAATTCAACAACAACAGAAATAACAAAAAGCCTACACGTACGTGGAAACTAAACAACTCTCTGCTAAATGACACCTGGGTCAGGGAAGAAGTAAAGAAAGAAATCAAGGAGTTTCTGAAATTCAATGAAAATGAAGGAACAACATACCCAAATTTGTGGGATACATTGAAAGCAGTGCCAAGAGGAAAATTCATAGCATTAAGTGCCTTTAAAAAGAAATTGGAAACATCGCACATAAGCATCTTAACAACACAAATGGAAGCCCTAGAAAAAAAAGAAGCAGAAACACCCAAGAGGAGTAGACGCCTGGAAATAATCAAATTCTGGGCTGAAATTAACAATTTAGAAACTAAGAAAACAGTCCAAAGAAACAACCAAACCAAAAGCTGGTTCTTTGAGAAAATCAAGAAGATAGACAGACTGTTAGCCAAACCAATTAAAAGGCAGAGAGACAGTATTGAAATCAACAAAATCAGAAATGAAAAGGGAGACATAACAACAGACACTGAAGAAATACAAAAAATCATAAGATCCTACTTTGAAGGCATATGCGCCACAAAATTTGAAAATCTAAGGGAAATGGATGATTTTCTTGATCAATATCACTTGCCAAAGTTGAGTGAAGAACAGATAAACAAGCTAAATAGTCCCATTTCCCCTACAGAAATAAAAGCAATCATTGACAGTCTCCCAACCAAAAAAAGCCCAGGGCCCAATGGTTTCAGTGCAGAATTCTACCAGACCTTCAAGGGCGAGCTAATACCGACACTCTTCAAGCTACTCCAAAAGATATAAATGGATGGAAAATTACCAAATTCATTCTATGAGGCCATAGTCTCATTGATACCTAAACCTCACAAAGACTCAACAAAGAAAGAGAATTTCAGACCAATTTCTCTTATGAACATCGATGCAAACATACTAAATAAAATATTTGCAAAACGAATACAGGAACACATCAAAGATATCATTCATCATGACCAAGTAGGCTTCATTCCAGGCATGCAGGGATGGTTTAATATATGGAAATCCATCAATGTAATCCACCATATAAACAAACTGAAAATAAAAAACGACATGATCATCTCCTTGGATGCAGAGAAAGCATTTGATAAAATTCAACACCCATTCATGTTGAAAGTTTTAGAGAGATCGGGGATACAAGGCACTTTCCTCATATAATAAAGGCTATATACAGCAAGCCAATAGCCAAAATCAAAGTAAATGGTGAGATACTCAAGGAAATTCCTCTCAAATCGGGAACAAGGCAAGGCTGCCCACTCTCTCCATATCTCTTCAATATAGTACTCGAAGTTCTACCCAGAGCAATAAGACAACAAAAGGAGATCAAGGGTATCCAAATGGGAAAGGAGAAAGTCAAATTATCCCTATTTGCAGATGATATGATAGTGTACATAAGTGACCCTCAAAATTCCACCAGAGAACTCCTACAGCTGATAAACACCTTCAGCAAATTAGCTGGATACAAAATTAACTCAAAAAAGTCTGTAGCCTTCCTATGCACACATGACAAGCTTGCAGAGGAAGAAATTGGGAAAACCACACCCTTCACATTAGCCACAAGCAAATAAAATATCTAGGAGTTACTCTAACTAAGCAAGTGAAGGACTTGTTTGAAAAAATTTTTCAAAACTCTGAGGAAAGAGATTGAAGATGACCTGAGAAGATGGAATGATCTTCCTTGCTCATGGATCGGGAGAATTAACATAGTAAAAATGGCCATCCTGCCAAAAGCAATCTACAGATTCAATGCAATCCCTATCAAAATACCTACACAATTTTTTTAAAGACATTGAAAGTTCAATTCTGAACTTCATATGGAAAAACAAAAAACCCAGAGTAGCTAAAACAATCTTGTCCAATAAAAGGTGCTCCAGGGGAATCTCCATACCTGATCTCAAACTGTACTATAAAGCAATAGTAATTAAAACAGCATGGTACTTGCACAGCAACAGGCTGGTTGATCAGTGGAATCGAATTGAAGACCCAGATATGAATCCACACACATATGGTCACTTGATTTTTGACAAAGAAGCCAAATCCATTCAATGAAAAAAGGATAGCATCTTCAACAAATGGTGCTGGTCTAACTGGAGGTCTATGTGTAAAAAAATGGAACTGGACCCATATTTGTCACCTTGCACAAAACTCAAATCCAAGTGGATTAAAGACCTCAACATAAAACCAGAGACACTAAGTCACTTAGAAGAAAAAGTGGGGAAGAGCCTGGAACATATTGGCCCAGGAGACAACTTCCTGAACAAACACCAACGGCCCAGACCTGAATGTCAACAATTAATAAATGGGACCTCATGAGGCTGAGAAGCTTCTGTAAGGCAGGAGACATTGTCAAGAGAACAAAGTGACAGCCTACAAACTGGGAAAAGATCTTCACCAACCCTACATCTGACAAAAGTCTAATATCCAAAATATATAAAGAACTCAAGAAATTAAACACCACCAAACCAAATAACCCAATTGAGAAATGGGGCTTGGAACTAAACAGAGAATTCTCAACAGAGGAATATGAAATGGCTGAGAAACACTTAAAGAAATGCTCAACCTCCTTAGTCATCAGGGAAATGCAAATCAAAACAACTCTGAGATTCCATCTTACACCCATCAGAATGGCTAAGATCAAAACTTCAAGTGACACCACATGCTGGCGAGGCTGTGGGGAGAGAGGAACACTCCTTCATTACTGGTGGGAATGCAAACTAGTACAGCCACTTTGGAAATCTATCTGGTGCTATCTCAGAAAGCTGGGAATAGGGCTTCCTCAAGACCCAGCTATTCCACTCCTTGGAATATACCCAGAAGATGCTCCAGCACACAACAAAAAAATTTGCTCAACCATGTTCACAGCAGCCTTATTCATAATAGCCAGAACATGGAAACAGCCTAAGTGTCCATCAGCAGAAGAATGGATAAAGAAGCTGTGGTACATATACACTATGGAATACTACTCAGCTATAAAAAACAAGGAATTCCCGAAGTTTGTGGATAAATGGATTGAGCTAGAAATGATCATAATGAGTGAGTTAACCCAGAAGCAGAAAGACTCAAATGGTATATACTCACTTATATCTGGACACTAGCCCAAGGGGCATATCCCACGAAAGCCTTCACTTACCAGGAAACTGGGACAGAGGGGAAGACATCCTATTGGGACTCTAAATGAGAGAAGCATGGGAGAATAGCAAAGTAGAAGGATCCAGAGGGTCCTAGAAACCTACAAGTAGAACATTATGATAGGCAGATTTGGGCCCAGGGGTCCCACTCAAACTAAGGTACCAGCCAAGGACGATACAGGCGGTAGACCTTAAGCCCCTACCCAGATCTAGCCAATGGTCAGAACATTCTCCACAGTTGAGTGGAGAGTGGGATATGACTTTCTCACGTACTCTGGTGCCTCACATTTGACCATGTCTGCTGGAGGGGGAGACCTGGTGGCACTCAGAGGAAGGACAGCAGGTTACCAAGAAGAGACTTGATACCCTATGAGTACATACAGGGGGAGGTAATCCCCCTTAGGAACAATCATAGGGGAGGGGAATAATGGGAAAATGCGAAGGAGGGAAGAATGGGAGGATACAAGGGATGGGATAACCATTGAGATGTAACAAGAATAAATTAATAAAAAATTTTAAAAAAAGAAAAAAAATAAAATCTGAAAAAAACAAAGAATTGGGTGGTGTGTGTGTGTTGTGTGTGTGTGTGTGTGTGTGTGTGTGTGTGTGTGTGCGTGCATACACTTGAGGGTATTTGTACACATGTGTGTATGTGGAGTCCAGAAGGTTAGAGATTGAAACAAAATTCAAATTTATTTAATATGTATTTTATATGATAGGAAAACTTTCATAAAGTATTTAATACTAAAAGAAATGGTTAAAATCCAGGTGTGGTGGCTCATTTCTTTAATCACAGCACTAAGGGAGGCCAAGGTAGGTGGATAAGTATGAGTTCAAAGTCAGCCTGGTCTCCAAAGTGAGTCCAGGACATCCAAGTCCACACAGAGAAATCCCGTCTCAGAAAAACAAAGAGAAACAAAACAAAGGAAAAGCTGTTAAAATTGTAACGTTGTACTTGATATTTGAGTAGCAAATAACTGGGGAGAATGATTAGTAAATTTTAATGAACTACAGAAAATTTAAGTTACTCTTTTCAGATTATTTTCTGTGTGTTTTTTTTTTCTTCCTTTGTGGTTAGGAAGTAGACCATTAGAGAGGGATCTGTGGCCCTTAAGAAAATCCCTTCTAGGTCTTATGTGCCTGCTTCAAGTTCTTCTCTCCCCAGGTTAAAATGTTTGGAGGTAGAGTTATTATAACCATACAGTTTACAAATGAATCATTCCTTCTTTTGTCTTTGACTTTATTTTTAGTTCAAAATTCATGATACACACATTTGCAGAAGGAAAGTTTTCCATAAGAATTTTCTGAATAAACGAGTCATACTATAAATAGTAGAAATCTTATGAAAATATTCATGGCGTGCCTTTGAAACTTTATGGGATACACTGGCTTGAAATTGTCTATCATACTCAAGGCTGTCTACACAGTACTTGTTTCTTTTTACTATTTAAACTCTAAAAGAAAATTACACATTAGTATAATCATAAGCAAGCTTCCCATATAAAATCTTCAACCTCGCAGAAGGCAAATTTAATTAGTGTTTATATAAAATCATAACTGCTAAGCAGATGTCAGCACTTAAGTGATTTACAGATTGGTTAAAAAACAAGTTTCAAAACCATGCTCTTATTTTTTTTTTTTAATAGGACAGGAAATAACACACGAATAATGTATTCAAATGAGATAACACACGGATAATGTATTGAAATGAGGATTTAGAAGTGGGAATGTTGAAAAGCATGCATGTTAAAGTTGGCTTACGTCACAGCATCTATTATCTGTATGTTAATACCACAAATTGAGTAACACTGAGTTTCAAACTATGCTCACTAAACAACTGGAGATGAATTAGTTGCTTCCTGGTCATGGGACAGGCACACAAGGCGCTGGTTACAGCTTCTGCAGTATCACCATGGAGATCACAACATTCAGGCATTTTCTTGATCTAGGATAATAGCTTCTACTTTTACTTGTCTCACTAACCACCTTTAATTCTAAGAGTCGGAAACTATTAAAAACTATAGATGAGCTTGAGTATTATTTTTAGCATCCTTCCAACTAATGTATTGCTTTAATAAACATTTCCAACTACTGAATGTCGCTATAAAGAATCATTTACCAGGTCTCCCACATTCAAGAGAATGTATTAACACATATTACCACAAATTTCCTCATTAATGTTTTATAAAAGATCTGGCACAGGAAGTAACATTAAATATCTAAAAAAAAAAAAGTTGCTGCCTTGTTTTTTCTTACCTTTAGTTGAATTTGAAAAGAACAATGGGGATTTGTGTTTCTATGTGATTCTGTTCAATTCTAGACAAATCCATGAGTTGCTATTTTTAAATTTTCTTATAACTTTGGAGCTTTCTCATTTTACAAGTAACTGATACAAAATATGTTGATTTATTATTAAAGTTTGTGGGTTGCAGAATAATGGATTAATTTCCTCTTAAAAGAACTTTTTTTTTCAAAGACCTTTATACAAGAAAATATTAGTTACTTCTTGTTGCTGTGACAAAATACCAGATAAAATTGCCTTAATGTATTTGTTTGTTTCATTTTGGCTCAGGGTTTGGAGGCCAATCTGTGCAGAAGGCATGGTAGTTAGAACAAGAGGCAGCTAGCTAGTCATATTGTAATATAGTGAAGAAGCAGAGAGAGATGAACTTCAGCAGTGTTTTCTCTTCCCCCTTCCCCATTTTATTCATTCTGAGATTTCAGATTTTGTGATGGTGCTGTCCATATTTGTAGTGGGTCTCCCATTCTCAGAATGGTTTGTTGGAAAGTGCCTCACATGTGAGGAAGAAAGTTCTTCCAAACATCCACAATGCCTCCAAGTATCTAACAGAGCCAAAATACCCAATATCTTAAATGAAAGACACCTATATTTGTAATGGTTAATTTTAGTTATCAACTTAATTGAATTTGTAACCACTCAGGGGACACGTTTCATTTCTTTATACCTGTTGTATATCCAGTGTGACCACTGCCAGGCACATGTAGCTTGCTAGAATTGAGGAACTGAATGTTTGTTTTATTTCAATGAATTGCATTTACATTTAAACAAGATATCATAGCCAAGAAAGGTATCAACCAAGGTTCTTTTCTCAGTCCCTTTTGTAATTGGTTGTGGTTATGTGACAGTTACAATTTATAAGACTGTTTATACCATATAGTGATGAAAATATAGCCACTCAGGATGTAAGAAAAAAATTAAAATGGGAGGGAGAAAAACATACAAATATTATATTTTCCTCAAATGTATAACACAGGCCTAAATGTGTACATACTCAAAAGCTTACATGTGTACATGGGTGTGAAATGAAAGCTGTGCAAGAAATTTTGAAGGAGAAGGAAATAGCTAAGTGGAGGGGAGACATGAAAAGGTCATGAGAATACAAATGAAATAAGGGGGGAATGTAAAAAAAATGGAGAATGACAAGGAAGCTATACCTATAATAACTCAACAATATGGCTGTCTAAACAAGACCTTGTAGAGGAATTTTAATCCAGCAACATGGCTGCTCTGACAAGGGCTCACCTCCAGAGCCCCTTCTTGGATGGAATGCAGACACACCCTGGATTACAGTATGATCTGGCTGGAATACAGACATGTCCTTAGTATGCACCATTATTCCTAAACAATGAAGGCAATGTTAGTTTGTAGAAGGACACAGCCATGTTTGAAAGTGAAGGTCTAATGGAGGAGCAGACATAGTAAATCAGAGAAAGATTTGACAGAATAGGATATGCCCAGCTCTCATGAGAATACACAGGAAAGAGAGGTGAGGAGAGAGTCAGTCAGTCAGTTGAAAGTCAGTGGAGAGTCAGTTGAGAGTATAGTGGAGTTGAGTTCATAGCATTCAGTTTGTGGCAGTTAAGTTTGTGGAGTCCAGAGGCAGTTTGACAAAATTGATAATTTAGGACGTTGTCATTATGCTCATTAAGAAATGTCATTCTGCTCATCTCAGAATATAAACCTCAAATTTGAGAACATGGATATGGTGGACTTATAATAATTCACCAGTCATTTTAACTATTTATGTGTCATTACAATGCATATTCTATCCCTGACTGGGATAGTTAGCTTTGTCAACTTGAGACAACATAAAAAATCATGGGACGAAAGTCTCAGTAAGAAAGTGTCTAGACCATGTTGGCCAGTGGTCATGTCAGTAAGGGATTGTCTTCATCCCCTTAACTAATGTGGGAAGAATCAGACAAAAGTGTGTGACACTGTTCTCAGGTTTTGGGCTCTGAAGAGTATAAGAGTAAAGAACGTTAGGTGAGTGCTAAGCACACATGTATTTATTGCTCTCTACTCTTAGCAGAGCATATGATCTGAGTAGTTGCTTCAAGCTTTGGTGCATGTTATTTTAAGGTGCTTAAAGTAAGTATAGAGATGAAAACTAGGACACTGTTCATTATTCCAGGAAAGGAAGCTCTTCTGTTCCATACTTCCCCACCTTACCCTATCAAGCAGCATGGTCAGGCCTATCACAGTATCACCCTACTCCTGGTACCAACTTCTGTTCTGCTCATTGTCTTATCATTGTGAAGACATATCATGAACCATGAACAGAGCAACTCTTATAAGAGAAAGCATTTAATTGGTGGCTTGCTTCCTGTTACAGAGATTTAGTCTATATCCATCATGGCAAGGAGAATGATGCTGCAGTAAATGAGGTTGGAAGGAGTTGGAGATATCTGAAGAGCACTTTGACATCAAACATAGAGATTCAGACTTTGGAGTTTGCTCTGCTGGCTTTTGGTCTTGTTTTCATTCAGTATTTCTTCAAAACGCTCCCTTTCCTTCCTTTTGGAATGCTAACCTATAATCTATGCCATTGTACATTGGAAATATATTATCTGCATTTTTCCTATTTTTTATTATTTGGGACCTATTATCTGCTCTTTTATTTTTATTTTACATTGCATTACATATCTGGGTGTTCTTTTTCTCCCTCAAACTGTACTTTTGTACTTTTCCTTGCTTCTTTTCACTATAGAACTGCATCAGAGTGATCCCTAATAACTACATGACACAGTCAATACTAGGCTGTCGTAAAATATTTTCTACCAATGCTATTATTCTAAAACTGTTCAAGTTAGCCTCAAGCACATTTTCTTGTACCGGGACAGAAAGCAGCCGTATTCTTTGCCAAAATATTTCAAGAATGGTCTCTAGGCCAGCTGTTAATTCTTCTGCTTGGAAACCTCTTGAGCTTGGGCTTTACTTGTCAACATTGCCCTCAGTACCACTGTCTTCAATGCTTCTACTAGGGATGCCCATTAAACTCCACTAAAAGAATTCAACTGCTTTTCTTCTACAAAGTCCCAAAGTCTTTCATATTTTTCAAGCAAAGAGCATGGTCGGGCCTATCACAGCAATATAGCACTCTCTGGGACCAACTTCTATCTTAGTCACTATTTTATTCTGTGAGGAGACACTATGATCAAGAGGGGTGGGTTTTGAGATTTCAAAAATTCACTTCAGGCCCATCCTCCCCCCCCCCTTTGTGTGTGCTTACTCTGGATCAGGATGTAAAATTCTCAGCTACTGCTCTAGTGCCACACCTACTTGTGTGCCACTAAGCTCCCCACCATGATGATAATGGACTAACGATGATAATAAACTAACCATGTGAAACCTTAATACTTTCTTTCTGTAGTAGTTGCCTTGGTCATAGTATCTCTTCACAGAAATGGAAATGCTAACTAGCAGTGATTCTTTGTGTACTGCTCATAGGCTCATCCATTTTTCCTGTCTTGGAAGGCCCAAGTAATATCATATTATGTGAATTTATGATACTTTTTCCATATGTGTAACCACAATGTATATTCTTAAAAAAAGCATGGAAAAGTTTGACTGATCTATGCATAATATAAGATCTGATAATAAATGTTTAAAAACTGTAAGAAAAATTGGTCTAGGGACACAGAGTTGTGGTAATTCATTTGTCCTATGTGCATGAGGCTCTGTCTTTGGTTCTCAGGCCACAAAATAATCGTAATTATAAACCATTAGTTAGTCTATCCAATGTGAGGCTTCAGTTGGGAGAACAGAAACCAAATGTGATGGTATATGATTCTAGCCAATAAAAATACAAGCATGTCTCTCTATTGCCTCATACTCAATTGCAGTCTCATCCAACAAAACACTGACTGTACCCTTCTTCCTCCCCATCCCCTGCCCTTTCCCACATCTCCTGTGACTCACATAGACCACCCCCTCTTAGAGTTCCTACCACTCATTACTGTACCCAAGTCTCCAAACCAAGGAGGCATACCTGCCCCACCAGAAAACCAGGTTGGCTACTGGCAAACTGTCTCCCCTTTCTCTATTTACCTATATTCAATCATTAAGTCTCACCCTAAGTACAACAACAGAACACTATCTCTAGCCTTCCTTTTGCCCTGCACACATCTGTAGATCCCATAGATATATATTATCCTACTACCTTCCCTTCCCCCTCCTGCTGCTTTGTCCCAGGCCCCAACTCTAGCAAGCACACCCTGCTAACCCAAGGGATACTCCTCTCAGGGCAACAAGAAGTCTGAAGACAGACCCTCACCTCTCCTACTGCTCCTGAGATCCAATCCCCTCTGTCTCATCCATAGCTCACTCGCAGGAAACCTGCTGTGGTCTCCTTTTCCTTTCTGACTTCCTCCCTAAGGGATCACAAAGGCCTCCTCCAACCTTCCTTTTTATACCTCATTCTATTATCCCAGCCTCAGATACCAGAGCATACTAGCTGGACAGGCTAGGAAAACAGGTAACCCTCAGCCATCACAGTTCCTGATGATACACAGAGGGAATAAACCAGAGAACAAAACACCCACTCAAAAAAGACAAACCCAGAAATAAGCACTTGAGCTATAATCATCCCAAACCCAAATGTGGAGACTCCCATTTAAAAACTCAATCAATGACAGCCAGGACACAATGTCACCACTAGAGCCCAGCTGTCCTATATAGCAAGCCCTGAATATTCCAACCTCAGACAGTGAGGGAAACTATTGAAAACAGAGAGCTAGTGAAGATGTTATTAAGCAAGAGAGCCATGTTTCAGCCCCAGCAAGCAGCAGAACTTGGCAGCTTCAGGCACATGGTTCTGGATTTAGAGTTAAGAATAAAATAAAGGACTTGGAAAAATGAATCTCCCACCATGACTAAGGAAAGTCACTAAGGCCAGGTGTGAGGCAACATTTCAGACCCAGTAAGCAGCAGACCTTGGCAGGTTTGGCCCTGTGATTTGGGCTTTAGAGTCAAGGAGAGAACAAAAGGGTTATGGAGTCTCCCTCAGGGACTAAAGAAAGTTAATGAGGCTAGTTATTTGGCAGGGTTGTCCTTTCATGGAGGCCTAGGAAGGCCATATTGTGAAGCTGTGAAGGTGAAGCCTGGATTACCTTGGAGACCTCAAAATGTTGGAGATGCCAGAGCCATGGGATGCCTGGGGAAGAAAGCTGCTCAACAGGCAACAGAATTAGCCCAAGAAAAAGAAGCATGTTGCAGTCAACAAAACTGAAAGGAGATGGAGATCTGAAGAACATTTTGATGTCAGACATGGAGATGCAAGAGTTTGGAGTTTGTCCAGCTAGTTTTTGGTCTTGCTTTTGTCCAGTATTTCCTCACTGTGTTCCCTTCCCTATGTTTTGAAATGGTAATGTATATGCTGTACCATGATATGTTGAAAGTGATCTTCTTTCTGCTTTTTACTTCATAAGAGATTACAGTTAAAAGATTGTGTGACTCTCAGATCAGCCTTCTAAATGTTGTTGAGACTATGATGGACTATGAGACTTTTGAAATTAGACTAAATGCATTTCTGCCTTATGTTATGGCTACAAGCCTATATGGGCCAGTGAGTGGAATGTGGTGGTTTGAATAAGTACAGCTCCCATAGCCTCTTATGTGTAAATGCTTGGCCCATAGGGAATGGAACAATCAGGAGGAATGGCCTTGGTGGAGGAAGCGTGTCACTGTCGGGGAAGGCTTTGAGGTTGCTGGTGCTGAAGCTCTGCCTGGTTTGGCAGAGTAGGAATGCTTTCAGCAGACTGTCTTTTGAAGCTATGGTTTCTGTTGCTGCTACATGATAAAGTCCACATGCTCCTGTGTGCTGCCACACACCTGAAGCTGTTGACTGTAACCAAGGCCAGCTTTGAAATTCAACAGTCATTCGGTAAAGCAGGAGACATTTTCTGTCATCATCACTTGCAGGTTTAGGAGGATGGTTGTTTGCTGAAGCAATCTAATAAATGGAAGTCAGTGTGCTACAAACATCCCACTAACCCAGGATAATTCTACCACAACTAAGAATTTTGCTGCTCGAAATGCCAATAGTGTCAATATTGAAAGACTCTGCTCTAGTGAAATATTTACCTTTAATATGACTATTTATTAAAGAATTTTATTATTTATTCAATTATTTTATTTATTTACCTTTATTTTATGTTCATTGGTGTTTTGTCTGCACGTATGCCTATGTAAGAGTATCAGATCTTGTAGTTACAGGCAATTGTGAGATGCCATGTGAATGCTGGGTTTGAACCCAAGTACTCTGAAAGAGCAGCTAGTGTCATAAACCACTGAGCCATCTCTCTAGTCCCATGACTTTATTCTTAAAGTAAATGATCATCAGATACCTATCTTCATTAGGGTGAAATAATACATTCTTACTTCATATTCACTATTTGTCTAGAAATAATATGTGTCTTCCGTAGTTTTAGAAAGATGATGTCATTGGCTATAAGGTGACATTTGTAGAGAAAGCTTTGAGCATAATCAAGAAGCTGAAGCCGTGGAAGTGATGCAAGCTAGTGGTCCCTTGGATGCACATTGCATTTACATGTGTTGTAGGGACATTTTCCTCTCAGCTCCATAAACCCACTTTCTATTAATTAGCTAATGACTCAAGTGTTTTAATAATGAAAAATCAAGTATATTATCAATAACATTAATGGTCATTCTACTTCTGAGTTGAACAAGAATAACCTAATTTGCATATATTAGGCAGAGTTACTTCTCATTATATCAGATTCTTTTTTTTTTTTCATGGCACAGTTTATAGATTATTTTTTAGAGACTTTGCATTACTGAAAAGTTTAAAAGAATGTTTTCCAAGATATTTTGTAGCTGACATCTAGGAACAATTTATATTACAACTTTTTATTTACAGTTTTTGTTTGTTTTATATTTATATTTATTGCTAATTTTGGATAGTGTTTTATGTGTTCCTAACTGTCCTCAAATTCACTATGTAGCCAAAGATTGGAAGAGATCCTTCTGCTGCCATCTCCTGAGTGCTGGAGAATAACCCAGGACTTTGTATCTGCTGGGCAAGAAGTCAACCAACAGAGCCAAAATCTCATTTCTTATTTACTTTTGTAAATCACATCAAATAACTGAAGGCTTGTGATTAGGTAACTAGGGTAAATAAGTTCAAATTTTAATAGAAAATGCTTTAAGCACTTTGAGATCGTTCTATTGTATGATTGCCTTTCCCCAAAGTTTATGTGTCAGGAAGTTAATCCTTATATCCATATAATGATGATAAGTCAAAATGGAGCCTTCAAAAGGCAGATAGGATGACATGAAATGTCATTGTGAATCAAAGCCTTCTTAGGACTAGGAAGACAAATCTAAGCTTGCATGCTCACTGATTCAACCCAGTCACATGGAGCCCACCACACGAGTACCCACACAGGTGGAGTCTTTCAGTCTTGAACTTCTTGGCCTCTACATCTGTGAGCTGAACTACTCTATTATTTATAATTTGTACACTGTGTGAAATTCTGTGGAAGCAACTGAACAGAATCTGAGACAAATGGCAAGAGTTTGGAGAGTCAAATAATCAATGTCGAATCAATGCTGGAAATCCTTACATGGCATATTGTTCTTATAAGTGAAATTGATCTGTTTCTACAAGTCAATTATAGTGTGTTTTGAAAAGTACCATTTTATAAGTCTTAGAAAACTTTTTCTGTAAAGGATGGGTTTTTAAAAAGACTTTGTAAGCTATATGTAATTTTTCCACTCTTCAATTGTAGCACAAAAATAGCAAGGGACAATATATAAACAAATAAGAGTTGATACTTGCCCAGAAAATTGGTTTAGAAAGAAAGGAAGGAAGGAAGGAAAGAAAGGAAGAAAGAAAGAAGGAAGGAAGAAAGAAAAAGGATAATAGAAATAAGCTGATATAATTTGTCCTGCAGAAATCACTATGTGACCCTTACTTTGGTTACATCAAAAAAGCATTGTAGGACTGGAGAGATGGCTCAGCCATTAAATTATAGGCTCACAACAACAACAAAAAGCAATTATAAATAGGAAAGCATTTCTTCTACTTAGACTATCTGTACAGCAAAAATTCTGCCATTTGACACATTTTCATGCCTCAGCTTCTTTTCCCCTTATTCTTTTACCTATCTCATATGCAAAACTAAATAAGCCAGTCTTCTATTATATAAGGAGATTTAACAATTCCACACCTATTATTTAGCACTCTGCCTTAGATTAAAGATCTATGTGAGTTGCTTCATGTTAAGGAATTATCTGATGTTGTTCATCTTTAATTTGTGAAATAATTTCTTCCATGTAACATAAAACATTGCAACTGCAGAACTGAGGGTAAAGCCCAGGCTTTGGGGACATACACATAAAGATTTAAACATCAGTTCTGTTCCTTTTTAGTAATTTGGCTTTGTAGTCATACTTAGCATCTTTGAAGTTTTCTTTTGCAATGTTAGATACTAAATAACCATACAAAAGTAGTATGATTTGCAATGTGCAGTGAGAATTATGGTTTTTAAAGACACAGAAAAGTTATGTGAATGTTTCAGTTTCAATCCCCAGGTGTGGGATATGAGGCTGCTTCAGATTGTCCACAGCAGCTGATTATGCTTTGTCTCATTCTCTATCCAGAACATGATTTTGTCAGCTGAAGGTAGTTTATGTCTGAAATTATGGGGATTCTTGAGAGTGTATAAATGTGACAGTCTGTGGCAGTGATTGGTGCTCTCCCTGCTGCTGCCCCTGTGCCCCTGTTTGCTCCTGCTATTGTTGCTGTTTGCTGTTTGCTCCTGCTGCTGTTGCTGGTTGCTGCTTGTTTGCTGGATTACTGGTTGCTGGTTGGAGATATCTTGACAATGAATATCAAACCCACCCTGAGAAACTCAATGCCCCTAACCAGCAGAAAGTCAATCAACAGGGTATCAACCCCCTCTTTCCCCTTTAATCTTCTTTCTCTGCTACCTAGTGTTGAGGGGTTGGAAGGGATGGGGATGGTGTAGGGAGGTAGGATAAAGAATACTTTACTGGTAAAGTAGCCAAAATATATGGCTACAGGAATGAATTGACTAAATAAGACAGCAAATACAGGCTCAAAATTAATTCCATATATTATTTACTTTTCCTTAATTTTAGGGAATCATAATTAGTAATTGCATCAATCAATAAAAAATAAATTAATCTATTTATTATTTGTTAATATAGTCCTTCAAAGCAAAGTTACCCACTAGATGTTTTCTTATTGAACTATTGGTGTTGTATATGTGAAAGCAATGGAGAAGATGACATTTTTAGATTTATGAAATCCACCAATAGGAGATTGACTAGTAATAACTGTGGTGTGTCAAAGTTTTGGAGTAGAAAGAGTGTAATATTAAGCTTTTCATTGTTCTTTTAAAAGTACACCAGATAAATAAAACAAAGTATGTATTTCTAGGATAACCGCTTTGGAGATTTTGAGGAGAATATGGCAGAAAGGGAGGCCTTAGAGGCATCACCACTGACATATAAAGAAAACAGTGGCAATATGTCAGGATTTCATTTAGGGACAGGGGTGGGCTCAGGAGGCTTCAGCCCAGCTGAGCAGGTATTGATAGTTAGTGGCAGCTGGAGAAAGGCAGAGTACCTACATTCAGTGGATGGTTCCACCCCAATGTGTGTATGATCAACACTAACTGGATTCAGTAGGTCATAAGCAATAGTTAAAATAGATAGAAAAAGAGGAAGAAGATATAAGGTTGGAAAAGGATTGTTAAGGGGAGTCAAAGATAATTGGAAGGTGGAAGAGGAAGGTAGATATGATGAAAACCCAGTGTATATATGCCTGAAATTCTCAAAGAATAAATAAAAGTATTATAAAATCAACCAAACAAAAACAGAGGCAGAGCAAGACTACAAACTCTTCCACCCATGGACTACATGTATCAAAACAGCATGTGGGGACAAATAAAAAAAAAGTCCATGATTTCCAAGTTCAGGAGATTATAGGCCCTTATAAACAGCCTATAGAAGAGCTCTGATGGCCCAGGATCTTTAAGCCTCAGGTGATTCCCAGCTCTTTAGTCCACTTCCAGGCTCAAGAAAAAATTTCACTTTCTTGATAAATTGTCTCTATTTTTATCATTACCCATGTCATGTGTCTCTAATTCCATTTCTATTATAGAATACAGCAATCTAGTCATCTCATTGGATGTCTTGTATCTTGCTTGTAACAATTTGAATCAATGGCCTTGTGCCAATGGAGAGACAACCACAACATGGTGTGAGCATGAAGTAAGGCTGGGGTGCAACAGGCAAGAGAAGAGGGAATTGTTTCAAAGACCAATTCCTAAAAACTTAGTACTTCTCAACTAGCCCTACATCTTTAAGTTTCTGTCTCTGCTCAACAGCACAAAGGTGAGGACCAAGCACTTAACCTATGGGCATTTGTAAAAGTAGGAACTGTGAGGGTGTTTTATGTACATAGTGAAATTATGATCTTCTGAATTTACAAATAGCTCATGTGAATCAGCCAAAGGAAAATGAACAAACCAATTTCTGAAAAGCACAAGATATTTCCCAAAATCTACAAATGGCAATAAAGTTGCATGCAAATGATGTTCACTCTCAGTAACAATTGTGGAAATGCAAATCATGAAAAATGAATTGTATTTTTTTCTTATTAACTGTCAAAATTTAGAATAGTTTGGTTATCATAGTGCTGGCCTTGGTTAGGATAAATGGATTCTTTCATACTCTGTTGAGAGTATAAATTGATTTATCCTTTTTAGAAGACAGTTTTGTGGTGTCTATGAAGACTGAAAATACTTATATCCTATAGCTGCTACTACAAATTTAATCTATCAATGTATTCACAGTTTTGTCGGCAGTATGTCAAAGGTACTACAGAAATTTCTGTTAATAGTAAATGCTGAAAACAACCAAAATGTTTATATGAAGGGACTAGCATCATATATTTTAATACATATGATGGTAGACAACACAATAATGGTACATAATGATATAATGTATGAAAAAGAGAAGACATATCAAACAAAATGGTATTTTAATGGAAAACAGAAAGAGGCAGAATAGTTTGCTATGGCCTCTTTTGGGGATACTTAGCTGACATCACCTCTCACTATGCAGCTCTGGCTCACATGCCATATCAACTTCTGTTACTATTTGTGTTAGATAACCCTGATTGTGTATAGAGATAATATTTATCAGCTTTGCCCTCTAAAATGGTTCTAAGGGCAATAGTTCCTACACTTAAAGGGGGAGTTTTCCTCTCTGTAGTTCAGAGGCCTCTAAGAAAACAAAAAGTGTAGAGTCACACATAGGTAAAGATTGAATTTGTCATGAATATACCAACTCAAGAACTCCAAAAAAGTGGAAAGATGATGAAGAATATGGTTGGGGGTCACCATGACCCTCATAAACTACACATTGCTATCAGACTAAGAAGATCTGGGGGAGGAGATACAACAAAGATTCTTGGACTAGAAAAAGCATATACCCCTCAAATTTACAAAAGCATCCCTTCAGAATATAAAGTGGTTAAACACTTGACAAGAACTTAGCCTGTGAATCTGCCACAAGGACATATCTATGATGTGCCTCAAAGACACTTGGCATTAGCAATGCAATAGATGTTTAAACTTATGGAGTAGGAAACAAATTCCTACTCAGCTTCAGATTAAAAAAAAAAATCAAACCACCATTGTCTAAAAGGAAGTGTTTTCATTCAAGTATATTTTAAATTTAAAAAAAAGTTTTGAGAAAACAAATTAAAATCTAGTGGTTAAATATTTAAATGAGCTATAGATATGCCAAAAAACTACTAAAAGTACTTTAAGGCTTGTGGACAGGGATGTAAAATTCTCAGCTCCTTCTTTGCCACCTTGTCTACCTGCACACTGCCATGCTTCCTTCCAGAATGACAATGGACTAAACCTCTTAAACTACATTACCCAAAGCAGTCCTTCTTCAAGGTGGTAGACACACCTGTAAATCTTCATGTGAAGCAATAAAGTCAATTAAAGAGCTAGGCAGGCTTCAAGAATATCCAGTCTCCAGTCCATAACCCTATCCATCTCCCCACGGAGTATTCATGGGCCCCAGGAGCATCAATCTTCTGGCCAAGGGCTCTAGCCACCTTCTCAAGGAGACCCTCTGGGCCCCAGGGACACCTAGTTCCAACCTCAAGTCCAAAGTCCATGGCTCTACCCAGCTCAAGAGGAAATATGCTGGGCCCCAGGGTCAGCCAGGTTATATTCCACCTCCACCCCAATATCCTGAAATTGGGTCTATCTGAGATACGCCAGTGAAGGCGAGCTACATCTATTCCCTAAGTTTCAGGTGCTAATCCATGGCTCTGTCTACACCCAAGGAGGGCTTCTTAGCCCCAGAAGCGTCCAGCCTCTAGCATGAGGCTCTATCTACTTTCCTGAGGAGACCTTCCAGAGCCCCAGAAACATCCATGCTAATATCCAAGGGTCTACCCATCTTCTCAAGGACACATGGTGGGCCCCAGGGACACCAAGTTCCAAGCTCTGGCACACAGCCTGACCCATCTCCCTGAAGAAGGTTCCCAAGCCCCAGGAGTATCAAGCCTTTGGCCCATGCAGCCCATTCCAGCCTTCAACCAATGGCCCTACCTGCCACTCAATGAGACCCATTGAGGCCCAAGATAATCTAGCTCTACCCATCTTGCTGAGGAGTCCAGCAGGCGCCAGGTACACCCAGTTGACACCAGAGACAACCAGATGGCTAAAGGACATTGTAAGAACACAATCAACAAAAGGCAGGGCAATATGGCACCACCAGAATCCAGCAACCCTACTACAACAAGCCCTGGATATCCTATCACAACTGAAATACAATAAAATGAATTTAAATTTATTCTTTTCAAGATGGTAAAAGCCTTTAAATGAACAAATTTGTTAAAGAAATACAGAAAAATATAATAAAACAGATAGAGGCTTTTAAAGAAGAAATGAATAAATTCCTTAAAGAAATATAGGAAAAAACAGTCAAGGTGAGGAAAAGGAATAAAAGGGTTCAAGGTCCTGACAATGAAAATAGAAACAATAAGGAAAACCCAAAGTGAGGGAATTCTGGAGATGGAAAACAACAGGAACTATAGACATACACATTAGAAGACAAGAGACGGGGGAAAGAATCTCAGGTATGGAAGATACAATTGAAGAAATAGATACATTAGTAAATATAAAGTTTAAATCTAAAAAGCTCCTGACACAAAAGATCTAAGAAATCAGGGACACTTTGAAAAGATAACAGGAATAGAATGAAGAGAAGATTCCTGCCTCCAAAGACCCGAAAATATTTTCAACAAAATTTTAGAAGAAAATTTCCCTAACCTAAAAAAAAAACGGTGCCTATAAACATACAAAAGGGTGTAAAACAAGAAATAGTTGGGACCTGAAAAGAAAATCCTCCTACCACATAATAACCAAAACACAAAATAAAAGAAAAATATTAAAACTGGCAAGGGAAAAGGGCCAAATAACTTACAAAGGAAGACCTATCAGAGTTACATCTGACTTCTCAACTCTAAAGTGCAGAAGGGCATGAACAGACACCTTGCACACCATAAGACAAAACAGATATACCCAGACTACTATACTTGCAAACAAAACATTCAATCATCATAGATAGAGAAAACAAGATATTCCATGACAAAACTAGATTTAAACAATACCTATAAACAAATTCAGCATAACTTAAGAAACTAGAAAGAAAATTCAAACACAAGGAGGTTAACTTCACTCAAGAAAACACAGGAAATAACTATACTGTGGCAAAACCAAAGAAAAGAAGCACACAGACACACAGATACACACACACACACACACACACACACACACACACACACACACACACACACACACCACACACACACACAAACACCCTACAACTATAACCAACATCAAATTTACAGGTTAACAATCATGTGTGAATAATAACTCTCAGCATCAGTAAATAGACTCAATTTCCCAATAAAAAGACATGAGCTAACAGAATGGATTTGAAAACAGGATCCATCACTCTGGTGCATACAGGAATCACCGCAGCAACAAAGATAGACATTACCTCAAAGTAAAGGGCTGGGCAAGGTTTTTCTAAGCAAACAGACCCAAAAAGCAAGCTGGTGTAGCTATTCTTATACACAATAAAATAGACTTTCAACAAAATTAAACAAAAGAGATGGGGGAGGACCCTTCATACTCATCAAAGGAAAAATCCACCAACATGACATTTCAATTCTGAACATCTATGCTCCAAATGCAGGGGCACTCACATTCATAAAAGAAACATTACTAAAATTTAAATTACATATTGAACCCCACACATTAATAGTGTGAGACTTCAGCATTCCTAATCACCAATTGACAGGTCATAGAGACAAAAACTAAAGGGAGAAATAATGAAACTAACATGTCACGAGTCAAATGAAGCTAACAGATTATCTACAGAACATTTCACCCAAACACAAAAGAGTATGCTTTCTTCTTAGCACCCAATGGAACCTTCTCCAAACTTGACCACATAGTTGGTCAAAAAGCAAGCCTTAACTAAAAGAAGAAAATTGAAATAACCTTATGGACTAAAACTGGACTTCAACAACAGAAACAGCAGAAAGTGTACAAAGTCATGGAAACTGAACAATCTCTACTCAATGACTATTCGATTGGGGAAGAAATAAAGAAATTAAAGACTTGCTAACATTCAATGAAAATGGAGGCATAGTATACGCAAGCTTATAAGATGCAACAAAAGCATAGCTAAGAAAAAAGTTCATAGCACTAAGTGCCTTCATAAGGAAATTGGCAAGATCTCACCCTAGTAAATTAACATCACACCTGAAAGCTCTGGAACAAAAAGAAGCAAATGAACATAAGATGAGTAGAAGACAGGAAATATTTAATCTCAGGGCTGAAAGTAATAACTTAAAAACAAGGAGAACAATACAAAGAATCAATGAAACAAAGAGCTGGTTCTTTGAGAAAATCAAAAGGATAGACAAACCCTTAGCCAAACTAAGTAAAAGGCAGAAAGACAATAGCCAAGTTAACAGAATCAAAAATGAAATGGGCCACATTAAAACAGACACTGAGGAAATCCAAAGAATCATTAGGTCATACTTCAAAAGCTTGTACTCAGCAAATTTGAAAAACTCTAAACAAAATGGATAAATTTTCTTGATAGATATCACTTACAAAAGTTAAATCATGATCAGGTAAATAATTGAAATAGTTCTACTTCCCCTAAGGAAATGGAAGCAGTCTTTAAAATTCTCCAAACCAGAAAAAAGCCCAGGGCCAGATGATATTATTTGAGAATTCTACCAGACTTTCAAAGAAGAGCTAATACAAATACTCCTCAAACTATTTCATAAAATAGAAACAGAAGAACATTGCCAAACTTATTGCATGAGGCCGCAGTCACTCTGATACCTAAACCACACAAAGGCTCAACAAAGAAGGGGAATTTCAGACCAGTCTCCCTTACGAACTTTGATGCAAAAATACTCAATGAAATACTCAAAAAGTGAATCCAAGAGCACATCAAAAACATCACCCACCATGATTAGGCAGGCTTCATTCCACAGATGCTGAAGTGGTGCAATATATGAAAATTCATGAGCTTAATCTACTATATAAACAAACTAAAAGAAAATAATCATATGATGATTTTATTTGATGCTGAAAAAACCCTTTGACAAAATCCATCACCCCTTCATGTTAAAAGTTTTGGAGAGACCAGGGATACAAGGCACATACCTAAACACAATAAAGGCAATATCAAACAAGCCTATAACTAACACCAAATTAAATGGAGAAAAACTTAAAGTAATTCCCCTAAAATCAAGGACAAGATAAGGCTGCCCACTACCTCCATATCTATTCAATATAATATGTGAAACCCTAGCTAGAGAAATAAGACAACTAAAGAAGAACATAGGGATACAAATTAGAAATGAAAAAGTCAAACCTATTTGCAAATGATATGATAGTATACATAAGGGGCCCCCAAAATTCTACCTGAGAACTCCTACAGCTGATAAACATCTTCAGCAAAATGGCTCAATACAAATTTAACTCAGAAATATCAGTAGTCCTTCTGTATAAAAATTATAATGGGCTGAGAAAGAAATGAGGGGCACAATAAGATCACAATAGCCACAAATAATATAACATATCTTGGTGTAACTCTAAAAAAACACGTGAAAGTCCTGTGTGGCAAGACCTTCAAGTAACTGAAGAAAACAATTGAAGAAAATACCAGAAGATAGAAGAATCTCCCATGCTCATGGATTGATAAGATTAAAATAGTAAAAGTGGCATTAAAAAATGCACTTTACAGATTCAATGTAATTCCCATTGAAATATCAACACAATTCTTTACAGACATTGAAAGAACAATTCTCAACTTCATATGGAAAAACAAAAAGCCCAGAATAGCAAAAGAATCATTCTAGAAAATGAAAGAACACCGGGAGCCATCACTATCCCCAATGTCAAGCTGGGGAGGGGAGCAGAGTGGGGATTATGATTAGGAAGAGCAGGTAAGAGAGGGTTGGATGAGAGAATGGAAATCAGAGATGGAAGAGGGCATGGCTCAAATGTGCTAGAGACCTGAGATAAGGGAGGCCCCAGGAAGTCTGTGTGGCCACCTTAGCTGAGACTTCTAGTATTAGGAGATATGGAACCTAAAGTAGCCACCTCCTATAGACACACAGGATTTCCAGTGGAGGAATAAGGACACCAAACCATCCACAAAACCTTTGTCCCCAAATTTATCCAACCTACTAGATGTGCAGAGACAAAAATGGAACAAAAATTGAGGGAATGTCCAACCAAAGACTGATGCTACTTGAGACCCATGCCATGGGATAGAACCAATACCTGACACTATTTTTGTTACTCTGCTATGCTTGTAGACAGAAGCTTAACATAACTACTCTAAGAGGCTTCACCTAGCAGCTGATGGAAACAGATGCAGAAATCCACACCCAAACATTAGACAGAGTTCAGCCAGTCAAATGGAAGAGTTTGAGGAATGACTGAGAGAACTGGATGGGTCCAAGACTCCACAAGAAGACCTAGAGTCAACTAACTTAGGCTCATGGGGAGTCACAGACTCTGACAAAAGAGCACGCATGGATTAGTCCTAGGGCTGCTTCACACATGTAACAAATGTGCAGCTTGGTCTTCATGTGGGCGCCCCCCCCAGCAACTGGATCTGGGGCTTCTGAGTCCTCCCTTTAGATCCCATTCCCCTAACTAGGCTGCCCTGTCTGGCCTCACTAGAAGAGGATGCGTCTAGTCCTGCAGCACCCTCATATGCCCGGGTGAGTTGGTACTCATGGGGGACTTCTCCCTTCTCTGATGAGAATGAGAATGGAGAATGGGGGGGGGGAAGTGGTGTGGTTGGGGGAGGGACTGTGAGAAGAGGAGGGGGTTATGATCAAGATGTAAGGTGAATGAATAAATTTTAGAAGTATTTTAATATATAAGTTAATATACAGGGGGAAGATGGAATAAGATTTAATATTCTAATAATGAGATAAGATAGCAGATAGTAAACATATAATATTTTGGGAGCTATGTAAATTTGCCAACATCTTAAAAGTCAAATGAGTGTTAACCTTTGGAATACTCTGTCTTTTTTCCTATATTTGAGAAAAAAAATCAACATCTTACATGTAAATATAGACACAAAACATGTATAAACACAGAGAGATATGTGTATATATGTGTGTTTGTGCACCTGTGTGCATTCCCACACATGTGTGCATGTGTGTATGTGTAACGCTCTTCCCATGGCAGCTGTCTCTAGTGATGTAGTTTGAAGCAGCCCTGGTGGCATAAGGTACATAAAGAATGAAAAAAATGCTAAAATAGCACGAAAGCAGCTGCCTGACAGCTTGTGCATAAACATATCTTGGCTTCCTGGATTCTGTCAGTGTCTCTGCTCTCAACCATATTTTTTTTTTTAGTATTTATAATATTGTACATATATGTGAATAAGGAATTGTAAGTTCTGCATTCTCTTTTGAATGTATCTGCACTCTACAAACTACTAGGAGAAGAGGCTTGTCTGTTAATAGGCACAGTGTCAATAGACAGTATTTTTAAAGCAATAGTGGAGTGGGTTACTATTCCAAATTCCAGGTAGAAGCTTGGATATGGAAATTCTCACAACAAATTCTTCACAATGTATTACTACTTGCCTTTGTTTAATCCATATAATCAAGATTGTCTTCACACATTTTATAGAGAAACCCAATAGTTTTTAGTGAGGTAAAAATGTTGGAGAAACAGCACCTAGGATGGCTTTGCTAGGTGCTAAGTTGTATTGTCCTCCCTCTCTCCCCATCTTTCCCTTCTACTCCTCTCTCTCTCTCTCTCTGTCTCTCTCTCTCTCCCTCTCTTTCTCTTCTTCCCCTCCTTTCACTATTACACCCCTCTATATCAACCCTTTATCATAGTTATTTTATGTTTGTGAAAAGAAAAATTAGGTTCTATTTATACAAATAATCTGTAATAAGTTTTACTAATTTATAAATTTTGCCTATTTTATTAGTTCATGCCATAATTACATCACTAAACTTGTTCATCCTAGATATGAGTTATTTGATAGTCAGTATTTTGGAGAAGACTAATTTAATGGGGTATGTTAACCTACAAAAACCCCAAAGGGTAAGTTAATGTTATCAGGAAGTTTCCTGATATCAAAGAAAAATAACTTGCCCTTTAAGATTCCTGAACTTGTCTTTAATGCTGGTTCATAAACAGAGCAGATCAGAGGGATAAATGAAGTTGTAAAATGCCTTATAAGATGGAGAGGCTCCTCAATCTAAGTAATACTTGTGGCTCCTCCCTTCCGCAGGTGCTGAGGGGACCACCTGAGAGGAAAAAGGCAGTTCTGCACTTGGGTGCTCCACGCTGTGCTCCTCAGTGGCCACAGTCATTCGGCAGTCTTCACATCCCTCTGCACAGAGAGCTCAGGCTTTATAGAAAGAGCCACCCCACCCTTCCTCACTTAACCTTCTCCGAGTCTCACCAGGAAGAGATACCCTAGAAGCTCCTCCCTCTAAATATTGAAGAAGCTCTCCAGGATTCTCTTCTTTGTTCAATTTCTACCTTTCTCTGAGATTGTTCTCTTTTGCCTGTGAATTCCCTCATTTCCTCCACTTGTTGAATTAGAAAGCCTCCCAGCTTTGTTCTTTTCTTGTGGCTTTCAGAGTGTGTTAGCCCTTCCTTTAAAGGGTAAGCATTTTGGAAGAGTACATTTTTGCAGACTAACTGATTTATTATCCACCACTCACACCCCCCAATCCATTATACTCTATTTTCTGTCATTACTGCTCCCAAGGGACAGCACACATGCCTTGCCAATACTAAGAGCAAATGACAATCTTCTTTCCTGTTCCACTTAAACTCTTTGTGGTGCTCAAAATATTGCCATTCTCTTCTACTTTTTAATTTTTAAAAACTTTACTTATCTTATGTTAAATCTTTTGCTGTTGCCTAGAGTTCACTTTAAAATCAGCCTGGCTGGATTTTTCTCTTACCGTCAGACCTGGAAAAGTGGTTCTGACCATAAGACTGTGTGTGTGTGTGTGTGTGTGTCTCCCATCTCTCCCTTTCACCTGTCTTACTCTTTCCTTTTTGGTCATGTCTAGTTGAAGGAACTTAATTAAATTCTTAAGTTCTGCCCTAAACTACAACCTCATAACTCCCCAACTTCTATCTGAAGACTATGTTCAGCTAATTCTGGAACTCATATACCACCATCCACTCCACCTTAGAACAATTCCTCTTGTCAGTTCTCTTATCAATCTGTGTGGGGAAGACAAAGTACCCTAGACAAAGTACATGATAAACAACTGTTTATTCATCCTATTCTGGAGGCACGAAATGTGAGATTGGAGTGTCACCACTTGGTGAAACCTCTTCCAGGTGGCAGAGTGCCAACCTGTATTCTGCCTTCACATGGCTGAGGGGGAGGTTGGGGGACAGTCAAGCTCACTCTCAAGCCTCTTCTGAGGGCGCTGATCCCAATTGTGAGTGTTCCATCCTTATCACTTCACCAAATTGCCTCCCAAAGGCCTTATCTCCTAATACTATTACCCTGTGGAGGGAAGTCTAAAATATGAACTTTGGGAAGACATAGACATTTGGTCTATAATTTATGCATAGTGAATTGCTTAAGCGCCAAAGAACAAAACTGAATACTGCCTCTGTAGCCGTCTCCAAATCTATTTAAAACTGAAAATTCCTTCTCAAGGTGCCCTCTTCCCTATACTTACCCTCTTTATAATGTCCCACTGTTCTGTTTCCTGGCCTAGTACCACACTGGTTTAGCAAATGACCTTAAGGCACAATCTCCACTGAACACTGAGAAGTTGTTGGCTCAGTGGCTTGGTTTTGTGATATGTCTTTGGGAACTGTGTCTTCAGCTTTCCAGATTATCGTGTGAAACCACAATAAGCTTCTTGCCACTAAATTTATCTGCAACACATTTATGGTCTCTGAAACTAGATCCAGTCTAATCAACTACCAATGTAATTTTCCTCTAACAGTAGCTTATAGCCTCCATCACAGGTTTCTTTTTTTTTTTTCCTTTCTATTGGTACATCCACTGTGAACTTCTTGAAGACAATACCCTTGTGGTAGTAGCATAATAGATAGTCAATATTTGTATATTAAATGATTTCACAAATTAAATGGCATATTCAAGCAGTAACTTTATGGTAACTACCTTTTTCCCTAGAAGCTTTTCAACTATATAGAATCATGCTTAAGATATTAATGAAATGTCACCTAACTCAGAGTAGAAAAATGTCTTTTAATAATAAGGATTACTTCCAAGACTTACATTTTGCTTTAGTAACTATCACTTTCTTCCAAAATTCCCTCTATCTACTTTTTTGTTATACAAGAAGTTTTCATGCATGGTTGCACTTTCTTTGTTGCATTTGGAAGCAAAAAATTGAAGTTATAAAGTTATAACCTTAAGATACATTGATGCTGTCAAACTGAAGGCCAGGCAAGTTTTTCTTTGCATTCCTGTGTGGTTCTTAGCATGTCAAGGATGACTAGTCGCTTTCATTAAGCGGCATGACCTGAGTGTGAAAATCCAAAGATATTGTAGGGCTTGTCAAAACAGCTTAGCTCTTTTAGAATCTTCTGTATCATTTATTTTAAAGTTTAAAAAATAAAAAACAAAGAAAGATTTTGGAGTGATGACAGTTTTCAGTAGTAATTATAAGTGGTAAGTTGCAAATAGAATTTAGTGTGTGTATGAGAAATGTAGTCAGTTTGAAGTCAGGAGACAAAATGTTTCTGAAAGGGCTGGTTTATGGAATGGAGATGATTGGACATAAAGGGAATTGGGGTGTGGGGAAGAGGAAGCAGGATCACACTTATGGCCTAAAGAAGTGTGGTTGCCCAGGAGGAATGAATGAATGCCTTACAGAAAGTCATCCTATTAGGGATAGACTTGGCCTTAGAAAGAGAAGTACAAATGGTTGGGATGGTTAGATTCTCTGGAATATGTAGATTCTGATGAAAACAAAATTAATCTGTATGAGTTAATGCCTGCTAAGGCCCAATTCCAGGTTGAGGGACACTAAGAAAACAATCATCACAGTAACACAATTTCTCAGGAGTGTGTGTGTGTGTGTGTGTGTGTGTGTGTGTGTGTGTGTGTGTGTGTGTATGGTTGGTTATTCAGGCCATTTCTTTTCTTTGAAACCTAGATAATAGTTTAGTTAGTTTTAGTATATACGTGAGTATATTATTGAGAGAATGAACAGAACTTGGGGCTAAGAATTATATAAAACTTTTGGGAAAACTGTGTACCTACATACAAAATTTTAATTTAATATAGAAAGCAACCAATCACTGTAAATTGGTAAATGTAATTAACTATTATATTGAGACTAGGGAGTTTTTCATTAGTACATCAAAACAAGTCTATTCCTAAGAGAAAAAATGCAAATAGAAAATGCAAGGTGGAATAAATTCACAGTTTTACATATGTAGAATTATAGCTGTGATTTTGTACAGATGTGTGGTATGAATCCATGAGCAACTTCTATATTTATTACTAGAATGAGAAAAATAGTACAAGGTTCATCACTCACTCTATAGTCAGGCTCCTTGGCTTCAAAGTTCACTGTCTGCTGGACAGAGAGGTCTGCCATATGCTGGGGTGTGGGACAGTGTGGAGCTCTTGGGGGATGCTATGAGAATTGTAGAACTCAGTGAGGAGGGGAGCACAGTATAAGCACCCAGGAAGTACAAGGTGTTTCTCTGAAATGTATAGATTGAATGACTAATTTCCCAAATTTTTCAACTAATGAAAAGTTTAAGTTCCAAGTTAGGACAAGTATGAGTTGAAGATGAACTATTGTTCTAGAATTTCTCATTCATTAGTAGAAGAAATAGAAACAAAAACATGCCTGTGTAAGAAACATGTGATTTACATACACACAGAGATGTCTTCCAATATGTCAAGAAATAACTGTAGATTAGAAAGCACACAATTAAGTGTAATGTAAAGATGATGTGTTAGCTGGTAGGTGAGTACCCAACTGCAATCCCAGCACATAAGGGCCTGAGGCAGGATGGTCATTAGCTTGAGGCTAACCTGGACTATATAGTGAGACCTACACTTAAAAGAATAAACCAAATATGGTATGTAAGAGAGTCTCGCAGGTGGCAGAAGTTTTGCTAATGGAGGAAAGAAAGGGACCTGGAATGAAGAGTGAATGTGGCTGCCAGCTACATGAGAACACAAGGGATGTGCTTTTCCTTGGAGCATGTTCAGAACAGGGGAAACAATTAAGAGTCGATTCTGTGAATTGGAGGAAGTTAAAGAATTATTCTTATTTTCTAATCTCAAAAGCCTTCAGGGTGCATTTGTAGAGCAAGTTAACTTATCCACAAAACAGTTGCAAAAATTCACATAAGGTTGTTAACACTCGGTTGTCTGCTATATATTTTATATGTACTAGCATTTAATTTTCATACTTCGATGGGGTGAGTCACAGAGGAAGTAAATAGCAGTGCAGAAGAGAAGCCAGAGAGCCCCAAGACTCCTCACTCTGTATGATGATTCAAACATTGGTTTTTCTGATTTATTTTGGCTAAAAAGTCATGTTCTAAAACTAGTTGTAATTTTACATAATTAGTTATTATATAACTAATATAATGGTTGAATTGTTTATTTTTATGTTATTTTCATGAAAAAAAAATCAATGTTTTATAAAACAAAATATGGTATTTCAGAAGTCGTACCTAAAACTATTTATACTGATGATGTTATCAAGACTAATCATGTTTTATCATAATAATAAAGCACATTTTATAGTCAATAAAATGCCAAGACAAGTATTAAATAAAATATTAACAACTTATTTGAGTGTCTATATCCCTGCTACTTCTTGGAGTGAAAGGCTTATCACACAAATGAAAGCACAAACCTAAGAATGAAAGTCAGTGAGTGACTCCTCATGCTGTTGGCTCCCCTGTCCTGTCTGCAGAACAGATCATGGGATGCCAGCTCTGTCCTTTCTTCTTATCTCAGACTTTTCTGCTACCTCAACAGCTTCAAGGCAATGTGAAGTTTGGATAGTCATAAAATGCTCTTGCTCTTACCTCCTCAAGGGTAGACCACAGGAAAATGAATAACAATGTCCACAGGTTCGTGCAGCTAGGCATCAGTGTGTATTGCTGTGCTCCCTTGGAGTCTCTACTTCACACTGCCTGGGAAGACTGTATTTTTATAGCTTGTCCTCAATGAGATTCCTTTCTTTTGGGTTCAAGTCCTGTTCCCTCTACTGTTAACATCACAATCCCCAGGCTGAGAAAGTAACATCATATATATTTATTTACCCATTTTACACACACACACACACACACACACACACACACACACACACACACACCACCACCACCACCACCACCACCACCACCACCACACCACACCAATTTGTGGCAGGGCCTATCTATGAACCTAACCCTCAAAAGGTAGAGGCAAAACAATTTTAGAAGTTCCAGGTCATAGCTAGGTGGTGGTGGTGCACACCTTTAATTCCAGCACTTGGGAGGCAGAGGCAGGCCGATCACTGTGAGTTCGAGGCCAGCCTGGTCTACAGAGTGAGTCCAGGAGAGCAGGGGCTACACAGAGAAACCCTGTCTCGAAAAACAAAACAAAACAAACAAACAAACCAACAAGCAGACAAAAAGCAAAACAAAACAAAACAAAAAAAAAACCCAAGAAGTTCCAGGTCATCCATTACCATACAGTAAGTTTTATGTCAGCCTGGATTACATAAGACCTTGTCGTAAAACATATAAATAAATAAATAAATAAGGAAGGAAAGAAGGAGTCCTTTATAAACAAGGTTCTAACTCAAATGGAAGTAACAAGGTTCCTGAAAAACTCACAATAAACTGTGGCATATTTCGGTTTTAGAACTGTTTTTACTATTGGTTCTGTAATTAAACAAAACCTTTTTATATTCATGCTACTGGACACCTGAATGTCTTTTTGTTTCTTCATTGTCAAAAGCTTAATTGTTCAACATTGATTCATCACAATGAAGTACTTATTATCTCCAAACAAGTTCCACTTGAATCTGAAGGTGGCTTCACCACTAACCCTTGGTATATACATGTAGAAGAAATTTTTAAGGTCAAAAAGGAGTGACATATAATGCTAATAATAATTCTAATATTGTCAACATCACTGGTAATCAGCAAAATATACAATGAAGGCATGCAGAGATATTAGCATAGAATTGAATGTCAAAATTATAGACAATATTAAGTATTGGTGAGGATAGAAAGAAAGTGATTGAGAACCTTAGGTATTGTTTTTGGAAGTAAAACATTAAGCAGCTGCTCAAGGAGACAGTTTGGCAGCATTTTACAAAGTTAAACATACATTTAATGCAGGACTGGGCAATGAAACCTGTATCCATTTACTCAAGAGAATTACAAGCATATGTTCAACTAAAGACTTGTATTCACAATGAGTTCAGAAAAAAAAAAAAAAAACAGCACAGTGCTTGTCAGTGCAAAGTACTCTTGTGACCAGTCATAATAACCAGTGGCTCTCAAAGTCACTAAAGCCAGATGCAAAAGCATATACATTGTATACATAGCAAAAGTATATAAAAAAAAGTAGTCAAGCCACAATTAAGTGGTCACTGGGACAAAGTTTGGAGAACTGACTTCCAAGCATGTGAGAAAACTTTCCGTGGCAACAAAAGCGTCTCCCCTCTCAGGTGATGCCTGGGCCAGTGTTTCACCTAAGTAGTGCTTGCTCAGTGCACAGTACACAGAGACTAATAACTTACTTTAGGCCAGTGAGACTCACTCCATTTAAACCAATAGGCTCAACAAGTTTTCCTTATTGTATGAGAATAAAATTCGTTAGTTAGCTGTTACCAGAATTTATGTTCTTTCATTAGTGATGCTCTCTCAAAAGACCAATTCAGATAGTGTAGAAAGTCTAAAGGGAGAAAAAGATTCAATCCTATTACCAATTCAGGAGAGTTATTTGGATGTTTCTACATATACACCAGAAATAATAAATAGTGTCTCCAGTAACATTAACAATTTCCGTTGTATTTATTTTTTATTCATCAAAGTTGTTCCTAAAAAACAGAAAGTAAAAGGAACTATATCTCTGTTTCTCTGTGAGTATCATTACTAGACAATGAAGATTGAATAATCACCTCACAGTCCATTTGGAAGAGATTAACAGTTAATATTTTTTTCTTGATTCTTTTTTTGTAGTAGTATTAGATTTTATTTTATACTATATTACATTATTTTATTTTTATTTATTTTCTTTTTTTTTTGATTCATAATATAGTCTTTTTTTTTCTTCCTTTTTCTTTTTAAATTAATTTATTCTTGTTAGATCTCAATGGTTATCCCGTTCCTTGTATCCTCCCATTCTTCCCTCCCTCCCATTTTCCCCTTATTCCCCTCCCCTATGACTGTTCCTGAGGGGGATTACCTCCCCTTGTATATGCTCATAGGGTATCAAGTCTCTTCTTGGTAACCTGCTGTCCTTCCTCTCAGTGCCACCAGATCTCCCCCTCCAGGGGACATGGTCAAATGTGAGGCACCAGAGTACATGAGAAAGTCATATCCCACTCTCCACTCAACTGTGGAGAATGTTTTGACCATTGGCTAGATCTGGGTAGGGGTTCAAAGTTTACCGCCTGTATTGTCCTTGGCTGGTGCCTTAGTTTGAGTGGGACCCCTGGGCCCAAATCTGCCTATCAACAAGAACATTTGTTCAACCATGTTCATAGCAGTCTTATTCATAATAGCCAGAACACGGAAACAGCCTAAGTGTCCATCAGTAGAAGAATGGATAAAGAAACTGTGGTACATATACACTATGGAATACTACTCAGCTATTAAAAACAAGGAATTCCCGAAGTTTGTGGATAAATTGATTGAGCTAGAAATGATCATAATGAGTGAGTTAACCCAGAAGCAGAAAGACTCAAATGATATATACTCACTTATATCTGCATACTAGACCAAGGGGCATGTCCCACGAAAGCCTTCACTTACCAGGAAACTGGGACAGTTAATATTTTTTAATCCATATTTGCCAGGATAATTCAAAAACTTCTCTGAGGCTTCAATGTGTATTCCTTGAGAGGCCATGTTTGTTTTCTCTTAGATTAAAATCTTTTTCTTTCTTTGAAACTCAAACTGCTGACTGCAACCAATAATATCAAGTGTTATAAATATTCTATTCAGATTTCTGAGGAGATTTAGTTGGGATTTTTCCTTTGATGACTGATGAGACAGGCAATACAGGGCAGCATATTTTACTGTTTGTACTCTAGACAGACAGGATTTATATTCCTATTTTCTCCAAAAGACAGAGGGTGCGGGGCTTTTTCATAAATCTATGTGCATTTTCTGGGCAAAGAATACCACAGCCAAATATTTGAGTCACTTTGATTCCAAGTTAGAAATTGTCATTTTCCTTTGAAACAGCAAACACATGGATGGTGACTAATGCTGTCAGTCCTAAACTGGTAAATGTTTAAAACTAGTGCTCTGGAAAAAAAATGATTTGTAGCCTTTTCTGATATCCTTGGTGTAAATACTTCAGCCATTTCCAATTCCAACTCACCTCAGTGCTATCAGCCAGCTTGCAAATTTCTCAAGCTTAGCCTTGTTTGTCATAAGTCATTTTCAGCTGATTCTTAGCAAACCACAGAAGGAACTGTATTTCCATGCAGTTATTCATTTAAAGCTCATTGATGACATGATCAAAAGAACAATTACAACTCATTTAAGTGAAAGTGGAAAGTAATTGTACCAAGCTGTAGATACTATTGTATTATACCTTTAATGTAGAACAAAAATACATGAAAGTTGCTTTTAGTCAAGCAATAATAAAAGAAACTCAGAATAATACAGCCTAATAGAATTGCTCCTGCAAAGACAGAATACTCTGACATGAAGAGAGAGGAAGGAGGAAAAAGTAGGACTTTGAATCTAGGAAACTAGATGAATGTCATTGTCACCACAATATAAAATACAAAAGAATAGTGAGTTTGATATTGCCTGCCTTTTGTCTTAGATGCCTGTAAAAAATACAAGACAGGGCTGGAGATGTGGCTTAATGATTTACTGTCCTTGCTGCTGTTACAGAACATGTGGGTAGAATTCAGTTCCCAGAACCCAGGTTAAATAACTCACAATTGCCTGTAATTCAAATTTTACAGGATCTGATGCCCTCTACTGGCCTCTGTGGCCACCTACACTCATGTGTACATGTACAAACATAGACACATGAACATATATGAAGATTAAAAATAAAACGACATAAGAGCTATTTATTAGGAAGGAAAATATACTTGTCTATAGTTTTAGAAAGTGTCAGGACAGTGACCTGTCCATGCATTTGTCATGGCTAAACCAAGGCCTTTTCATCATACAATCACTTGGTCCTATAACCCTCATCTCTTTGGTTTATTTAAATTTGTGTTAATTATACATTTATATTAAATTTGAATTCATTCTGAGTGTGAATTTTTAATTAAGAGTCAGAATACTAGTTTTCTCATGGAAATTTGTTGCTTGAAGGCTGCCTAGAAAAATAAAGGATAAAACAAAAAAAAGTCTTTGAGATTAAACTCAACAAAATTATAAATGTACTCCCTATAAATACTGTTGCACTGAGAAATCTCTTCGGAGTCAGAAGAATAAATTTCTGTCTGCAGTGTTGCACATTCCCTAAACTCTAATCCTTTGAAGCACTCATTAGCAGATGCCTCCTCAGTGTATAGTGTTTTATGGCTTCCCTGTGTGTGTCAACATTAAGCATCATTAAAAAGGGTAATTAGAATAAAAAAGGAAACTTCCTGTGTCTTTTGAAGGAGTTTGTCCTTGAAACAAAAAGATACTATAATAAAATTAACTTCTCTTCCTCTCAAAATGCATGGTCAGAATTAGAAGAATGTCTCTAGACTCAATGGTTAAAATGGAAGCCTGCATTTAATATAATTTTTAAATTGAGTAACAACTAACCTAGCAATGTATCAGAAGGGTAGGATCCATGCACACATATGGATCATTGAAAGAAATGTTGCTTGGGTTAGTTTTTCATTAACCCAAAAATCAGGAGACAAGTGGGAAAAAAAACTTAATTGTCTAACTTTAAAATAAAGATCATTTATTTTGTTGTTGTTGTTTTTGTTTGTTTATTTGCTTGTTTTGAAGACAGAGTTTCTCTGTCTAGCCTTGGCTGACCTGGATTTGGTTTGTAGATCAGAGTGGTTTCAAAGTCACAGCCTGCCTCTGTCTTCCTGAGTACAGGGATTACAAGCATGTGCCTGGCTATAAAATGTCATTTCTATAAAACATTATTTACAAAATTAAAAAATACACTTTCAAACACAGTTTATAGAAACAAAATACACTATAGTCATAAATGAAAAACATTCCATCTCTGTAATAAGAATAATTAAGAAATATAAATTAAGAAATAAAAATATATTTAATAACATTTTTCTCACCACATATTCCATAGAACTGTTAATTAGAAATCAAATATTAATCTAAAAACTATTTTGAAAATTAACTGTTTTACATGGTTGTTCCTGTCACATATTTCTTTCATTTTTTTTAGATTAATTTACTCTTTGGGGTGCTTTACCGCTGTTGACTGTGTGTTCATCCTGTAATTTATCCCTTGACAATTTCTGTGACATGCACTCTCGCCACCACCCCTACACTCTCTCTTACAGTCCCTTTACCTATACTTTACCTTTTCTCACACCAAGTTCCTGTGATGATTTGAATTATGACGAATCCCATAGTGTTATATATGTGAGTACTTCATTACCGGTTGGTGGGCCCGTTGTGTCACTGGAGGTGGGCGTTGGGGTTTCAAAATACTTGGACTATTTCCAGAGTCTTTCTCTGCTTGATGATATACTGTGAGCTATCACCTACAGTTTCATAGCCGATACAAGCGAGACATGGATGTGTCACTCTCTACCATAGCATGAATAGCTCAGCAGTGGCTACATCACTAAGGTCAAAGATTTCCTCTCCCCAGCATACCCTAACTGACAATAGCTCTCCTAGGTAGGATAGGCCTCCATAAGCTCCAACCCCCATCTATAACTGAGTGCCTACAGGCTTAGTCTTGCACAAGTCTGTGATGGTCACTCTTGTAAACTTGATCGAATCTAGAAATAGTTCCTTGTTGGGCCTCCCTCTAGCCATGCATTAGAGGTGGATTATGTTTATTATAGTTATTGGTGTGAGAATACCAACTCATGGTATATAGTGTTTCCTTACTAGAATCCTAGATTGTATAAGTGGGAAAGGAAAGTGAGTAGCAACATGCATTCATTCGTCCTTCTTTGCTTCAGATAGTGGGTGTGATGTGGACAACTGCTTTAGGTTACTGCTCACTAGACATTCTTGTCATTATTGACTATACCTGAAACAAGTTAAAATAAACCTGACTTCATTAAACTGCTTTTCCTATGTATTTTACAACAATAAAATAGAAATTAATATAAGATCCTAAGCAGGCCATCACAGCTACCCATTAGACAGCATATCAAGGCTTTCCTCACATTGGTTCAACTCATACATTCCTTCCTGTCTGTCTTTCATGATGTTCACTGAGGCTCAGAAGGTAGTGAAATAAATGCTTCTGTCAATGGGCTATCTCCTTTACAGTCAGACCTCTTTGAACCAGTAAACATATCATGCCTGGCAGGTTGTTACTGTAGCATGCAAAATCCAAAGCTGTGAATAACTTTGTTCATGTTTCTCTTTCATCTCCCTGCATAAACAGTTCTCCTGGTACTACAAAAGTGAGCCATGAAGGAGGAATCTTTCAGTTCAGTTCCACTATTGTTTCTGTGAGCTTAGTAACCAAAGCATGTAGTGTCTTCATCAACAAGTTCTTACCATCTGGGACTGGTGGGAAACCGAATGCAATGGTGATAACACCAGTGTCCTCTTAGTCAACAACTTTTAGGAAGTTATCTTATAGCTAGCATTAGAATTTTTGTTTAATAATCCAGGATTTGCCAAAGTTTTGTTAATCCCGTAGGTGCAAGGAGAAAAACCATTTACCCAAATCGTTATGACCAAACTAATTAAAGCATTTTTTATTTGTGTAGACAGGGTATCTCTCCCCATAGTTGGAATTCAAGAGATCAACATTAAATATAGGTAAGAAAAGGATTTTTATTGCTCAGGTGGTTTACCAATTGGTTATTTGGAAGGCAAGTAGGAGAGGTTATGTAAACAGAAATAAGGCATGGTTTCAATGTGGTCATAACAAGGCAGTCATAATGACAAGGTAGTAATAATAACCTTTTCAAACAAAGGCATAGATGATGTTTCCTAGTAATGGTAGTACAGACTTAAGGTTACAGGTAGGACATAGCCCAATACTTGATAAATCTTATGATTTAATAAATATAAATAAAAATAATCCTATTATTTAAGCATAAACATGAATGAATCTAGTTTGTCTTAACTATAAGGTGATTTTCAAGCTTAAGATGAAGGGATGCTGGTTAATCATATTCTATTAAGGGAGTCAAGTGGTCATGATTTCAATGATATAGTGACTTTTTTGCCCCTGTATAAGGAGATTCAAGTTCAATCAGAAATATAATGCTTGTTTTGTTCAGGAACAGTAATGCTTTAACTTTGGACCTAACATGTGTATGAATTTATTACAGTTAGCTTTGATTTCATCTGAATAACCTTCATTGAAAGATAATAATTAAATACATGTTTTAATTTATAAAAGATTTTTAATAAAACACACTAGAATTATAAAAAACAGAAAACTCCTAAATTTAAAATGTTAAAAATTATATGTGAAACATTAAGTGAGACACAAGTGCCACGCACCTGTAAACCTAGCAATTAGGGAGGCAGAGGCAGATGGACCTCTGTGAGTTTAAGGCCATCCTGGTCTACAAAGCAAGTCCAGGACAGCCAAGGCTGCACAGAGATGCCATGACTCGAAAAATCAAAATAAATAAATAAATAAATAAATAAATAAATAAATAAATAACTGTGCTTCTGATAATGCTTCCTAAATGGGCTTTAATACTGACATGCAGATAATGTTCTTTTATGAATTCTCAAGGTACTTTGAAAATTGAAAGTCATGATTTCCATTAGAGAAGAATTTACATTCTGCTTCAGGGAAACAAGATGTCTTTGGTTTCTTCATGGCTCTTTGTTATATACTCAGTCACAACTTTAGCCTCAAGCCTCAGTGGAGATGAGAGAACCACTCAGGAGAAAGACTCCCAATTCTGTGGGGGAAAAGACTGACAAAGAACAAAGTTCTTAAAATAAACAGGAACTTGTTTTTTCAGTGTTGTAGTTTCATTCTTGTCGATGTAATAAAATATTGACAAAAGGCAACTTAGAGAAGAAAGCCTTTATTCATTTTGCAATTGTAGTTCACAACCACGACAGCAGGAGAGTCACAATGGTAACCGCATGCCTTTATCTGTTATAGTATAGACAAACTCATACCTTGAAGTACCTTGTCATATCACATTCACAGTTGAGTTACAAATGGATGCAGACATGCCAGGCACTTGCCTAGGTAATGATTTCACCCATTGTGGGCTGGGTCTTCCCACATCAATTAAGTTAATTATGACAGTCCTACACAGACTTGTTTAGAGAACAGCCTTACATAGCCAATACATTATTGAGTCTTTGGTTCTAGGAGGTGTCAAGTTATCAATGAAAGCCAATTATCACATTCAGTTTAATTAAGTTTGCAACTAGCATTGTATGTCTGTAGAAAAATAATTTTGAAGCTAAAGGATAAAATATATTCAGGGACTGGAGAGATGGCTCAACCTGTAAGCGCACTTGCTGTCTGTTCTTCCAGAGAATCCAAGTTAAGTTCTTAGCCCCTTTTGTAACAGCTTACAACAAGCATCCCACATCCTTTTCTGGCTTCCCCAAGCACAGTATTCATGTGCACATACACACACCCACATACACATCCATAATACATAAATAAATTCAAATATTTATACATGTGGAAAAGACTTTTAAATATACCTATTTGCTGCCTGCTAATGTTAGAAATTTTGTTCTCATTGAGAAAAGCTTGCATTTTCTTTTCTTTCATTTCATTTTTTTTCCATTTTTTTTTAAGTCAAGGACTCATTAGGTAGCTAAGCATGACTGAGAACTCATTATATAGCTCATATTGACCCTGGACTTCTATCATTTCTCCTTACTGCAGGCACCAAAGCTTTTTACAAAAGACTTTAACTTATTTTATTTTATTTTTATTTATTTTTTGTTGGTACTTTGAGATAGGGCCTTACTGTGCAGCTCAAGTGGCCTTGAGTTTTCCATCCTCCCACTCCAAGATTAACCTCTTGAATGCCTGGATTATACAAATATATTACCATAGACCTTTACTAAACCCAAATTGAGTTTGGCCAGTTTATGGAAGAGTTATCTTTTCTGCCACCACTTCCTAATTGTTGCTAGATCTCACAGTCTCTAGGGTATGTCTTGCAGACATTCCTTGGACTTGGACTAACAGTGTAGAAAAAAACAAAACAACAACAAACTAAAGAGACAAAGTATGGGAGCTTGCTGGAAATGCAAAAATCTCTGGCTATGACCAAGATCTGGCTAAGAATGTGCAGGATAAAAAATCACCACATGATTTGAGTTAAAATGAGAGGGGCACTACTTTGTCTTACCTAGAGACATCATGGTGAGACTCTGACATTTCTTAAAGGTCTAAGTGGATCTCACAGATCCTTTGTCTTTTTAGCCCCAGTGAATTATTAGGTATAGCACTTAAACTTTGCCTAAAAATTACCGAATTCCATATTTTCCTCCTGTGTTTTAAAAAGTAATCTTTATAAACAGTAGTGAATTAAGTTTTTGCTTGGAAGTCCCCCTCAGTCACAGTCATAGGAGAGGGGAGTAAGGGGAAAATGGGAGGGAGGGAGGAATGGGAGGATACAAGGGATGGGATAACCATTGGGATGTAATATGAATAAATTAATAAAATAAAATTTAAGAAAAAGTTTTTGCTGCTAGAAATTAAGATAAATGGTATGCAGGTACCCAAGAAAAAAGACGGCTGACCATGAGTTTCAGTCTCCATATATAACCCAGCTACTATTTTTTCCCAAGGCTCCTAAAATAAATAGCAGGTGTGTCTTAGTTGTAAAGAATTAAATTTTTGCTGAAGTTGTGCCTTGTCTTCATATTCTGAGATAAGAGATACCAATGTCTCTTCCAGTACAATCTAGACTATGTTTTACTAAAACCAATCTACCGCATGTCTGTACATGCAAATGCTGCATGTTCTAGAAGGAATGGTTATTTATAGGGTGAGTTCATCGAGGTACTTCCTCTTCTGAATGTCACATATTTTCCAGTTTCATCAGAATAAACTGGGGAAAAGCCCTCTCCAGTGAAGCCACATTGATATATAAACTGCTTGTATGTGACACTGTGTGAAAGACTCCTTGGAAATTGCCCTTCTCTCTTCTTTCCTTCTGCCCTCCTGAGGACCTGATCCTTACCTTGACTTACTGTTTTTACTTTGTTCTTCTAACCGTCTCTGTCACTTCAGTTGTGTCTAACTATCTCAAATTCCAAGAAAGACTTATGCATAATCATCTTCTGTTGGGGACTGACATTATGCATACTTTCTCACCTACCGCCAAGAGATGTTATTGACCTGGTGATAGGACACAGCAAGACACAATAGAACTAGACCATAATAAGAATCACTGCATTGTGTTACCAAATGGACCTCCATTTGCCATTATTTATAATCCCTGATCTACACAGCACCAAGAAGCTGTCCCAGTATGACCATGCCAGAGGGCTTTGCTTTTGTTTGACACCATTTCTTTCCTTCTGTCTGCTAGGTAGACTCTTGAGGTAGCAAGCAACCAGTGGCTACTCTACAGACATGCCTTGGTAAACACTGTGCCTGAAGGAGAACACTACGCTTAGAGTGCATAAAGACAGTTCACTGGGAAAAGTGGGAGCATGGATTTTTTGTTCCATATGCTTTGTGTTCTTGAGTTCTAGGAAAGGCATATCAGAAATAGCACTTATCTTTTCCTGATTTTAACTTTAATCGTCCTCTTTCTTTATGCAGATAAAATAGCCTCAAGTTCCTAAAGGGAAGAGAGAAATTTAGTAATGGTTACTGGTGCAGCTGCCTAGAGCAGGAATTCTTACTGATTAGCTTTATGTTTTGTAAAGAATTTCCCCCATCTTTCTACTCTCCTGGAACCTATGTTTGAAGTTACCATCTCCTAAAGTTGAAAGATAGCTTACTTTGGTTCACTGGTTGTTAAATTACACCAAGAATCTAAATTGTTTAAAAGAATTGTATCTTTCAATATTAGTGTTTAGCTTTTCTCTATGATTTTTATACTTCTAATTCAAGCAGTATTAAAATGTATCCCCAGGAGATATTTGCCTCAGAGTTGTAGGCAATATTTCCTATTCCAATCCTTTTACAATGTACCCATCATTTAAAAAAAAAAACACAACAAAGCAAAACAACCCAGAACTGCAGACAGATGGCTTTTTAGAATTAATAAGTGGATTTGTAAATATAAATTACACATATCAGGATATGCATTGTCAGTAGAAATTAGGATATTTATCCAGTTTCTTTTTTTAAAAACTACATTTGGATTCTTCTCCTTAATGGAACTGAGTTGGTAATGTAAATTAAATAAAAATAGTTTAATCTATAATCCTAAAAAAAAAAAAAAAAAAAAAAAGATCAACACTCCACATGGCTTTGTAATACAAAATAAGCACTGCAGTAGGGGGTAGACCACTTAAGGTTATGTCCAAGTGGATCTCAAGAGTTCATGGAAAACACAGTGGGTTGTGTAAGTCTAAGAAGAAAACACCTCTGAAACATACTGCTTTAGAGAATACAACAAAGCAACTAGCACAGAATTGGATCCTGGGAAAAATCAAAGTTAAATGGTTTTATTTGAATTGGTCATGATCTCACATATATAGCAGAAGCAATTAAGAGAAGTACCTTATTTAACACAGAGTAGCTGTCTATTGTTTTGTTTACATAACCTTTTGGGTCCAGTATAAGAAAAGTCAAAGAAAGGACTGGACAGATGATGGCTTAGCATGTATACATCTTTGCTACCAAACAAAATACCCTAAGTTCAATCCCCCAAACCCACATGGTAGAAGGAGAGAACTGAATTGACTCTCCGAAGGTATATTTCTCACCTCTACAAGTGTACACCATGGCATGTAGACAACACCCTTCCAATACCAGAATTCATATTAAATAATTATTTTGTTTTTAATGTAAGAAAGTAGAAACAAAGTGCAAATAGATCTTAGAAGGGAGAAGCAAATAAGTAAATAAATGCCAAAGCAACAGCAGAAACAGCTCTCTAAGTGCCTAAGAAAGTAAAATCATGAGCATCAACCTGTGAAACTGTTATGTCAAAAATAACTACAACATGACAGGCTTCAAGATATCTGTTGGAAACAGGACAGTAAGCAAAATGCCATGGAACTGATTGAAAATGAACTAAAATAATCGTAAGAATAAAAAATAAATGACAACTGTTGTCTGAGAATAAAATTAACTTAGTTTAGAACATTGAAAATTATATTGACTTAGAGTTAAGATTGCAATTAGAGAAAATAAAGATCCAAACAGTGTTAAAAATGTTCTCTGATGTTTTTCTAAATGGCAGCTACACAAAGGAAGGCAGAGGCTGGATGTTATGTTACACATTATTTATTAGTTATGACTGGTTGGTAGCAAAGTTTAAGCTCTTTTGTTAAAAAGACAAGGTAGAATAACAAGAGAAATTAAGAACAGTTTAGGAATCTGTAGAATAGATTGGCTGACTCTCTCCAAGGTGGGTTCAACTCGGGTACAGGTATGGAAAGTGGGAGGTAGGAAGGCTAACATTCAGTGGATGTATTTGCACCCCTATTGTATGCTTTACGTGTCATGGTTATGGCAAAGGCTCACTTGGTGAAATTCTTGCCATCCAAGAGCGAGGACTTGAGTTTGTACCCCTAACACATCAAAACAAAGGAACAAACAAATGCCTTGTTGCAGTAGCTCATATTTATAAACTCAGGTTTGGGACAGTAGAAACAGGAGGATCTCTGGGACTTTTGGGACAGCTAGTCTAACCAATCAGCTGGCTCCCAGGTTCAGTAAGAGATCCTGTCTCAAAAAAGAAAATACAGAGGGACTGAGGAACAATATCAGACATTGACCTCTAGCTTCCACACGTGCATATGCACCCATGGACAAATACACACACACACACACACACATGCACACATACACACACATGCACACATACACACATACCCTTGTGCATGTGGGTGAAGGTCAGCGGAGAGTGAGCATGAGAGCGAGAGAGTGAAAGAGAGAGAGAGACGGAGAGACAGAGAGAGAGACAGAGAGGCAGAAAGACAGACAGGCAGGCAGGCAAACAGGATGACAGAGAAATTTTGGTGACAATGTACCTGTGGCTAAATTTAACAGTGACACGCCCCCACCCATAATCTTAATGCTCTGAATTAGTCTTTCTCTATTTTTAACTTGACACAACTAGTTTAACATAATCCATTGTAATCATAATAGCAAACTAGATGTAGATAGAAAGTTAGTAAACTAGACTGAATGTTAGAATACAACATTCAGAGAGTATTTCAGGTCTGGCACAGTGGAACATGCTTTTAGTCCCAGCACACGGAAGGTAAAGACAAGCATAGCTCTGTGAGTTCAAGTCCAGCCTGGTCTACAAGGTGAGTCCAGGACAGCCAGAACAGGACAGAAAAACTGTGTCTTGGGGAAAAAATAACAGAGAGAAGTTCAGGGATGGCAAAATGGCTCAGGGCCACAACCATAATGACCCTCTGGTCCAATCCTAACCTGGTGGAAAGAGAAAACCAACTCTCACATGTTCTCCTTTGGCTTTTATATGTACATCATGCTACACACATACCTATTCTAACACCTACACATGCAAAATAATAATGAACAATCAAAGAGTAATGAAAAGAAACAATGACAACAGAGAAGGAGAGAAGGAAAATAAAAATATAGCAAGAAAGTATATATGATGGTTTGAATAAGCATGGCTTTGGTAGGCTCATGTGTTTGGATACTGGGCATCAGTTGGTAGAATTGCGTGGGAAGTGTTAACAGCGGCAGGCTTGGGAGAACTGCTTGGGAAGGATTAGGAGGTGTGGCCTTGATAGAGAAAGTATGCCACTGTGGGTGGGCTTAAGATTTCAAAAGACTCACATCATTCCCATTATGCTTTTTGATTCCTGCTTTCAGATCAACGTGTAAGCTCTTAGCCTTTCTTGTCATCGTGCCATTGCTCAGCCATCATGGACTCCAACCTTTTGAAGCCATAAGCTCAATTAAACACTTTGTTTTATAAGTTGCCTTGGTCATTGTGTTGTATCACAGCAAATGAAAGGTAACTAAGAGAATATAGCATATATTCAGGGTTTTAGAGAGAATGAGATGAGGCAATATTTAAAATTACACTGATGAGAATTTTCCATCTGATTTAATTTAAAAATTCAAGTAGCTCAAATTATCCAAGTCTAGGTAGAATTCTCTCTGCAGATGTAAGGAAAGTAGGTGGGAAGGCAAATAGAAATTCATAAAAGCATCTAGACTATAAAGAAGAGATTGCTTTGAGAGGAATGGTGGCCACATTGAACAAAGCAGAATTACATGTGAAAAAGGAATAAGCTTCTGAGCATGTATGGAGCAATTGAACTTGTATGGAGAACAAGAACTTATCTGTAAGGTGGATTAAGAAGGAAATGTGGGTGCAAATAATGAAGACATGCTCATAGATTCACAGGAAAAATAAGAGTTCTTATCAATGAAATAGGAATCCAGCTTGTGAGTTAATAGCAGATGAAAGAAAAACAATAGAAAACAAGAATGGAGGAGTACAAAAATAGATAATAGGACTTGTTAGCGTACAGGCAATTCCACTGGCCTTTTCTCAGCGACCAAACCACTGCTTTTGTCATCACTTGCTGCTATCAGGTATGCCAGGTGTGTGCTGCAGATAAAATGCCTCCCCAGAATGTCCCAGAATTCTCTGCATGCCCTCTCTCTGTTCTCTACCTTAGCCCCCTGTCTCCCCTTCTCTCTGCCCTCCTGCCTCTCTTGTTGATTCTGGTCTGTCTGCATGTCCACATGTATACCTACATGTATGCTTCTATCCCTTCCCAGTCCTCTCTGCTTCCCCAATAAATCTCTTTCACACCATATCTGTTGAATGGTGTAATTTCTCAGGGGTACACCTTGTCACCAGGCCACCAAAGATACCCCCTCGCTGCAGTATATTTCATAACAGGATTGAAGCAGGAATATGCTAGACTAGATGAGTGTTATGGGAGAGTGGTACTTGAGGGAGAAGTTGACAAAAGCAGGTCCCTGAATGAGAGGAGATTTGGGATTCTGCCACAGTTAGTTACTGCTGGCAGAGCATTGGCTGAGCTGGAAAATAGCACCAGGGTCCATTTTTTAAAATATATTGAAGTTTCTCAAGGATTCTCACAAATATTTATGGGATGGAATCCAGTTAGATGTCATGGTTACCTATACTCAGAAGTTATGGGAATTTTCAGATTAAACATGATATTGATGGTGGGATTTCATGAAGTGGTTGAATCAAGGACCTGTATCTTATGAATACCGTGCAGCAGTGACATAAGAATGCGTGTTACATATTCTCTATTGCACACTGTGATCCTAGGCTCCTGTCTTTGTGTCGAAGGAGGGGACTTCCTTGTCTCATTGCCTTGTCCACACCAGCTGGAAGCCAGAAGTTCTACTGTGGAGAAGCTTAAAGGCTGTGACAACACTCACAAGTATTCTCAGGGCATCATTTCAACAGGTTTCCATTGTTAGCGTATTAGAATATTTGGCTTAGCTGGCTGTACTAAACATTAGTTTTTCAAAGAGTAATTCTTGAGCCTGTGTTGTTGTGCAACTTATAAAATATTTCAACAGCTGGGCAAACATTCTTAACTGAAGGAACAGGAAGCAAAGGGCAGTTAATCACTGCAATAATAGTATATAAATGGGTCCAATAAAAGCAATAGAGGAGTCATTCAGTCTTAAGGGAATGCTAAGTATTTGCACTGCACTTAGCCTTGAGCTGCAGAGCAAAAAGAGCTTTTGTGATGTATGAGTTGGCTTAACTAGAGATTAAACTGAGTGGTTACAAGCTCAACAGCCCTCAAAGTAAATAATAATTTAAACTATTAGTAACCCACATTTCCCCCAAAAACAATACATTATTTTTATTTTTCATATAGAAGTGCCCTGAGTTTCTTGATGTCTTTTTAATCCATTGTAAAATGAGTTTAATACTCTACAGAGCAGCATCTCAATAACTGATCATTTTCAGAAGGACTGGAATCGTTGCTTTGGTATTATACTTACCATTGTGTCTCAAGCATTTAGATCACAGCCAGCATACTCAGGTATCAGCTGACAGCCCAGGAGGAAAAGGCAAAAAAATCCAAAGGCCAAAGACTTGCTTGTTCAAAGCCCAAAAGGCCACAGGTCAAGGCACTGAGGAACTCAAGAGCTAGAGAACTAAGAGCCAAGGAGCTAAAAGCTAAAGAGCTAAAAATCTCAAGCTAAAATCCTCAGATCTAAAGCCTAAAGCACACCTCTTTTTCTACACGCTGTCTTAAATACCCTTCAATTCAAAGTCCCTCTTACTTTTTAATCCCTGTCAGATGCTTTCTTGCTCTATCTCTTGCCCTTGGGTTAATTTTAGTAAATCCTGTATACAGATAGTGCTTGGGTTAAAGGTTTGTGTTAGGGCCCAACCACAACAAACAAAAGACAGGTTTTTTTGGAGCTCACAATCTCAGAGATCACAATGGGACCAAATGCAGGTTTTTGCAGTTCACAATCTCAGGGATCACGTTGGGATTGAATATTCTGCAATAAACCTTGTTGTAGATTATACTCTTTCAGCAACGTAACTTGAGTGCAACTGAAGACGACTTGTCTGTTCTCTTATCTGTTCAGCTCATCTTGGAGAAACCCACCCCCATTGTACGGGTGTGCTTTACTGTTTCCTTAGCACTTTTCTTTATGTGTTTAATAAACTCTGCCCCCGCTTCATACAGGCTCACCTTGAAGTTCTTTTCTGCATTGGAACCAGGAATCCTGGTTTTTCTTGGGTGAAGAATGTTGCAAAGAACTCAGATCAAATTCAGTGACTACCTAGGTTGGGCCTCTGTTCCTCTCATTGTCCAAATTCCCAGATCTATAGAGATATCCGCCAATCTAAACGGAAGTGTCTTGTGTTAAATGCGCATTTTTATGCCAAATTACTGACAATATAAGGCCTTCATTGTCAAAGTAACATAAGTAAAATTAGAGCGAGGGAAATTATTCAGTGTCTGTTTCTTACTCACGTGGCATAATTTACAGAATGGAAAAAGTTTAAAAGATTTTAAGTTGGATGTACAACTTATGTTTAGATGGCATATTATATTTTCCAGAGCATGTTTAAAGACATGATCTCAATTTAGCAAACAGCTCAATCAGTTCTTCTCATCTGAAATGAGCCCATTTGCGCGTGGGTGCAATGGGGCTCAGAAAATTTTGGCAATCATTAGTGAGTAAATGCTATAGAGCAGTCCAAAAGTTATTGGTGGTACGTTTCTTTATGTGAGGATGAATTCTGGTTGAGAGTAATTAATTTCAAAGACAGTGTGTCCCACTGATATGAACCACAGCAGTAAGTATTCAGGTGACAGCAGGAAGCTCATTGGTTACAACTTGTGTGAAAATGGAATATGGCAACACTGTGATGGACATAAAACATCAGTAGAATGACAGAATCACTTTCATATATTCAAAGCCATGTGACATGAACTTTAAAATAGTCACATAAACATAAGCCCAAAAGTCTCAAAAGTCATTCTGCATATATTTACTTGTTTGTTTGGCTGTTGCATAATTATTTATTTGTTTGAATGAACTTCAATAATTTTTCAAATCATGGCTGAATTCATGAATATTCTTTTTTGCCACTCTTTTTGAGATTTTTCTTCTTATTTATATTCTAAACACAATTTTCTTTTGACCTTTTGTTAATGAAATAAACATCTAACATGCACTTTAGAAGATGAATTTTGGCTCCATAAATAAACATAATTTATCATAGCTTTATTGGAACTCTTGTTATATATTTTGTGCTCCTCAAAGACTTGGAGCAAACATGGAGTCACTGAGCAAACTAACAAAAAGATGAAAATACTGTAATAATCCTCAAGAATAATTTCTGGACAAATATTATTGTTATAGTTCCAATCTACATTATCCAAAACTATCTATGAAAAACATTCATCATTATCTAACATTCTAAATGAATTAATACTCTTTAAACAGGATATTCATATATATGATAATTTTATGAAGTTTTCATGATACAAACTCTCCTCTCCAAAAAATAATTTCTATCTTTCAAATTTAAATACAAGTCTCATGTTTTGCAACAATCCCTTCAATAGAGATTTAATAAAAATATATACACATCAGAGAGTTTCTGAATATTTTTTATTTCCCTTAATTATATCTTTTACTCCTAACAAAAATACTATGAATACTCAACTAGTTTTAATTTTTAGGCAATATTTTGCAAATGTAAATTAGACTGTGATATATCTTCATGCTAATTGTTTCTTAATCACCAAATTCTTTCAAATCCACTATTATTTGGTCTTATCACAAACTGAAATAGGAATAACTCTTATAGAATATAGAATGTTCCAGAAGATGGATGAAAGTAGATTGATGAGCTTTGGTCAAGGATGCATACCTTGAATTTTGACTCCAGGCCCTTATTGCTGATTGAAAATACCACTAGAAATAATCAGTTCTTTTTTCCAAGCCCTTTTTTCCAAGCTGAGGAGCCTAGTGAGGAACACTGTAAAAGGAGGGAAATATACATTTCTGCATCCCCAGACTTGGAGCAAATATGGAGTCACTGACAAACTAACAAAAAGATGAAAATACTTTAGTAATCCTCAAGAGTAATTGCTGGATAAATATCATTGTTATAGTTCCAATCTACATTGTCCAAAACTATGTGAGTCCTGAGAACACCATCCAGAGATTAAGTGTCCAGGAAGATGAACCAGCTTCCTTATAGGTCTACTTTGGCATGCAACATGGCAGCTGCAGGAAATGTCACTTCATCTTTTCCCTGCTAGTTCCTTCCCTAACACACACACACACACACACACACACACACACACACACACACACACACACACATATTCACTTTACATCCCAATTGTAGTCCCTTCCCTCCTCTCCTCTCAGTGCCACCCATGCTTCCTCCCTCTTCCCCCATACCCCCTTCCTTGTACCTCAGAGGATAGGAGTTCACACACACACACACACACACACACACACACACACACACACACACCTGTGCCAGCTCATCAATTTGCTTCAAGACAGCCTGGCAAAGCAGCCTTGCCAGAGGGGAAATGATGAGAAAGGAGGCAACAGAGTTCATGTCAGAGACAACCCTCCCCCTTGCTCCCCTTACTAGGGGACTCCCATGAAGCCTGAGCTACACTGTCTACATCTCTAGGGGACCTAAGTCCAGTCTATGCGTGGTCCTTGGTTGGTACTTCAGTCTCCACAAGTCCCTCTAGGCCCTGGTTAGTTGTGGAGTTCTTGTCACCTCCAGATCCTTCTATATCATGCCCCCTTTTTTGCAAGACTCCCTAAGCTTTTCCCAGTGTTTGGCTGTGAGTCTCAGGATGTTTCAATCCGCAGCTACTCAGAGGACAGCTATGCTCGACTACTGTCTGTAAGCATCACCGATTATCGTTAATAGGATCAGGGGTTGGCTCTCTCCCATGGGGTGGGTCTCAGGTTGGGCCAGGCATTGGTTGCACATTCCCTCTCTCTATATCTTTATCCCTGCATGTGAGCCTTTGTCTGTAGGCAGAGGAGATGCTCCCTCCCAGTAAGCTTTTTGCTTGGTTATAGGTGAGTATACCCCCTGCTGACATGAGCTCAGAAGACCCCCCCCCCCTCGAAACCTGCACAAAAAGTGTCAAAAGCTGGCTCTTTGAAGAAAAACATGTCAAAGGTGTCCTAGAGACAAGCCCTGGGAAGTGTCCTGGGAGTGGCTTCTGCAACTCAGGTACCCTTGGTTTTAAAAACCCAGAGGTTAGCCGGGCGTGGTGGTGCACGCCTTTAATCCCAGCACTTGGGAGGCAGAGGCAGGTGGATCGCTGTGAGTTCGAGGCCAGCCTGGTCTACAAAGTGAGTCCAGGATGGCCAAGGCTACACAGAGAAACCCTGTCTTGAAAAACCAAAAATAAATAAATAAATAAATAAATAAATAAAAATAAATAAAATAAAAAATAAAAACCCAGAGGGGGGGGGGGTTAGCCAACACACTCCCCATTTCTCCCTCTGTAGTTTTGTGTCTTTGTGTTTCTTTTATCATTAATGTTAGTGAATCAAAATCTACCTCTATGACTCTTGATTGTCTTTATTTTAATCAAGTGCTGTCAGTCATCTGGCTTTTCACAAGTCAGAGGCTCCCATCCCCTGCTGGATAGGAGGCTGATTCCTATTGTCTCAAGTGGCATGGCTGCCCTGGGCTCCCTGGAGCTGGAGAATCTGGCTGGGAAAACTCTCTCCTTGGCCAGGAAGCCTTCTTCAACACAGATTTTCAGGACAGAGCTTTCTTCAGCTAGCCTCCAGAAGGCTGAAGAAAACTCTGGGACTAGATTCTCAGCCCAGCCTCCCAGAGAGAGAATCCTACACCTGCACATCTTGGAGACAAAGTAAATTTAGAGTCGAAGTTTTTGTGGGTGGGTTGGTGATCTCCCTTCAGTAGGTATCCCAACTAGTTAGAAGGTGGCCTTTTCAATCTTCATGACCCATGTTACTAGGTCTCTCAGCTGTCACCTGCATATACTCCCAGAAGCCTGCATGGTCCTATGTCTCCAGCTTGTCACAGAAATGCCTCTGCCCATGGTTTCTCTTCTCTCTGCAGGCCCGCTCTCTCCCGGTCTGATATCCACCTTAAGTAACAAGGAGGACTCAAGGGAGGATGCTTAAGTCTCACTCAGAAGGGGAAATAGAATAGACAGAGCTAGTGGTTGAAGAGTGAGATCTTTCCTAACCTTTTAACACCAAACCCCTCCTACTATGTGTTCCAAATTCCCAAGACAGGTGTCTGTGAAACCGCTCCTCAACTCAGCTCTCACAAAATGACTTGAATAAAAGTAACATTTGTCTATAAAGAAACCTGACCTCTGGCCTCCGGGAGGTCTCAGGATCAGATCTGGGTATCTTCCAAAGGAAGGGAGAAACTGCAGAGAAATATCAGACCCGTCATAGGGACCTCTTACTCATTGTCTCCTTGTAAACAACAGTGTCTCAGAATAGCTCTTCTCCCTTTCACCCTTCAAGCAGGAAACTTAAACTCCAGAGTCTCTTGTGTTTCTTCAGGATAGACTTAAATGACTGTTTTGTTTCACTAGGTTTTCTCTCCTGAATTTTCCATTCAGCAGCAAGAAGTGCAAACTTCAGATTTTGACAACGTCAGGGGTAGTCTTCTGCTGGTCTGCAGCCCTGAGATGGCTCCAAGTTTCATAAAGGGAGCATGCCAGTGATAGACAAATTGACCTTTTTTTTTTTAAGAGACTCCAGAAATAACACACTAACCTATTAGCCCATGGATTCATTAGCACACTGCTGCCAGTATCTGTTTGCAACTGTGATGACACCCATTTTTGTTTAAGAAATTCAGAACAATTTCAGCCAATACTTATTTCTGAAGCTCTATAATGACAACGATTAAGTTTCTCCCATTTCTCTGACTCTGTTTTTATTTAATTAAAATAAAGTCTGCCATGTTGTGGTGGCTCACACCTTTAATCTCAGCACTTGGGAGGCAGAGGCAGGCAGATCTAAGTGAGTTCAAGATTAGTCTGGTCTACAGGACAACCAGGGATACACAGTGAAAGCGTGTCTGGAAAAAATAAAACAAAACTAAAAGAAAAAAGAGAAATAAATAAATCCTATGTTTCCATAATAAAAATGAGAGCATTATTTTGGTGAGATAACTTTTTCATTTAAATTTTTTATGTGCATGGGTGTTTTGCCAGCATATATGTCTGTGTACCACATGCACGTTTAGTGCCTGGGGAGGCCAGAAAAAGCATCAGATCCTCTGGAACTGAAGTTGCAGACTGTTGTAATCTGGCATGTGAGGGCTGAGGCTCAAAGCCAGGTTCTCTAGATAAGGAATAAGTGCTCTTAATGACTAATCAATCTCTCTAGCCTGTTGGGCAGGTTTTTATGCTTATCTTCAGAAAGGAAAATGTAAGTTTGTGCTAGATTATGTGATATTCTCTCTTGTTCTAAAAATGAATACTTTTGAAATTGTGCTATAAACATTTTGATTCATAAAGATGGTAGTATTTTTGACCTGCTGTGTTCTTTTTTGCTCAACATAATTCATATTTATTATAATTTCTTATTGAAATTTTAATATCTGGGTATTACAGTAATAAAACTGTTCACTAAATATGTAGTGGGTGATTTTGTTACGTTAGCCAGCTACTTCACTTCACATTACTGCTATACATAATTTTTGACATCCATAAAGGAGATTGAATATTATAATAAAGTTTAAAGCAGTTATACCATTTTTCAGTTTATTTCAGGTAACAAAATATTTTGCTCCAGGCATGTGGTAACCATAGTATTTGAATATCTAATACTGTATATGGGCTTCAAGCTCTCATGTTTCATTTGAAATGTCCTTGGACTAGACACTTTAAAACCTGGGTCTTCAGTTGACTTTCACATAACATTAAAAATTATGAATTTAAGTGAGCTCATGCCCTACACCTAGCTTCCTTTTTGGCAGTATCTGGGTCACTCAGCAAGCATTCCCTGTAGTTTCTAGACTACAAATGTAGTGTTGAAAGACAGACTCCGAAAGACTAGTGATGGTTTGGTACAGTGTTAAAATGTTAACATGTAAATGTCATGTGAACATAAAGTTTACACCAAAGAGAAATTTTAAATGATGATAGAAGCTGTAAGATGGTAGGTAGTTTGAATAAAGTTGGCCCCATAAGCTCCTAGGGACTATTAGGAGGTGTGACCTTGAAAGAGGAAGTGTGGCATTGTTGGAGGAAGTGTGTCACTAGAAGGTGGGGTTTTGAGGTCTCAGCAGCTCAGGACAGGACTATTGTGTCTCAGACTCTTCCTGCTGCCTGCTGGCCCAAATGTAAGACTCTCAACTACCTCTCCACTACCATGTCTACCTGCAGGACACCATGCTCTCTGCCATTATGATAATGGACTAAACCTCTGAACTGTAAGCCTGCCCCATTTAAAAGTTTTTCTTTTTAACAGTTGTTGTGGCCAGGGTTTTTTTTTTTTTTTCTTCATAGCAATAAAACCTTAACTAAGACAGATGGTGAACATGGCTTAAACACAAATGAGGATATATTAAGTAGTTGAAAGAGTGCTTGATCAGAACACACCTCTCCCTACTGATACCCAAAGCCAGGTGGCACATTGGAGGGAAAGGAGCTTATTCTAGAGTCAGATATGAGTGACAGTGGGCCAGAGAACTAAATGCTGGCTACCCCAAATTCTTTGACTGAGAGAGCTGACAGTTTATTTTTTCAAACATTTTCCCCTCATGGAGATACTTTCATTCAAACTCTCTTTTCTTACATTATATTTTCTAATAAGCTTATAAAATAGTAGACTTCTACATGGCTTTTTCATGTCATTAATGTTGGTTATCCCCACCTCCACCACCATGACACCCTCCTCCTCTTCCCTTACCCTTCCAGCCCTTCCTGGTTTCAACTAGTGTTTGCAATTCCAGTAGTTCCAAGTCTATGTTTGTGCTGTATGTGTTCTACTATCTCTGCCTCCCTGAGGGCATCTTGATTTTTCTCTTAAAGGCCCTTGTCTATGTTTCTGGCCTTTATCATCATACAAAGTAAAATACACAACAGTGAAAATCCCTATCTAGGATCTGCAAAAGACAGGGTTTGTCTTTCTAGGCTGAATTACCTCACTCAGTGAAATATGAGTTAGGGAAGCTTATCTTCTTTGGGAGAGATAAAAGAAAGATGAAAGAATAAGGAGAAAGGCAAGAGAGGGAGACATGGCTAGTTCGGAACCAGGATGGTCTATTCTAGTGATCCTGGGCATTATATATGAATCAAGGATTGTTGCACAGGGAAACAAGACCTAGGTGGAGACTGACTTTCGGGCTGGCTCTAGACTAACTCTCTGACCACTTAGCAATCCCCAGGTAGAGGCTGAAAACTCTCAGTGTACTCCTTACCTCAGATGGCAGCCAGGTGTTGGGATCAAAGTAAGGGTGTACCTCTTATTTCAAATTCATACTAGAGTGGGGGCCAAAGTGTGGGTTGGATCCCTAACCTTACCCTAAAAAATGTTACAGTCCAATACACACATATCTTAATCCAGGCATGCTAAGAATAGTAATTTTATCATGTTACTGATTTACAATGTAAAGTGAATTGTTCACAGAGAATATTTAATTATTCGAAAGGAATAGATTTATTAGTATTGGCTCAAGTCCAAGTGGATTAAAGACCTCAACCTAAAACCAGAGATATTAATCCAGTTAGAGGAAAAAGTGGGGAAGAGTCTGGAACACATAGGCACAGTAGACAACTTCCTGAACAGAACACCAACAGCCCAGGCCTTAATGTCAACAATTAATAAATGGGACCTCATGAGGTTGAGAAGCTTCTGTAAGGCAGGTGACACTGTCAAGAGAACAAAGCGACAGCCTACAGACTGGGAAAAGATCTTCACCAACCCTTCATCTGACAAAAGTCTAATATCCAAAATATATAAAGAACTCAAGAAATTAAACACCACCAAACCAAATAACCCAATAGAGAAATGGGGCTCAGAACTAAACAGAGAATTCTCAACAGAGGAATATCAAATGGCTGAGAAACACTTAAAGAAATGCTCAACCTCCTTAGTCATCAGAGAAATGCAAATCAAAATGACACTGAAATTCCATCTTACACCCATCAGAATGGCTAAGATCAATAACTCAACTGACACCATATGCTGGCGAGGATGTGGAGAAAGAGGAACACTCCTTTATTGCTGGTAGGAATGCAAAACTAGTACTACCTCTTTGGAAATCTATCTGGCGCTTTCTCAGAAAAATGAGAATAGGGCTTCCTCAAGACCCAGCTATTCCACTCCTTGGAATATACCCAGAAGATGTACTACCACACAACAGGGACATATGCTCAACCATGTTCATAGCTGCCTTATTCATAATAGCCAGAACATGGAAACAGCCTACGTGTCCCTCAGTAGAAGAATGGATAAAGAAACTGTGGTACATTTACACTATGGAATACTACTCAGCTATTAAAAACAAGGAATTTCCGAAATTTCTGGACAAATGGATTGAACTAGAAATTATTATAATGAGTGAGTTCACCCAGAAGCAAAAAGAGTTAAATGGTATATACTCACTTATATCGAGACACTAGTCGAAGGGGTGCGTCCCCATGAAAAACATTACCTACCAGGAAAGTGGGTCAGAGGGGAGGACATCCTATTGAGACTTTAGGTGTGAGAAGCCTGGGAGAATGAGGAAATAGAAGGATCCATAGGGTCCTGGAAAACTACAGGCAGGTCTGGGCCCTGGGGTCCTCCTCAAACTATGGCACCAGCCAAGGAAAATATAGGCAGTAAACTTCGAACCCCTACCCAAACTAGCTGATGGACAGGACATTCTTCACTGTTAAGTGGAGAAGAAGATCTGGCTTCACACAAACTCTGGTGCCCCATATTTGACCATGTCCCCTGGATGGGGACACCTGGTGGCACTCAGAGGAAGGATAATAGGTCACCAAGAAGAGACTCGATACCCTATGAGCATATACAGGGGGAGGAGGTCCCCCTCAGTCACAGATATAGAGGAGAGGAATGGGGAGGGGGGCGGAAGCGGGAGGGAGGGAGGAATGGGAGGATACAAGGGATGGGCTAACAACTGAGATGTAATATGAATAAATTAATAATAAAAAAAGGAAAAATGGAAGTTTTTATAAACGTCTTGTTCTATAGGTCAATACAGTATCAATTTATTTTCAAACCACAGAGACCATGATATGCTTAAGGAAACACCATATTCAAAGGTTTTAGCAGTAGCAGGTTTTGTCCAGAGAGTGTAGGTAGCAGATCACCATTCCCTGTGCCCTAAAAGAGGATTCAGCAATCTTCTATCTTGAATCAGAATTTTCTTTTGTTGGAGACAAGGCAAGATCAGTAAAACATGTGTAAATGTGGGTGCTGAAAAAAATCACATCTCTCCGAGCTTACCTTTTGTTCTGGCACAGCCTCTAAAATCTATTTTATTATTCAATGCATGTGGGTGTAGGTACAATATACAGTGTGTATATGTGTGCATGTGTGCGTGTGTGTGTATGTGTATGCATGTGTGTGTTCCACGTATATAAATGTGCAAGTGTGTGCACTCATGTGGGCACATACAGAAGTGAAAGAAGGACCTGGGGAGTCATTCTCTATTGTTCTGCCTTACTGCCTTGAGACAGGGTCTTTTCACTACAAAAGGGGCTCATCATATTAGCTATGGCTGGCTCATGAGCTCCTGGGTTCTACCCAATGCTGGAGTTATAGGCACACACATCTATGGATGGCTTTTCCTGTGGCACTTGAAATTTGAACTCAGGTTCCTATGTTTGCGGGAAAATGTTGTTACATATGAACTCATCTCCCAAATCCCTTTTTATTCATTTTAAACATCTCTTTTTAACTTATATGTAGTTTCTAAAAGCTAAAAGACTTTTAAAATATTTCCAATTTTATCATGTTTCTTTTCATACCAATTAAAACAGGGTGCCTAGTCATGACATTTAATTTCACCGATTAGAATTTATAGCTTACTTTGCAAAATAAATAAATAAATAAGTAAACAAAAAAGTCTACTTGCACTCCACCCAATATTTGACTGTGAGTCTCAGCATCTGCTTCCATCTGCTGCTGGGTGGAGCCTCTCAGGGGACATCTATGCTAGGCTCCTGTCTTCAAGTATAGCAGAGTATCATTAGTATCAGAGGTTGGATCTCACCCATGGGGTGGGCCTCAGGTTGGGCCAGGTATTGGTTAGACATTCCCTCAATATCTGCTCTAATTTTATCCCTGTACATATTGTAGGCAGGGTCAAAGTTTTGTGGGACTTCTTCCACTAGGAGTCCTGACTAGTTGGAAGGTGGTCTCTTTAGTTGTCATGACACCTGGTACTAGTAGTCTCATCTAGAGTCACCCCTATATCTACAAGAAGACCAACAGAGCCAACTAACCAGGGCCTAGGGTGGCTTATGGAGAATGAAGTACCAACCAAAGGCTATTCATGTATTAGACCAAAGCCTCCTACAGAGATATAGCTGATGGAAGCTCAGGCTTCATATGTGTCTCCTAGTAAGGGTAGTGGTGGCTGTCCCTGACATGGACTCTGTTGCCTACTATTTGATCACTACCCCCCTCTACCCGCCCGGCAGGTCTGTCTTGGCAGGTCACACTCAGTCTTGATGTAATTGGGTGGGTTGGCAGGGGAATGGGAGCAGGGTGTGGGGGGAACTTTTCTTTTCTGAGGAACTTGAGTGGGGTTATTGGGGAAAAAGGGAGAGAGGGTAGGACCAGGACAAGAGGAGACAGGGGAAACAATGGTAACATAAGTGAATAAAAAAGGAAGGAAGGAAAGAAGAAAGGGAAGAAGAAAGGAAGGAAAGGAGAGAGGGAGGGAGGAAGGAAGGAAAAAGAAGAAAAGAATATGACCAGAAAAAAATTAATTTAGGGCTATCAAATGTTTCTCCTAGAGGAAAATATGTTGTTATCATGATTACACTCATCCAATTATACAAATACTTTTATATTAAATGTATACAATTGCATAAGGCCAGCTTACATGCCTAATGACAAGTTTGTGCAAATATGCCTTCTTTGAACTCTGTTTCCAATTTTTGTCTTAAAATCACAAACTTATCTGAGCTTGACAGGGGCCATGTGTTTTGGATTACATATCTCTATACTTACGGTAGTGACTCCCTCAGATTCCACACTAGGATACACCCTTCAATGTGCCTTGGGATAGTATAGCTTGTTTATAAAAACATGTGTGTGTTGCAGGATATTTAGCCACATTGTGAACCTCAAGACTGTGTTGTTTACTGGAAAAACCCATTTCTAGATGTAGTATGGCTCAGCCCTACTACACACCTTTAATCCACAAGCTTTTTGCTTGAATATAGTAAACAGGATTAAATAAGTCAACGATAGGTTAAGAGGAAGAGCAAACAACCAGTTGACAGGAAATGAACATATGTTTGAAAACAACACCATCACAAAAAACAAAAACAAAGAATAAGGGGAAGATCAAGAGGAGGGATAGAGAGATGCACATGAAGCAGAAAAGAGGAACATTCAGTTGAGGGGTTTGGGGATTATGTGAGGAAGGAACATTTCTTCTTTTGGCATGCCAGCTGAGGAGGAAGGTAAGCTTGGTGCATTCTTTGCCTCTGGCTCCCAAGTCTTTATTGGTAAAACCCAACAACTGAGATTTTGTTAAAAACAATGTGTGTGGGTTCAAGACACCAAGTAATCCATTAATTCCTATTTGGTTTTCCCAATTGAGCCAAAAAGTTTGTTCCAACCCAAGAAACCAAGACATTATTTGGACTTTACTATGAGATTATAGCACACCATGGAAGTCACAGGAAAGCACTAATTATATATTATAAAAAGGGCCAATGCTAATTAATGTACACTCTATAAACAATGAAGAATAAAACAAATGCTTTGAAGCTAAATTTCTGGAAGCAAACCAAATGAGCTATTTAAATGAAATGCTCTCAGACATCATCATCATCATCATCATCATCATCATCATCATCATCATAATAATAATAATAAATGAGAAGGAGAAGCAGAAGACAGATGGGGTTTAAACATTAAATAAGCCAAAGGAACATTTTTCATATTGGCAATGGTCCCGGTCCTAGAAGGAGCTCACCATCCATACGATGAAACAGAGATGGATGTCTTGGTGGAAGGATCTCATTCTGGTGTATGTGCACACCCAGATGACTCTTCCGATGAGTGGATCAACCATGGTATCCCACACTCAGGGGCTGAAATCTGTTAATGCAAAACATAGCATTCACCCCAGAGAGAATAAGTTTATTCTGGATCCAAATGTATGTGACCATAGATCAGGGTGATGCGAATCCCATGTTCCTACTGGTAACAGTTTCATGAGGAATTTATATGTACAGAGCAGAAGAAAGTAAGATATCAAGGATCTTTTAAAATACATCAGTGGAAACATCCAGAATTGGTTTACAACAAAGTGGGGTCATCTTTCCTATGGGCCTCAAAATTTAATCTGAAGACATTCATGGGATTTGAATTCACCAAAGCCAGTGGTCTGTCAATACATTCTGAAGAGATTTACCTAGTAGTTACCATCCATGAAACACAGATGTGAGCAATAGATAGCTACTAGGTGGGAGTCAGATAGCTCTAGGTAATTTGCCTTTGGACCCTCAGCATTTCAACCCTGCACAACCACAGAAGCAGAACCATTCAGTGTGGCTTTCATTCCGTGTACTCCCTCACCCCCAGGGAAACTTTAGTTTGCACATTCTGTTTAACATATGGATTATGGATGGAAAACTTGCTCTCCCTTTCCTTCACTCTGATCAAACTAAATTTTTCTCGTTGAGTATTTTCATTAGTAAATTTGCTTCATATCAGAGATAGACCTTATCACCTAAGAAACTTTGTGAAAAATAATAAGTGTAATATTTGCATGTGTGCTGGCAAAGAAACATACCATGATGCACATGTGGCAGTCTGAGGACAACCTGCTGGAATCCATTTTATCTTCTTCTCCTATGAGTACTCAGGCTCAGCAGCTGCTTCCTTGACCCACTAAGTCATCTCTCTCACTCAGGATTCTCATCTATGTAAGAAGACAGCCATGATTTTCTGTGCATTTCTTCCTTTCTTATAGTTCCACACCTTGTCCCACAATGCAAGTACACCTTCCCTTTTTGTCAGTATATTAACTTCCAAGTCAGGCTAGCTAGCCAATTTAGTACGACTTCTTTGTGAGAATTTCCTTCCATATATTCCAAATGAAAACTTTCATTTTCTTGGTTAACTCACTCATTATGATCATTTCTAGCTCAATCCATTTATCCAAAAATTTCGGGAATTCCTTGTTTTTAATAGCTGAGTAGTATTCCATAGTGTATATGTACCACAGTTTCTTTATCCATTTTTCTACTGATGGACACTTAGGCTGTTTCCATGTTCTGGCAATTATGAATACGGCTGCTATGAACATGGTTGAGCAAATTTTCTTGTTGTGTGCTGGACCATCTTCTGGGTATATTCCACGGAATGGAATAGCTGGGTCTTGAGGAAGCCCTATTCCCATTTTTCTGAGACAGCACCAGATAGATTTCCAAAGTGGTTGTACTAGTTTGCATTCCCACCAGCAATGAAGGAGTGTTCCTCTCTCCCCACATCCTTACCAGCATGTGGTGTCGCTTGAATTTTTGATCTTAGCCATTCTGATGGGTATAAGATGGAATCTCAGAGTTGAGACTCAAATGGTATATACTCACTCATATCTGCATCCTAGCCCAAGGGGCATGTCCCATGAAAGCCTTCACTTACCAGGAAACTGGGACAGAGGGGAGGACATCTTATTGGGACTCTAGATGAGAGAAGCATGGGAGAATAGCAAAGTAGAAGGATCCAGAGGGTCCTAGAAACCTACAAGTAGAACATTATGATAGGCAGATTTGGGCCCAGGGGTCCCGCTCAAACTAAGGCACCAGCCAAGGACAATACAGGTGGTAAACTTTAAACCCCTACCCAGATCTAGCCAATGGTCAGAACATTCTCCACAGTTGAGTGGAGAGTGAGATATGACTTTCTCACGTACTCTGGTGCCTCACATTTGACCATGTCCGCTGGAGGGGGAGATCTGGTGGCACTCAGAGGAAGGACAGCAGGTTGCTAAGAAGAGACTTGATACCCTATGAGCATATACAGGGGGAGGTAATCCCCCTCAGGAATAGTCATAGGGGAGGGGAATAAGGGGAAAATGGGAGGGAGGGAAGAATGGGAGGATACAAGGGATGGGATAACTATTGAGATGTAACAAGAATAAATTAATAAAAAAATATATTTACAAAAACTTTCATTTTCTCTTCATAACAAGTCTTTTAGCAGTATGATTTTAGGACCCAAATGTACTCAGGTAGGTAGAAGGAAAATGACTAGTGTCTATAACACAGTTGCTAATTTAGATATAGTCTTGTGAATGTCATTCAAGGAGATAAAACTAGCTAGTAGAAGGGTCATTATATATTTCAATAGTATTCGCCGTTGCAGAACTGAAAATTATCTAATAAATTCAGTAATAAAATAGGAAGTTAAACAAAGTCATATATTCTTAGGAATTAAATAATCTTTCATGTGTTATCAGATTCTCAGGCCATACTGGGTCCAAATACTCAGCATTATTAAGAGAAAATTACATAATGCATACAAAGGTAATGTATTTACTTTTTTTGGTCACAATGTGTGAGAGAAAATTTTAATCTGTCTCCCCCTTGCCCATAGCAATGAGCTATATATAGAAAAGATGAAAAAAAAATGTACATTTTTAGTGATGTGAAAAACTTATTGGACTTGGAGGATGATTGTTTGCCTGTGCTCCAGGTCCCTTGCCTTTTGGGCCATTATCACTAATAACCTGTCGTTTCCTGATTCCTAGTACCCTATTATAATTCTCTTGCTTTCTATTCTTTAATCTTCAGGGACATGGGGCTTTATGTCATCTGGTGAGCTCTTTGTAATTGGGTTAGTGAGTTGCCTCATACGTAGATTCTACCCACAGCATATGTAGCACATGAAAATGAGAACCATATGGCTATGCCTGCAATAAATTTCATGAACAGAGGCAAGATGTGGCCATGTCTAAGAGAGCCACCTAGTGGAAGAACTGGCAATGTGTATAAGAGCTCTATGCTCCTTTCTGTTCCAGCTATTGCTTTTTATAGGGCATTCTAGTCGTAAGGACTTTATCTCTGAACCAATGTTTTCCCCAACCCCTTGTTGATTATCAGTCTCTGCTTTAGTCCCTCATGGCAGAGGTAGGTAGGTATGGCAGAGAGTAAATAGGCTGTGTGTCATGTCTGATAGTTGGTTTGAGCACATGTGTAGGATGAAAGGCATTGTAAATGAAATTGAAGTGGGAAAAAAAAAAAAAAGAGATTTGTAAAGAGTTCCCCTTAGGCTAAGTTTACCAGGAGTCCAGGTTTACAGAAGTGGACTACTAAAAGCAAACCTTGCATAGACACAGACTTTTGTTTTGCTGGAATAAAAAGATTACAATCATTTTATCTGCAAAACAAACTTTGTTCTCTCAGAAGACTGCAGTTAAGAATATTCTGAGTTGATGTGATGTCTAGTCGGTAAAGTACTTGCCACCAAGACTGATGGTCTGAGTTGGGTACTTAGGTCCAAATGGTAAAAGGGGAAAACCAACTCACATAAAGTGGTCCTCTGACCTCATGTGCTCTGTGCTCTCTCTCTCTCTACACACACACACACACACACACACACACACACACACACACACACACAAACACACACATGCAAACATACACATATGCCTGCACACACATACACATACATGTACACACATTTACAGTAAATAGTAATATCTACTAAAAATTAAACAAATGTTTTTCCATCAGGTTAATGTTTGAGAAGATAACAGATTATTTTACATTTAAGAAATTTAAAAACATAAGCTATTTTCCCTACAAGTTAATTGCTCTGAGAGTTTAATTATACATAATATAAATGTAGAAGAACATTTAATAATTAAATGGCATTTTGTTTGCTCTGTTTCTAGAGGAAAAAACCTTTAGAATTCTTTAGACTCAAACCATAAGTCTACAATAATAGAATACAGGTTTAAGAACTATTGCTTATTTGCCAATTAGAAGTAAGAACATACATATATCAATGCTCATGTTTTGAATATGTTTTATGATATAAACTAGCTTTCAGGTGTTTATAAACAGTACACTAGATAAAACCTTAAAATTGACAGTTTTATACTCCTTACACCAAAATATTAGTTTTAAACTTGCTTTGAAATGAAGATGAATAAAACCAAATGATCCCTTGTTGCTTTATAAAACTGTTGTTTGTGTTAACTTCAATGGCTGCCAGGATGCACACAGAGATGTTAGTAACCTAGCAACTCAGCTTCAGTTATATTTTATAGCATACAGAGAGTCAACAATCATGATAGTGTATTAGAACTCTCAGGCTTTTAAATGTTGTAAAATTTGTATGCATGAAATTTACAATTACAAAGGAGTATTAGCTAATTTTAAGAGTTGTAGATTGACCCTTATTCAAATTCTTAAAAAAATAAACTTTAATTTTGTTAACTTCCTTAAACAACAAAAACCCAATAGAAGAAGGTACAACACATTATTTTAATATATAAGAACTTGTTATTTAAAGCAAATCATTTTATAACTTTTATTAAAAGTGGAAAATTAGTTCAAGTAATATTAGTTGTTCTAGATGGTAAAGCTGTATTGCTGAAGACAACACCTACATATCTTATTGAACAGGGAGAGTCATGCTGGTGTCTAAGAAGAGCGTTCATGCCTGGCAACTAATGTTCGTGGTGCAGTAAGGTGGTCTGCATGCTACTGGAGCATAAAGGTAAACATCAACCCAGCTACAGTGATGACCTGCCTACACAACATGCTAGTGAAATCATGGCACAAAACTTGTGGGAGTAACTAAGCACTGTCTGATTGGGTTTAGGGCCCACTCCATGAGATGGAAATCATGCCTGACAGTGTTTGGTGGCTATATCCACAGGTCAATGTCTTGTTCAACCATTGTCAGAGGATCTTCCTGCAGGAGATGGGAACTTTTACAGAGACTCATAACTGGACAATGTGCTGAGAGTGATATAACTTGGAATACTCAGTCCTAAATGAGATTCCACCTTCAACTCCCTTCCCTTGGGGCTCAACAAACAATGTAGAAAAAGAAACAGAAAGTGTAAGAGCCAGTAGGAATGGGAGACACCAAGGATGCAAGGCCTTCCAGACACAATAGGACTGAGGCACATAGGATCTCACAGAGCATATAGCAGCACATGCATGGGGCCTACACAAGTTTCAAGCCAGATGAAGTCCCAGCTGTGAGGAGGGAAGTGGGCTCAAGGCCCTATCTCCAATTCAGAAACTACCTCCTAGTGTCAACCACTCAAAGAAGAAAAAATAGTTTTCCTCAATGAAATATTACAGGATATACAAAGCACACCCCTGCTCAGCAGCAGTAGATACCAACACAAAAGAAACCCAGTGTTTTGGAGATTGTTTTTTTCTCATAAATCTTTGTTTGGCCTCTTTACCTGTATATTTCTGATTATGTGATTCTGTGAGATGTGTTTGTCTGTGTCTGGCTGTATATGTGTTTCCCCATTTTTTCTTGTTTGTTGCATTTTATTCTGGTTTGTTTGTTTGTTTTCTAAGAAAAAAAGGCATGGAGTTGGATGTGTAGGAAGGTGTCAAGGATCTGGGGGAGATAAGGGAGGGGAAATGATGAAAATATATTATATGAAAAATTACTTTCAATTGAAATGTTTTTTTTTAAAAAGAAATCTTAGTTATTCTAAACATAAAAAACTAGATTCTAGTTTTATATCTGTGTATAAATTTTGATCATAAAAACCATAAACTTTGAGGATATAGTCAATGTAATTATGTCATTCAGCATCTGGGCAGGTGACCTGGATTCCATGTCTGGTGGGCTGGTCCAGGCGTTGCTTGCTTCCAGACCAGAACAGGTGGACTTTGGGATCAAAGGTCCCAAAGTCCTGTTTCTTGCTCAGGAGCAGCTTAGAGCCATGAGAGTGAGGCCTGTGGCTTGGGCACCAGGCCAGGCTCCTGGTCTTACTGGGGGAGATGGAAAATGACTTTCTACTGATGTTACAGTTTAGCTCTTTTAATGAGATGGCTGCTATCAGACAGCAGTGGAGACTTGGGAGCTCCAAAAGCACATGATGTTACCAAAGTGTTACAGCCCTTTGTGCTGTGTGAAACACTGCAGAGGAAGCCAGCTGAAGCCCCAAACCAGCCCAGCTGGAAGGCAGGTTCGGCAGGCTCAGGCTATCAGTAATAGCTGAAGAAGACAGAACAGGCTCCAATGGATGCCAAGGTAATTCCGCCATTGTTGCCTGACAACCAGTTGTCCAGTGGTGGTTCTTCCCTAGAATAAATGGAATTACAGATTGTCGTGGCATAGGAATGGTGAGCAAGAGAGAGCAAGCATGTCAGCCAGCCTTTATTTATAACCCTTGGGCAGTGGGGAGGGTTTTGAGGATGACATTGTCTGATTCAGTGGAACTAAGAGTGCCAGTATAGTTAACTTACATGCAGTTGTACAGTACCTCATTTACATGCAGTAGTAAGGCATCCCATCACAAGAAGGAAAACACAGTACTTAATTATCCTATGGGTGAGGGAATAACTTCTAAGTATGGTTAAAGGTCATTTTCTCAGGTTAGAATCTCTTTGGCATGGGGTGAGTTTTACTAAACTTTATGAGAAAAGGGTTGGGTCTGTGCTCTTTCCTGAGGGATATGTGGTGCTCCTTATGAGATCTGGAGTTATCATACCAGGTGGAGGTGGGACCCTGCTGAGAAAAGGGAGTTCAGCATCATAGACGGAGTGCAAATGGCAATCTGGAGATGCCAGACTTCAACACTCATTTTTATCAACTTCCTGTAATGGTTTATAAACTCAGACATCCATTCCCAGCACAAACATACTCCTTAGACTGTTGTAGAATGTCATCCTATAAATCAATAAGCATACATATGGTACCAGTACTTTTTTTGCTTTCTTTTTCCTTTCGTCCTTCCTTCCTTCTTTCCTTTTTCTTTTTTCCTTTCCCTTTCCAAAATTCATGTCATAAGCACCAAACTGGCCTTAAATTCCTGATCCTCTGCCTCCTAAATCCTGCCACCATAGCTGAATGACCTTTGTTTCACAGTTATCCATACTTTCTTTACTAGGAAACAACAACAAAATTATTATTATTTTTTTTTACTTTGAACATTTTGATAATAGCTCCTTAGAATCCAGTTTGTTTCTACTTAATGCAGAGTCTCATTTGTGGATTTCCAAATTTTTGTGGATTAACTGATTTTATATATTTATACCCACAATTCAGACACAGTAGGGAAAGTATTTAGGTATATATATATATATATATATATATATATATATATATATATATGTATATATATATATATATATATATATTACACAGTCATTAAAAATGTACCAAATCTGGAGTGTGAACTGCCTGAAATTTTTTTCTTTGAAGTCAGCTTTAACTGCAAAATCATCCAAAATACCATGTTTCTAAGAATCTTAGAAAGGCACAGCCAAAGGAAACTGCAGCTGACCCATTTCAGAGAAGAAAAGGTATGTGACTCTTCTCTGCTGGCATTAGGGCAGAAAACTCAACTTTTCTGGTTAGTGAGTAAGCTGCTTATTGAAGTAAAAATTGAAGTTATCAACTCTCTTCAAAACACCCTTTATTAACAGGCCTTTCCAGTAGTCGGAAAACTGAATCTCTAAGGCTGACCGCCACCTACAGTAGATAGTGACTGAGTCATAACTGAAGTAGGAAATGAGTTGCCCTTTTATAAGTTACAGAATTAATTTGATAGACAAATATGACCTTTAATCAGCTCAAAGTGTTACTGCTTAAAGCTTATTCCCTCTAAATCATGGACTTATATTAGATAAAAGAGCACCTTAAATAAAGTCCTTATTTCTAGTATTTATTTTTCTTCTAAATTGGTTTTTCTCAAACTTATTGAAATATTATCTCTAGGTGGTCAACCAAAAGGACTCTTTCCTGTCAGCAATTTATGAAACACACTTAACTGACCCATGTTCAGTGTCTTTTCATAGGCTTTTAATAACCCTGGGTTACTTGAGCTCATATTTAGGAGATGACTTTCGTGTTAGCTAAGGTGTGAGTAGCTCTGATGTTCCATTTCATTTCTTTTCACTTTGCTTTGCAATTCACTTTTAGATTCTCTGTGAAGTTTAAGACACCAGATGAGTAAAGTCAGTACCTAACTCACTTCTGTGTCAATGCAAATTCCCAGGATTGCTGTACTTGAGGCCCAGAAGCTACATTAGCCCAAATGAGATGGATGTTAATTCTGAACACTTCTTTAGCTTATCAGACTTAAATGCACTTATTTTTCAGAGGTCTATTGATGTTAAAGTTTCAGTTACAAAGAAAAACAACATGATAATATACATTTACAAGGTCTGTATGCATATGATTAAATACAAATTAAATTTAAACTAAATTGAAATAAGCCAAGGCTACTCACTTATATTTTTTAAACCTTAAGATTTACAAGCTGCATAAATGGCTAGACAATTTTGAAAAGTAGAATTCTTAAAAAGGTTCTTGAACTTTTTTCTTATTTCTTTCAGTTACAAAAATCTGAATTTTTATGTATTCACTCCAGTCTTGACTGACTACAAAATAATTCCCTGAATAAATATGAATAGTAGGCTTTCTTTCTATCTTAACTGAAAAGATAAACTAGAAAAATGTTCAAAAGCTTTAATTCAAGAAACCAAAATTTTGGGTGTTGTACTCAGAAGATTGCAGAAGGTGTATCTGTGAGTTTGAGGCCAGCTTAGTATAGAAAGCAAGCTCCAGGACAGCCAAGACTACAAAGAGAGACCCTGTTTCCAAAACAAAACAAAACAAAACAACAAAAACAACAGCAAAAGAAAAAAAACTCACAAATCCAATCAAACTAATATGACAAGCCAATTGTGTGTGTGTGTGTGTGTGTGTGTGCGTGTTTGTATGTATCTATGTATGTATGCTACAGTTATATAAATGTATGTATGTATGTATGTATGTATGTATGTATGTATGCTAGCAGCTATATAAATATGTCAAAGAAGTAAAATATGAATTCACCAGAAAAGAATATGAGCTCAAAGGGAAGAAGTGGTATGTACATAGGTGCACTAGCCAGTTACCTCAGGGAGAGCAGCTGCATCATTTCAGAATACACTTAATGTACACTCAGTGCCATGCTGGATAGCTGTGGTGCACACTTAGTGCCATGCTACATAGCTGTGGTGCACACTCAGTGCCATGCTGGATAGCTGTGGTGCACACTCAGTGCCATGCTGGATAGCTGTGGTGCACACTCAGTGCCATGCTGGATAGCTGTGGTGCACACTCAGTACCATGCTGGATAGCTGTGGTGCACACTCAGTACCATGGTGGATAGCTGTGGTGCACACTCAGTGCCATGCTGGATAGCTGTGGTGCACACTCAGTACCATGCTGGATAGCTGTGGTGCACACTCAGTACCATGCTGGATAGCTGTGGTGCACACTCAGTGCCATGCTGGATAGCTGTGGTGCACACTCAGTACCATGCTGGATAGCTGTGGTGCACACTCAGTACCATGCTGGATAGCTGTGGTGCATACTCAGCGCCATGGTGGATAGCTGTGGTGCACACTCAGTGCCATGCTGGATAGCTGTGGTGCACACTCAGTGCCATGGTGGATAGCTGTGGTGCACACTCAGTGCCATGCTGGATAGCTGTGGTGCACACTCAGTACCATGCTGGATAGCTGTGGTGCATACTCAGAGCCATGGTGGATAGCTGTGGAAAGTCATCTCTTACTGAGCCATAATCAAATGCTGCTACAGAACTTCACAATAGTCAGTGCTCGTTTGTTCCCAGGCAAAGAACAGCACAGATCTCCAAGTACATCTGTTTTCCTCTGATTCTTAACATCCTTCCAAATTAAAAACAAAGCATCTTAATTGCCTTGTCAAAGATTTGGAAAGGAGCACAATATTTTGTTCAAAAGACAACTCCAGAAAACACGCAAGAAGCCACAAATGGGCCAGAAGCCACAAAGAATAGGAAACAAAAGAAAAACAAGGCCTGTTGTCTACTGCCAGAAGGAGTTCACCCGGGAGACAAGCTTTGAGTCTGTAGACTGCACAATAGTCACTTTTCCATTTGTGGCAAAAGGCCATGGATGCTGGCTAAAAGGAAGGATAGGATATGCCCGAAAGAACACAAGGTTCCCCTCTGCAAGAACTGCATTCTCCACTTCAGTTGAGTGTTAATGAACTTGAGCAGAAACTCTGGGAGGGTCTCATCTCTATGGTTTCATCATCAGATCTCTCTATGGTCCAGCACACTGTTACCAGAGTTCTTGCCGTGGTTTGGTATCTCATCCGATGCTCACTCTCATTGAGAGACAGCATGGTGTAATTAGAAATCAACAAATGCGTTTATTTGTGGGTTTTGCCATAACTAGAGAAAGAGAATTTCTCAACCTCATTTCACCTGGTCCATAGCAGTTTCACTGCTATAGAAGAATGAAAGATAAGAAAGAATGAAAGATAAGAAACACACACTCTAGTGTCAGCTGTGAGCCCGGTTTCCTGGAAATGAGCGATGTCATTTTTCGTCTTGTATCAGAGATGATGTCCATTGGGTAGGCCATTTTCACTCACAGTGTGAATTTCCTGTAGGGAATCTTACTTCATAGGACACCATTACAGCTGAGCTTGACAATGCTCAATAACAAAGAAAGAAAACACAGCAATTCCCTTTGCTTATTTGCCAAATATCAAAATAATAATAATAATAATAATAATAATAATAATTATTATTATTATTATTATTATTATCATTACTGCTACTACTACAGGAAGTTCAGTTTAAAGATCTTAGTTGGTTTCAATTTACGCTTTTGAATTGGGAAACCACCCCCTGAATAAAGCAAAGTCAGTCTTCTGATGGCCTGATCGGAGGTCAGTTTATAGACAGAGAAAGGCTGAATAAAACACAACTGAAGAATAAGAAATAGATTGGACACCAGGCATGCATTGCCACCTATAATCCAAGCAGTTGGCAGGCTGTGGTGTGATGATTGCTGTCAGCTTGAGGTCAGATTTAGCTACATAGTGAGTTCCATCTTAGGTTACAGTGTGAAACCTTGTCTCAAACAAAAACAAACTAAGAAAACAAAATAAAAGAGGGAACAAGTTAATAATTTCAAAATTGCTCTTCTCTATAAGGTTGTTATCATAATATTCTGGCTAAAGCTTCAGTCCTGGGTATACCAATGGACGGAACTCAACCACCCATCCCAGGACGACAATTAAAGGTGATCAGCAGGAAAGATTTATCCAAGACAGCTTAATTGGGATGAACAGATGAGGGAGCTCAGTAATTTTAGGTGTATTTTCTTTCTTTTTTCTTTTTTTATTAATTTATTCAATTTACATCTCAATTATTATCCCCTTGCTTGTCTCCTCCCATTCCTCCCTCCCTCCCTCTTTCACCCTACTTCTCTCCCCTAGATCTGTGACATAAGGGGACCTCATCCCCCATCATATGGTCACAGCCTATCAAGTCTCATCTTGGCAGTCTTCCTATTCTTTTTCTGAGTGCCATCAGGCCTCCCCACCAAGGGGAAGTGGTCAAATAGGGGGTACCAGAGTTCATGTCAGAGTCAGTCCCCACTCTCTACACAACTGTGGAGAATGCCCTGCCCATTGGGTAGATATAAATAGGGGTTCAATGTTTACTGCATGCATTGTCCTTGGTTGATGCAGTAGTTTGAGCAGATCCCCCTGGTTCCAGATCCGCCCGTCATGATGTTCTTCTTGTAGGTTTCTAGGACCTTTTGGATCCTTTTATTTCCCCATTCTCCCATATTTCTCTCACCTAGCTGTGTTTTCAGGGAGCTCGGTAACCCTGAGATTTCCTAGTGTTGTAGTTGTCCTTTTTGTTCTGATAAAACACTAACCAAAAGCATACTGGGGGAAGAAAGGGTTTATTTGGCTTATAGGCAGGTCATGGATGAAAGCCAGCATTGGAGTTCAAAGCAAGAACCTTGCGGCAGGACCTGAAGTAGAGATAACGGAGAAATTCTGCTTAACTAGATTGCTTCTCTGATTCTTCTCCCCTCCCTGTTTTTGTTTTGTTTTGTTGTTTGTTTTGTTTTTTTGAGTGTGTTTGTTTGTTTGCTTTTTGAGACAGGGTTTCTCTTTATAGCCCTGGCTGTCTTGGAATTTGCTCTGTAGACCAGGCTTACCTCTTACTCACAGCGATCTACCCACCTCTGCCTCCCCAGTGCTGGAATTAAAGGCTTGCACCACCATCTCCAGGAACTTCTCCCCTTCTCTGGTAATTTTTTTATTACTTCTTAGGACCACCTGCCCATGGATGTAAGTACCCGCAGTGGGTTGTGCCTTTGGTCCAGTCATTTCATGTCAGTAATTATCAAGGAAATGCCCCACAAATATTCATGGACCAAACTGACAGAGCCAATTCACAACTGAAAATCCTTCCCAGCTTTAACTGGGTCTGTGTAAATTGATAAAAATCTAAGAAATTTATGAAAATGAAACAAAGGCACCAGTGAAAGTCTGTGTAGTTAACAGCTGACAGGGTAGCTAGTAGTAATGTGAGGTGGGTGGTCTTGCAAATCATGATCTCAGTTCTAGTGTTAAACTGGATTCTGGAGAAAGTGCCATTGCTCTTAAGACTTGAGAGGAGCAAGGTAGCCTCTATAATGTGTTAACTTTATGATGGGGCAGCCTCTGTTTCCTTCAGATGTTAATTGCTCCCACTTGAGTTTGTGATTTCATTATGTGGTTATTTGTCCTACCAGGCTTAATTCCTTGTTACAAAGATGTGTAACAATCAGTCCAGACCCTACTATAATTCAAAGTAACTTCATAAGGGAGTTATTTAGGAGAGAAAATATTTTAAAGGGACAAACAGAGTCACAGAAGGGCCAAAATGGAATTAATTATGTCAGTTACTGGAGCCCCATCATTCCTTCAGGGTGAGTAGACATAGAACTACAGAAAACCAGTGGATTGACAAGTATAGTGGTGTGTATTTATGGTCCTAACACTCAGGAGGATGGAAAAAGAGGTTGCTGAATTCAAGGTCAGCCTGGCCAATATGACAAGATCCTACGTCAAAAGAGACAAAGGATTCCCCAAGCAGATCAAATTGTGATGAGTACCTTTCATCATCAACCTCACTGGCCTGGGAATCACTTGGGAGATACACTTATGGTGCCCATGACGGTGTTGCCAAACTGGTTTACTTGAGGCTGTACGTACCAGTTGTGTGGGCAGCATCACTCCATGGGCTAGCTTCTTGAAGGAAAAGAAAGAGGAGGAAGGAAGTAGCTTTGTGTTAGTATCCACACCATCCCTGACTGAGGACACAGTGTGATCAGTCCTGTCTAGTTCCTGCCATCATGCTGTGCTGACAGTGATAGATTGAATTATCTCAAACTCTGAAACAAAATAAAGATGTCTGACCTTAAGGTGCTTCTTGTCAGATATCTGGTCACAATACTGAGAAGTTTGACTAGTTTGGAAAGTTGATGAGCCTCTCTTAAGTTTTCTTATCAAGTACTATGTCCACAGCAACAACAACAAAGTAGTGGGCACACTACTAAATCAAAACTGATTGGCTAATGTCATGTCTACCACATCACTTTCCTTCAGACTGCTTTTGTAAGAAGTAAAGGATACAAAATTAAACCAGTGAGAACTTCATCGCATATTGATTGATCTGTTCTGAAAATTTGTCTGTTTCTTATTTTCCTGGTTTTAGCATGGTAAGATAGCAATATAGTCTTAAATTTTGTGACTGAAACTAGGATAAGTAACTCTATTTTGATTTTTATCCTTGTTTTTGAGCTTATGAACTTAATCCAAAACAATGGCTTCTTATAGTTTTTCTTAATGCAAGTTTTTGCATAGTTTTGTAGCAGAGGGGAAGAAAGACTAGGAAATTGATGATTAAGACACAATTGCTTGGAGGCAGGCTGGACAGAGTCTCACAGAAGAGATCTCACTTGGTTCTCTAAGTGAGAAAAAGGTGAGTCCAGGAAAATCACTGAAATGTTATGATCTCGTCTTCTAAATCTTGAACGACATGTAACAGGGATTAAAGAGGAAAGACAGACATACATGAAGAGTTCTGCACAAGACTCTTAACTGTGTTGTTACATAATTATGAATCAAAAAGAGCATAGAAGAAAACAATTTTATGAATGGCGTATGTAGAAGTTGAAAATTTATTTTTATTATAATATACTTCAGAGTCTGGAACAAATCCCACACCCACAGCTTTGGCATCTATGGGTAAGGATGCTGATGACAGTCATATACTCACATCTTTACTTGTAAATCCATACGCATGTTTGGTCATCACTTGGCTAATTAAGAAAAACTATTTCATTGTAGTTTCTATTGCAAACATTTTGGGCAATAAATCTGAAAGCTCTTCAGTTATCAATGCTTTCATTATCTTTCAACCCAAAGCTTCAGAAAAGTAAAAAATACCTAAATATGATATACATTTGCATTATTAAATAAAATGATACTTATTAATGGCAGATGTTATAAACCATACATAATATATGCTAACATGCTCAGTATAATCTTTCCTTCTTTGTTCCTCAAGATTTGTTTCTCCTCTTCTGTGTCCTGACACCTTTCTTATTAGAAAGGAAATGAGCATCTTCCAGCTATAAGCTGCTCTTGAGTGAGCAACAGACCTTGGTCTTGTGACCTTTGACCTCATGTCTTGGTTTCCTATTAATTATAAACTATTTTGGAAGACCAGAAAATTAGGCTATTCTACAGATGATGTAATAACATCTGAGAGTGTGAAAGCATATGGCTGAAGAACAAAGGACAGCCTATAATCATGTTTAAACAGACACAACCATGAGTCCTGGTCACTGTTCTACTGCTGTGAAGAGACATCATGACCATGGATGACAACTCCTATAAAAGAAAGCATTTGACTGGAGCTTGCTTACAGTTTCAGTGGGTTAGTCTGTTATTGGCCTGGCAGAGAACATGGTGGCATGCAGTCAGAGTAGCTGAGAGCTCTTCATCTGGATCATCATGCAGCAGAGAAAGAGAGACTCTGAGCCTGGCTTGGACTTCTGATGTCTCAAAGCCCATCTCCAGTGGCACTCTTCCTCCAAAAAGGCCACCCCTCCTAATTCTTCTAAGTAGTGCTACTCCCTGATAACTAAGCACTCACATATGTAAGCGTATGAGAGGCATTCATATTCACACCACCACAACATCCAAATCACGAAATGATTGAACGTGCACTGTTTTGGATATTACATGTGAGCCCACCTTTCACTATTAGTAGCTTTGCCTGTGCTGTATTCTTCTGCTTCCTAGACAGGACCTCATTAACATCTCATTAGCATACCTACTTTGTGCCATTCTCTAGGTACCACCCCGAAGTAATTCCTTTCTCTTGGATGTAGGCAGGATCTATGAATTGTTTTTAACCAGTGAAGTACGGCAAAAGTAAGGTTTCACTCCTGTGTTAGACTACAAATGATCATTCACTCCCACCTTTGCAGCCTGCGGACTCTCCTCATTGATTCTTAACTTTTCCAATTTTTGGTTTGTTTACTTTCTGAAACAGGGTTTCTCTGTGTAGCCTTGGCTGTCTTGGACTCACTTTATAGACCAGGCTGGCCTCGAACTCAATGACTCACCTGCCTCTGCCTCTCTGAGTGCTGGGATTAAAGGCGTGCACCACCATGCCCTGCTTGCCTTTTCTAACTTTTATCAAGGGATGGGCTAAATGAGCAGTCCTCCAGGCATGGGCTAAATGAGCAGTCCTCCAGGCATGGAACTGAGGGTGGCCTCCAGCTGATAGCTGCTGAGAAACTGAGGGTCCTAGCGTTGTCTTATTAGAGAGTCCTGCTAGTAACCAACTGGAGCATCGAAGCAGACCCTTCTGCAGCTAAGGCCTGAGAGGACATGACATCCATAGTTGATATTTTGATTGCATCTGGACAACCCTGGAAATCTAACAAAGCTATGTCAAGAGTATTGACCCACAGAAATGCCAAAACAAGTATGGGGAGTCCCAAGCTAAAACGTGTTATGTTTCGTGTTGTCTGGGCAGATAAAGCAAAAGCCATCCTAGAATTGTCTCCAGCTCCTACATGAGGACACTGAGAACAAAGCATCATTTCAAACTAATGCAAAATCATCTAACAAAAGCATGAATTTTATAATCTTTTGTGATGGCTAAACACATACTAGACATGCTCTAGGAGGCAAACTTCTAGGCATGTCTGTCAGGCAGCTTCTAGGTTGGGCTAGGCAAGGTGGGAAGACCCTGCTTACAGTGGGCAGAGCCACCCCATGTGCTAGGGGCCCAGAGTTAATACAAAGGACAATGTGAGCTGTGTAGCCACATTTATTGTTCCTTGCTTTCTGACAATGAATATAACATAACCTGATATCTCATTCCATTTCTCCATGCCTCCCCTGCCACAGTGGCCAATGACACCTTCAAACTGTGCTCTTATATAATTTGATTTGGAGTCAAAGTGAATAAACGTGAATGAGTATTTGTCATGTGTGAGCCATTTCTCCAAGAGTAAGGAAAGCAAAGGCTTCCCATGTTGTGAACTCAGACTGTAACAGGTAGCCCCACACTCTAAGTGCAATTGTTAAATGGTGCCACGTGTTATTTGATAATCAGCACTGAGTAAAAGAAAAAGGGAAGGAAAAGAAAAGAAATGTGGAAGGAATCAGAAATGAAGGAATGGATTGTGGGAAACATGCTCCCAACTTTGATGAGAAGTAGAGTTTACCAAGGTACAGCTCAAATAGAGCTCTCCAATAAGAAAAGTCCAGGACATCAGATGTAGATCCGTGCCCCTACCATGCTAAAAGCTCACCAGATAGCTAGTAAGGGCACAACAGAAGTGTGCAAGAGAGAGAGAGAGAGAACTGGGGAGCTAGATGGAGGCAGAGAAGGGGTTCACCTTATTCCATTCTAGAATCCACAACAACACATTTGCTCAGATTTTTCTTCCCAAGGACCACTCTAATAAAAAAGCATCCAAAAATTATGAGAAATATTTTGATATTTATTATTTTCCTAAGTAATGGTAATAGCAGGAGGTTGTGGTGGCACAAATAAGAATGGCTCCTCCAGTTAGTGGAATTGTGTGGGAAGGATTAGGAGATGTGTGATTTGTGGGCGAAGGTGTGTCATTGGGGTAAGGGCTGTGAGGTTGTGAGGTTTTAAAAGACTCATCATTTTCTTCTCTCTCTCTCTCTCTCTCTCTCTCTCTCTCTCTCTCTCTCTCTCTCTCTCTCCCTCTCTCTCTCTGTGGTTGTAAATCAAGAATGAGAACTCCCAGCTGTTCCTTTGCTCCAGCACTGTGTGCTTTAACCCTCTGAAATGTAAGCCCCGATCATGGATCATGGTGTGCTACCACAGTAATAGAAAAGTAACAAAGACAGTGGTTTTTATATTAAGTATATTGTTCTGTGATTAACAGATCTCATTTGAAGCTATAAATGATAGAGAAATTAACTTAATTTTCGAAAATACTTTCAATAGACAAACCATTAGAACTGGCATTCAAGGGAATTTAAGATCATATAAAAGCAAAGTTCAACTCTACATTAGTATTTGTTTTTCTTACTGCAAAATTTTGTGCTTTTTACCCAACTCTTCTAAAAAACAAAAAACAAAACAAAAACATAAAAAAAAAAAAACAAACAAAAAAACAATTTTTTTTCCCTAGTGACTCAGAAATCTGGTTGTTTTGTGACACCTAGTGGCCTTTCTTGGCACAACAAGAAAAATAAATTCACAGTTTTCCATCTTTTATAGCAAATAGCATTTAAAAATTGATAAGAAAGTAGAATTCTCACTGTCACTGAAAATTCCATTGTATTAACCCACCAAAGAATGTAAATGCTATTAAAACAGTGACATATGAAAAAGCCTTCAACAGTCAAGGAGAGGTTCCCAGCCCCACATTGACAGGTGGACTTCCTCTGTGAAGGCATCACACAGCAAATTTAGAAACATTAGCTCTTTGATTTTTTGTGATTTTCCTTTCCGTGTGTGTGTGTGTGTGTGTATGTCTGTCTGTCTGTCTGTCTGTCTGTCTGTCTGTGTATGCATAGGGACTAGAGATTGAAGTCAGGTGTTCTCTTAATCACTTTCCAAATTATTATTGTTTTATAATTTTTCCTTCTTATTTATTCTTTTTAAAAAATTATTATTTATTATTACATCCAGGATGCAGTTTCCCCTTCTGCCAGGAAGATCCTTGCATCTCACCTTAAGCCATTCTTGTTACTTAGCCTCTCTGGGTCTGTGGATTATAGCATGACTATCATTTACTTTAGAGATAATATGAATTTATAAGTGAGTACATACCTTGTGTGCCTTTCTGGGTCTGGGTTACCTCAGGATGATTTTGTCTAGTTCCACTCATTTGCCAGCAACAGATTATTATTGTTTTTATTATTATTATTATTATTATTATTATTATTATTATTATTATTATTATTATTATTCTGAGACAGTATCTCATTGAGTAGCTCTGTCTGGCCTGGAACTATCTTTGCAATCCAGGTTGATCTCCAACTCATAAAGTTCTTCCTGCCATTGCTTCCCAAGTGCTGAGATTAAAGATGTGAGACACTGCACATGGTAACTGCCTTATCTTTTGAGATAAAATTTCTCCCTGGAACATGGAACTTGTCTATTTGGCTAAACTGTGTGACCTCTTCGGACCTTCCTGTCTCTGCTCCCAGGGCACTGGAATACTGTGAGACCACCCTACTCTCACTACTCTCAGCATTTTTATATGGGTTCTTGGGGCTCGAACTCTGGTCTTCATGATTGTATGAAAAACATTTTATTGATTGAGCCACTTCCCCCTCCCAACTCCTATCTTTCCTAAAAGGTGAGGAATTGAGAAAACTTCTTAAAATGGAGGCCGTGTTAATGGAAACCGTTTTAAAATGAAAACCACTTTAAAACTCTTCCCAGTCACTTGAGTACAGCAACAAAACACCCCCAAATATCCACTCCAACAACTTAAAACTGTTAACCTGATTGAAATGTTGCCCTTTCTCTTTAAATAGTGTGTCCCTCTATGTTTGTTGACAGTTTTATTATGATTATTCTGTTGAAGTGACACTTTATAAATATCTCCTCACTTGAGTCTGTAACCATTTTCCAGAAAACGCTTTTGCTTTCTGAGCATCTTTTGCCTCTTTCTCATGCCCCGACCTTGAGTTGTGAGAGGTAAAACCCAGGGTCTCAGGCTTGTTCGTCAGGTGCTCTGTCGCCGAACTAGATCCCTAGGCCTTGGATTCTTTACTGGTCTGTACAGTATCAACTGGCCAGTTGCTTCGGTAGACGAAGGGTGTTGTTGGTGATAACTGTTCTGGCAGCCCGAAGCCTAGCTTTACTTCTGCTTCTGTGAATTTAGGTCACTCCCGTGAGGTGCTGACGGGACTATCTGCATCCAACACAAGCAGGTGAAACTCTTGGCACAGTGACAGACACCAGGTGCAGACCAGTTACCTCTGATCCTTGCTACATCCCCCAGCTGTGTGATTTCAGGTCTCAGGATTTATGTTTAAGAAAAATCTCCGCAGTTGTTAGACCTGCATAGGGGTTACACAGCGAAACAAAAGCACTCGGTGTTCACATTTTGTTTTGTTTTGTTTTGTTTTGTTTTTTAAAGAAATCAATTTTATTAGTTTTTTTGTTGTTGGTTTTATTTTGTTTTGGTTTTGGTTTTTTGAGACAGGGTTTCTCTGTGTAGTCTTGGGTGTCCTGGACTCATACCAGTCTGGCCTCGAACTCACAGCGATCCACTTGCCATTGCCTCCCGAGCGCTGGAATTAAAGTCGTGCGCCACCACGCCTGTCTCTAGTTTTATTAGTTTTATTTTTTTTAAATTATATTTTATTCACATGACATCCCAATTGTAATCCCCATGCTCTTATCTTCCTCCCACTCTCCCTCCCTCCTTCTTCTGTCCTATTCCCCTCCCGTAGACTTCTGGTTTCTCTTCAGACCAATAAATCTTTCACCTTTTACAGTTTGTATTTTTAAAAAATAATCAATTTTGAGGTAAAACAGGCAGTAGTTGCCTTTTTTTTTTTTTTTTAAACTTTCAAAGCGTTATAGCCCCACTGTGTGGCAGAATTACTGTAAGGCAACTGTAACAAAAGTGCCTTGGTGTCCTAATAAAAATAACAGGAATCTCTGGCAAATGAATTAGTCTTTATTCAAAGAGGGTGAAAAAATCCTTTATCAAAAGCAGGAGAATTGGAATCTACTGAAATTGTATTCAGCCTTCCGATTGGACCTGTGTGTTTATTTTAGGTGATGCCAACTCATGAAAATGATAGGTCCCTTCTATCTGTTCAACAAGAAGAAGGGAAAATCTGTTTTCAAGCTTTATGTGGGGGAAAACCACTTTATCTTATATGAACTGGTGTTTGGTAAATATCTTCTCAGAGGTTTACCCTCTGTGCTTCAGCAACTACTGACCTGTGGAGCCTGTGAAGTGTGACCCAGATCTGCTTCTGGAGTTCAGAGATTCCTTGGTTGGAAAAAAGACTTCTTAGGCTTCTAAGGAGCAAAAAATATTCTGCAAACTTGAAAGATGGTCTTGTTTTTATTTTATCTTGCCATTCAAACATGGTGGCTATTTTGTAGAGTTCATTTAATTTCCCAGTTAATTTTTTCCCCTTCAAAACAGGGTTTCTCTGTGTAGCTATGTGTATCCTAGAGCTATCTATGTAGACCAGGCTGTCCTCACACTCAGATATCCTCTGCTTCCTGAGTGCTGGGATTAAAGGTGTGCAACACCATGCCTGGCCCTCCCTAGTAATTCTTCACCTTATCCCTCTTCTGATTCGGAACTTCCTAAAAGAGTAATTATTTGTATGTTATCTTAAAATAAATTTTAATAGGATCTCATCCCACTAAGCATTTTAGGTAGAAGGCTCCAAAGATTATTTATTGTGTAATAGTGGGAGCAGGGAGAACTGCTTATAAGAAAGCATTTATAAAGACTGAAGGAAGCATCAACCTGAACTGCAATATATATGTATATATAATATTCATATGTAATATACATATGGCTATATTTTATAATAATACTATAATATTGAGAACATAGCAAGAATTTTCACTCTTTCCTCCTTTTTTTCACTTTCAATATTTATTTATTTATTTATTTATTTATTTATTATGTTTACAGTGTTCTGCCTGCAGGCCAGAAGAAGGAAACAGATTTCATTATAGATGGTCGTGAGCTGCCATGAACTCAAGATCTTTGCAAGAGCAGGCAGTATTCTTAATGTCTGAGCCCACTCTTTCCTTCTTATACTCCATTTCCAGTGAATATTTCTAAATATCCACTAAAAAGAAATTCTTGGCAGAGGAGGTCCATGGGGCACCCAAGAAGCTTTGGGCTTTTATCTCTCTCTACCTGCTACTTACTGGCTTGGCCTAACTCAGACACAAAGAGCAAACCAGCAGAGCTGAGTTGGGCATGGGTCACAAACCACATTAGCTGCCATCCAGCAGGCCTGTGGGTTACCCAAGCAGCTTTGAACTTGTCTCACTCTTTGCTCAGTCCTCATGGGCCTGATTCATCTGGGTCACAGACAGCGAACCAGCAGAGGTGAGTTGCGTGCTGGATGGAAACCACATTACCCACCATACCGAGATGGCCTGAGGGTCACTTGAGCATCTTTAGGCTTGGAGCTTTCTCAGCCTGATCCTTTCCTACATGACCCAACTAGGACATAGACAGTGAACCCAGCATAGCTGAGCTGGGCATAGGCTTCAACATCCATTGCCCATCATCCTGAGGAAGCCTCTAGAGAGCCCTAGCAAGCAGCCTTCCACTTGGAGATCTTTTCGCCTGCTCCTGACCTGCCTGGGCCACCTGGGACACAGTCAGTGACCCCATGGGAGAAACCTCCAAGCCTGCTAACACCAGAGACAACCAGATGGCTAGAGAGCAGGACAAGAACACAAGCAACAAAACTCAGGGCCATATGGCAACACTGGAAACCAGTGGTCCTAACACAGCGAACCCTGGAAATACTAACACCCACAAAGTGCAAGAAGAAGATTTTAAATCTGAGGTGATGAAATGATAGAAGCTTTGAAGGAAAAAAATATATCTCTTGAAGAAATATAGGAAAACACATTCAAACAGATGAAGGATTTGAATAAATCCTAAAGAATTACAAGAAAATGCAATCAAATGGAAGAAAGAAATGAAAGAAATGGATAAAAATTTTCAAGACCTAAAACTGGAGATAGAAGAAATGAAGAAAATACAATCTGAGGCAATCCTGGAGTTGGAAAACCTAAGGAAGAAAGCAGGAACAGCGGACAAAACCAACATCAACAGAATACAAGGGATGGCACAGAGCATCTCAAGTGTTGAAGATATCATTGAAGTTATTGATACAGCAGTCAAATAAAATGTTAAAACTAAAATGTCCCTGACACAAAAATCCAAGAAATCTGGGACACTATAAAAAGACCAGATCTAAGAATAGGAATAGAAGGATGAGAAGACTCCAAGCTCTAAGGCCCAGAAAACATTTTCAACAAAATCATAGAGGAAAACTTCCCTAACCTAAAGAAACAGGTGCCCACAAACATACAAGAAACCTACAGAACTCCAAATAGATTTGACCAGAAAAGAAAAATCCTCCTGCTGCATAAAAATCAAAACACCAATTGTACAGAACATAGAAAAAAAAATACTAAAAGCTTCAAGCAAAAAAGGCCAAGTTATATATAAAGGCAAACTTATCACAATTACACCTGACTTCTCAAGAGAGATTATGAAAGACAGAAGGCCCTGGAAGAATGTCATGCCAACACTAAGAGACCATAAATGCCAATCCAGCAAAACTTGGAGAAAATAAAAAACTCCACAAGAAAAACAAGCTTAACTGGCACCTAGCCAGCTCTACAGAAGACAATTGAAGGAAACCTCCAACACAAGGAGGCTAACTACACCCAGGAAAACACAAGAAATAACTCTAACCTCACATCTGCAAAACCAAAAGAAAGGAAACACATATACTGTATCACTACCAACATAAAAAAAAAAAACCCAGGAATTAATAACCACTGGTCATTAATATCTCTCAACAGCAATGGCCTCAACTCCCCAATAAAAAGACACAAGCTAATAAAGTGGATGTGAACACAGGGCCCATCATTCTGTTTCATACAAGAAACACACCTCAGCAATAAAGATAGACATTACCTAAGAGTAAAGGGCTGGAAAAAGGTATTACAAGCAAACATATGCAAACAAAATAAAACAAAAATCCTCACAAAAACAAAAAGAGAAGGAAAAAAAAAAACCCAAAACAAAAATAATCCCCCCCCAAAACAAACAAACAAAACAAAACAAAAACAATTAAACCCAGAGTAGCCATTTTCCTATATAACAACTGTCCGAACCCGCCGGACAATTAACTGGGACCCTCGGACCCCTAGGGAGAGAATGGGGGACAAGAGACGCGAAGAGCGGACAGTAAGTCAAGGAGTCTGATCAAGCTGACAAAATTTTATTTTCTCACAGGCAATTATATACCATTGAAGCAGGAGGCTGAGTTGGGTGATGCAGGTGGGCGGTTTTCACAAGATATCAGGAAGTCAGGAAGTTTGGCAGGGCGCGGGCCCCTGTGGTTCTGGGGCTGGGTGGAATTGTTAGGCATCTGGAACCACAAGGTGTTATCTACAGACTTTGTTTCGCATGTCCTCTGAAGGCCTCTGTAATTCCGGGAATACTGAGAACAGCTGGAGGGAGGGAAAGAGGTTACAAGGCAGCCTTCTGGAATGTACCCTGAGGCAAGGAGGGAAAGAGGTCACAAGGCAGCCTGCCCCAGGTCCACTCGATGTATTATGCCAAGGTCCAAGATGCTTGCCGGCTATGGTCTTGGCTCCCCACAAACAACCAAAACTAATCAAAAGACATGAGGAATGACACTTCATAATCATCAAAAGAAAAATACAGCAAGATGAAGTCTCAATCATGAACATCTATGCCCCAAATGCAAGAGTACCCACATTCGAAAAGAAACATTACTAAAGCTTAAATCACACATTAAAATCCACACATTAATAGTGGGAGACTTTAATACCCCACTCTCACCAATGGACAGATCATCAAGATAGAAACTAAATAGGGAAATAAGGAAACTAATAGATGTTATGAATCAAATGGATCATAAAGAAAATCTACATAACATTTCACCCAATCACAAAGGAATATACCTTCTTCTCAGCACCTTACAGAACCTTCTCCAAAATTGGCCATATACTTAGTCATAAGGTAAAAGAAGAGCAAAACAACCCTTTGTGTCTTATCAGCCCACAATGGATTAAAGCTGGAATTTAACAACAACAGAAACCACAGAAAGGTTACAAACTCGTGGACATGAACAACTCCCAACTCAATGATGCTGTGTCAGGAAGGAAATAAAGGAAATTAAAGACTTCCTAGGATTCAGTGAGAATGAAGGCACAGCATCCCGAAACCTATGGGAGAGAATGGAAGTAGTGCTAAGCGGAAATCTCAAAGCAATAACTGCCTTCATAAAGAAATCGGAAAGATCCTTCACAGCACACCCAAATGCTCCAGGACAAAAAGAAGCAAACATGCCAAAGAGGAATCGATAAGAGGAAATCATCAAACTCAGGGCTGAAAGCATTAAATTAGAAAGAAAGAAAACAATTCAAAGAATTCAGGGACACCATGACTTTCTCTTTGAGAAAATCAACAAGATAGAAAACCAAACTAGCTAAAAGCCAGAGGGAGAGAATTCAAATCAACAAAATCAGAAATGAAAAGGGAGACATAAGGACAGACACCAAAGAAATCCAAAGAATCATTAAGTCTTACTTCAAAAGCCAATATGCCACAAAATTTGAAAATATAAATGAAATGGACACTTTCTTAATAGATACCAATTACCAAAGTGTAATCAAGCTCAGGTAAACAAATTTAATAGACCTACATCTCCTAAAGAAATAGAGGCTCCTTATGGACCTCCTGAACCCTCTGCGCCCTTCCATTCCCCCATTTTTCCATACCGCTCTCAGTGCTCCATCCAGAGTCCACAGCAAGTCCCCAAATCTATCCTGAGCCTCTGCGGGATGGAGTCTCTCAGAGGACATTCATGTTGGGCTAATATCCACAAGGAGACCATCAATGCTGGTGGATATGGGCCCAGGGGAGCCTTCAGACACTGTTGCACCAACCAAGGACAATATATGCAATGAACCTAGCCCCCCTGTTCAGATATAACCAATGGACAGCTCATTCTCCATGGTTGTGAGGGGAGAAGGAACTTCCTCTGACATGAACTCTGGTGTCCCCAATTTGATCACTTCCCCTTAGTGGGGAGGCCTGGTGGGCACACAGAGGAAGGGGATGCAGGCTATCTGGATGAGACCTAGTAGGCTGTGATTATGTGGTGTGGGAGGAGGGCCCCCTTTCAGGGAAGGAGAAAAGGCAGAAATGGATGGGATGGTGAGAAAGGGAAGATACAAGGGAGGGGATGACAACTGGAATGTAATCTGAATAAATTATAATAAATTAAGGAAAAGGAAAAGAAACAGAAGCAGTCATCAAAAGTCTTCCAACCAAAAAGCAAAGCAAAACAAAACAAAACAAAACAAAACAACAACAACAACAACAACAAAAACCAAAGGCCAAATGGATTTAGCACAGAATTCTACCAGACCTCCAAAGACAAGCTAATACCAATTCTCACACTATTCACAAAATGGAAACAGAAGGAACATAGCAAACTCATTCTATGAGGTCATAGTCACCTTGATCCCTAAATCATAAAAAGACCGAACAAAGAAAGAGAATTTCAGACAAATTTCTCTTATGATGCAAAATTATTCAGTAACTACTCCCAAACAGAATTCAAGAACACATCAAAAATATTATCCACCATGACCAATTAGGCATACAGCAGTGGCTCAGTATATGGAAATCCATCAATGTAATCCATCATAAAAACAATCTGGAAGAGGAAGCAGGCAGCTGAGATGATAGATAGGTGAGGAGGCCTCATCCTTTCTGAGGGTTAGTGGGAGGGGGAACAAGGGGATGAGAGAAGTAGGGGGGACTGGGAGGAGATGAGGAAGGGGGCTACAGTTGTGATGTAAAGTGAACAAATTAAAAAAAATTTAGATTAAAAAAAGAGAAAAGGAAAAATAAATTGTTTTCTTGCCCAAAGTTAAGGAACCACTTCCAAGAAGGCCTTTGGCTATTAAGTAAATCTGAAATTATTCTCGGAAGTTCTGTGAAATTTTTCTTGGTAGTTAGAGCAGCACTTACTAAACTAACTGGGGAGTTCCTTAAACTGTTCATGTAAAAGACCAGGGTAAATGTCAGGTCTCTATCACAGCCACTCAACTCTTAATTGTGCAAAGAAGCTGTCACTGAAATTATTGATATAAATGACCGGGGTTATAGCACAATAAAAGCTATATTTTCAAAACCAGATGGCCTGCTAGATATGAACCAGGAGCTGCAAGCCCCTGCACTGGGAGAAATCAGGAAGAAACTGTGTGTCTGTATCTGAACCAAGTTCCCAAAGAGTTTCTGTACTTCCCAGGTCTCCCAGATCAACCTAAGAATCAGTTTCTGAGCAGTACAGTCTCTCCCGTGGTTCCACTGCATGTACATCTCTTCCAGGTGACCTCAGTTTCCTCGTTTACCAGTTAAAAATAGAGGCGTTCTTTTATCACTTTTGGGGGTAAACTGGTTCAAAGTGTCCTTTCTGGAGACCAAGGTAGAGAGAGATTTGCTTCTGTTTGACTGAAGACAAGCCCAAGAGTCTCAGTCCTTATAGTATGTAACTTTACAATAAAATAAAAAGAACCACTGAGACAATGTGTATTTTCTTAAACATGGCAAATGTGCTTTTCCACCAGTAATTTGACCAAAGGGCGACTTTGAATTCGGAAGATAATGTATATTACATATGTATCTATATATCCATGTTTTATTTTCCTATAAGAGGAAAAATAGCATTTTGTTCCACTTGTATCTAGTATTTTCTTTCTGTTGTGAAATGACAACTGTTGATATACCATTGAGTTTGTCAAATGTAGTGGGGAGGCTACACTTCCATATTACCTGACTTTATCTGTAAAAGGTCACTTAGACATATCTGATAGCAACACTTGAGGTACCACGTGGGTGCAGCTTCTGTGTCTCCCAGTACACTCATGGTCTTGAGGTTTCTAATATCCTCCTGCACCTGGACTCTGAGGGATTGGATTTAAATTGCTGAAAGTCAGAGATTCTAGAGTTACTGGCTATTTAAACACTTAGCTTTACTCTGTATTCTGAAAATTCAGTTAATGCCTCTATTGATCTTTCTTGTTATATGTCCTGCTGGAAATTCCTGGAAACTACCAGAGGGTTTGATGATGTTGCAAAGTTTAGGTATAAAAGAGTTTGTTGGTGATGATCCTTTCTTTTTTAAAGTAAAAGAAAAAAATTTGAAAAATCTAAAAAAAAGTTATTTGCAAGGTGAAATGATCACAATTCTACAAATATCTCCCAATAAACACAGATAAATAAAATGATTAATGAGTTGTCAAGTTCTTAAGCAGACAATTAAATTTTAGCAGCACAATTCTAACTTGCAAATCTAAAAGTCCTCGAAATTCTGAAGGAAAGGGAGCTATAATGGTAATGCTTGCCAGGGCACAACTTGTGTGGTTGTAGCAAAGAGCCATGCAAACACAACAGTAACAACATATGTCCATGTAAGAGTATAATTGTTTTAGAATCCACACAAATTCATGAATATTTTACATGATTTCAATTTTATTGTTTAGAATTAATGTTCAAAACTCAAATGATTATCTAATATGTCATTACTATGAAACATATTGGCATTTGTTGTCAATTATGAACTGAACCATTTCTCTTATTAAATTTCAATCATTCTAATGTAATTTTAATCACTTATTGGCTTATTTTTCTAATAGCATTAACAAGCTAAATTAATTTTAAAAATCCATTTCATATAAAACAATAAATTGGTAACAAGTTCCATGGTGTTTGCCTTTAATGAAACACTTCTGAACACACTTTGACATTTCCCATTTAATTCTCACCCCACAGGTATTCAATTATCACTCTATTAGCATGTGCACCAGTAATGGTGTCTTTAATCTATCTCACCATGCTATCAATTAGAAGGAGACTATCCTTGAACACAGAGTGGGGATTTGCTAATACATAATTCCTTGAACCTTGAGATCTTTCATAGCCCTTTGAGCAATGTAATTTGTAACAATTTTCTCATTGAAAATGCATCTTTGGAAAATAAAACTCAGAAAGATTAAATGTAATATGAACATCAAAAATCCTTGGTCATGGTGTCGGTTAATACTATGATATAAGCCTTTAAAATGTTTTTGTGTGTATGTATTTTGTATGTATTGATTTATTTATTTACTTCCTGTGAGACAGGGCTTACTGTGTTGCTCAGGCTGGCCTCAGACTTGTAATCTTCCTGACTCAGTGTTGTGAGTGCTGGGATTACAGAGAAGCAGTACATTGTCTGGACAAAAATATCTACTTCTTATCAAAGACTATTACAAACTTTTTACATGTAATACACCAAGGCACTTGTGCATATTGCTCAATTTGTACATTGGAAATATAGTGCTGGGTAATCTTATAGGATAACAGTAAAAAGGAAAAATATGGATTATATATCACACAGAACCATAGTTACATGATTAGAGGTGAAAGAAGCAACTTCTAAGATAAGCATCACTTGGCCAGTAATCAGCCATTCTCTCAGCATCCTCCTGGTCCTTACTCCTCCAGCCTTCTCTGTAACCTATTAAGTACTATTTAAATACCAACCAAGTAGACTTTCTCTGAATGTCTAATTGACATTAATGAGAAAAATCTAAAAAACAATTAGAACAAGAGGCTAGGAACATTCTTTCTTCTTTTACAGTTAATTCCACACTTATTTTGTAAGACTGCTTATTAAGTTTATGTAAAAAGGTTGAATTCATAATTACAACTTAAAGATAATTCTTTTCTCTCAACCAATGATTGAAAATATGAGCCTGGGGAATATAATAAAAAGAGAAGATGCCATAACTTCTTATGTTGTTTCAATTTGTAGCAACTAAGGCTTCTTTTATAATTATAGAAGACTCCTTGAAAACCTAGACACATACATAAACAAAATAAACAAGCCTTGCCTTTCTAACCTATACTACAATGAGATTTTTCTTTTAATTAACAGTGACTTATGTACAAATATAAGAATGAAAACAAGCCTCATTGGTTAACTGCATGTATTCTTCTGTGGTTATGGTTTTTTAAAAAATATTTTTCATAAATAACCAGAAACTGTCCTATCATTGTAAACTATGAATTAGTGATACATTATCAGAGCGCTCTCAGCTTGTGGTATAAAGAGGCTTATTAATTCTCCTAGACAGTCACAGTTAGTCAACTGTCTTTGTTTATCCTGCATCAATTTTACTGTTTGAGTTTGCTTAGTGGTGGGTTGCACGAGAAGATTCTGGAATCATGGCTTCATTTAGAAATTCCCAGCTTAGTGCTTTAACTGTGCTTATCACAGTGATCTCCAGGGAGTAAAGAATACTTCCAAATATGGTCAGATAAAGTTATTTCATCAGGTACAGTAAGTTTAGAATTTTCCTAAAACAAACTTAGACCTTTCCTTGGCAAAGACATAAAGTAAATCAGTGCATAAAGTCCCCAAGAATGCAATGTGCAGGGACCGAAACCTAAAAGTGAGAGACAGAATGACAGTGATTTTTGTATTTGACTCAGCTTTGCTGGAACTGTTTCAAACAGCTTTTCTGGCTTCATGACTTTTGCTATTTCCAGTGGATATGGCTGTGCTAATTAACTTCACATTGCCTGAAGAATTTACTATAGGGTAGCCTCCCTCAAGACAGTTATACAAGACTATGCCAGGTCTCTCCAGATCTCATGCCTGCAGCATTCTTTGCATCTAAACCTATAGCTAAAGTTCCAGAAGCTCCATAAAGATGAGATACAAAATGAAATGTACAAGATGATAAGTCATACTATAAAATGAATACTTGAATTCTCTGATTTATGCAGACAAAAACCTAAAGGACCTAGGTGGAAATGCACATTGAGAGAGAGGGATAAGAATGGAAAGAAACTAATGTTGCATCAGGCTGACTTTATGGATACAGGCTCACTGGGAAGAAATTTTGCAGTTAATGTCTGTATCTATTTCTTTTTATAATTATTACAAAACACCAGAGAACATACATTTAATGAGAAAGTATTTATTTTGGCTCATATCTTTAGAGGTTTTTAATAACTTGAGAGGGTAGTACCATCACTTTGGAGTTGTAGTGAAGTAGATGTAAAGATTGATGCCATGTGAAGAGATCCAATATGGCAGCACCCAGAGTGCATGGTTTCTGAGTAGCAAGACCACAGTGGTTACAAAGCCAATGAAAGCCCATGTTTTAGACTCCAAAACACCAGCACCTGTGTTTCCCAGGTAAGAGGAGAACCCATGCCTGCTGGGAAAGGGAACAAGCAGTCCAGCCTCTGGCCACCTGGCTATTCCTACCTTCCCGTGGCATGTTTCCGGCCTCCAGCCACCCAGCTCCCGGGATACAGGGAAATGGTTGCAGCCTCCCATCCATGGCTCTAATCGTTTCTCCTGAAGACACTGGCCAGACCTCTGGAGCATACCGGAAATCACTCCTTCACATACGCTGTCTGGGCTTCTTGAGCTCAGAGAACACTGATGGAGTGAGTGAGTGGCAAGGTTGCTGACTCCAAGTTTTTCCCCAGCAAGAGGAGGGCTCCTGGATTCCTGAGGATACCTGCTAGTCCTCAGGATCATACAGGCTAGACACTCCCCAATCCAATCCTTTGCCTGTGGGGCTAACAGGGACATAGGCACCTGAGAAGGAAGGCTATTTCTGAAGATCCAACAGCCAATCCACAGCCATACCCATCATCCAGAAGAGGGCTGCTCCAGGAATTACCAGGGCTCTTCCTGCAGCCTCAGGAAATCCAGTAAGCACCACCAAAAACAAGCCAAGGCCAGACTAAGAACAGTCAACAAAAATCAGGGTTTTAGGACACCTGTTATCCCAGTTATCCCAGAATGCAGTTATCCCATGGCAAGTAGCCCTGGATACCTTAAAACAAATGATACACAAGAAAATAAATAATCTTATAACTATGCTTTTGAGGATGATAGAGGCCTTTAAAGAGGAAAGGAATAAATCTCCTAAAGAAATAGAGAAAAATACAATCAAATAAAAAGATTCCTGTAAAGAGAAAATGAATAAATCACTTAAAGAAATGCAGGAAAATCAAACAACAGGTGAAGGAAATGAATAAAATAGTTCAAGACGTAAGAATGGAAATAAAAACAATAAAGAAAACACAAACTAAGGGTATCCAGGAGATGGAAACCTTAGGGAAGAAAACAGACTCCTGGGAGGACATGAGAGGGACTCTAACAGAGACTCCTAGTAGCAGGCACCATGGAGACTGACGAGGACTTTCCATAACTAGACAAGACACCTAGTAGAGGGAGGAGAACACCAACCCACCCACGAAAACTTCAACCCCAAATTTTCCCTGCCTACAAGATGTGCAAGGATAAAGACTGAGCAGAGAGAGCCTAGTCTGAGGGAATGTCTAACCAATTCCTGGCCTACCCCAAGACCCACTCCATGAGAGACAGCCAACCTCTGACAGTATTAATGATACTCTGCTGTGCTTGCTTACAGGAGCCTAGCAGAATTGTCCTCTAAAACACTCCACCCAGCAGTAGATTGAACCAGATGCTGAGACTCAGATCCAAACATTGGGTGAAGTATAGGGAGTCTTGTGAAATAGTGGGGGTGTGGGGGGGGGGAGAAGGATCTGTAAGTAATAGGAGCTCTACAAGAAGATAAACAGTCAAGTAATCAGGTCCCAGTGGGCCTTCCTGAGACTGAAGCACCAACTAAGGACCATGCATGGACTGGACCTAAGGCCCCTACACATTTGTAGCCATTGGTCAGCTCAGGCTTCACATGGATCCACTAGTAATGGAGGAGGAAGATGTCTCTGATATGGACTCAGTAGCCTGCCTTTTGATCACCCCCTCTTGGTAGGACTCCCTTGCCAGGCCACAGGGGAAGAGGACAAGCTCAGTCCTGATGTGACTCAATGAGCTGCAGTGGATGGGAAGGGGGGGGCTCCCCTTTTCTGAGAATTTCCAAAGGGCGAGGCGAGGGCTGTTATTGTAGGAAGGCCCAGGGAAGTTATAGAGTTGTGTTTGCTGAGGAGAGCACTAAACCCAATCACTGGTGCATCTCCGAATAGCATACCACCATCAGTGACTTGGTAAGTGCAGGTGTGTTGATTTCCCACAGGTCACCCAACACAGATATTTGGGTTGAGTGGAAGACAGACAGAGCCTGAACAATAAAAGTTCATCATAAACTTTACCAAGTAATAGCTCCAGCTGTAGCTGCTGTAACATATGTGATTTCATGATTTGAATAAATCAGCATATTCCCTGATTCTTGGAGTGAAGTTAGTTATCTCACAAATTCTTTGCCTCCATAATCTTCAATAAGGATTACAAGAAACAGTGTGCTTTTAGCTAACCAGGCAACATACATTCACTATCCTTTGTGAGAGGTATTTCAACTTGTAAATCTTGGTTTTATTTCCTCAGAAGATAGGAGCCATACCCAAGCTGTATGAACACATAGCTTTAAAAATCCTCTGTTCTACCTATCCCCAGGCCTAGGCCTTGAAGCTTCTAGCCTCTATACAATCTTAATCTGGACCTTGAAGGCTTCACCTTCCAGCTTCTATCTGCTAACCTTGGCGTAAAATGTTTTCAGTCTCTGAGACTGACTGCTGAATAAACTCATCCTTTCTAATTGTTTCTGAACTCTGACTGGCTACTCAGCTATTCTGGCTCAAAACTCCTCTCCAAGCTGACTGATTCAAACTGGCTTCCCTCAGCGTCTCATTGAATTGCTCTTCTTTGAAAAATTGATTTGCTTTGTAGAACTCTCTCTGAATTCCACAAACCGAACTGTACTGACTGCATAAACTGAACAGAACTGAGTGAAATTGCACAGAACTCTAGTCCCAAACTCTACTCTACTGTGTCTATAATCTCTCTCTCTCTCTCTCTCTCTCTCTCTCTCTCTCTCTCTCTCTCTCTCTCTCTCTCTCATTCATTCTCTTAAATAGCTTCTCTTTCCTGTCTGTTCTCCTGACTGAGAGGAGTATCCTATCTTTGATTCACTCTGTCAAATCTTTCTCTGCTTCATAATTGTGTCTGTCCCTCAATTAGACATCATTATTTTGAATTAAAGGTATGTACTAAAGGCATATCTGTATTCTAGCCAGAGGAATTGAAGGTATGTGTTAAGGGTGTGTTTGTATTCCAGCTTGATCACACAGATGTAAGGTGTTGGCTGTGATCCCTTGACAGAGTAGGCATGTTGTTGGGTTAAACTTCCTCTACACCAGTTCCCCATATCTATGTCATAATTCAGTTGGACAGTACCTTTTTTAGCTTTGTCTTTCACAAACATCAAATAAATGACACTATGCTGGTTGGAATGTATAAGCAATAAGTAGTAACTTTTCTAGATTTAACAGCAAAAACATTTGTATGTCAGAAAATGGGGAATATATCTAACAGAAATACAGAGACTTCTACATCAGTAAAATTTAGAAGAGCCTAGCATAGGTCACACAAACATATCCTTTTTAAAATCAAGAGTAAATTGTTGTATCTAGATGTTTCTCTTACTAAAACACTGACATAAATATTAATATTTGTACATACACATATAATTTCATACTTAGTGATGAAAACTACATATATTAAACAGCTCCCATAATTTTCTGAGGCATATGTGAAATACACAGTGTTCTCACCCTACGTGTCACTTTCTGTTTCTATTATATCTTGATACCGATCATTTGTCAATATATCTACCATATATCTATCTCTCTAATACTATTGTCTATTACAATCTATCTATCATTTACCTATCTATGTATTTCTATCATTCCTCTATCTATATCTTCATTATTATATTTCATCTCATTCTATGTCTATGAATTATCTATCTATCTATCTATCTATCTATCTATCTATCTATCTATCCAACTAACCTATTTATCTTCTATCTAATTTGTATATCATCTATCAATATATCTAGCATTTATATATTTGTTTATCCCCTATCTACCTGCCTATCACTACTGTCTTTTATTTTATTTCCTCACATCCATAGATTAATACAAATTCAAAAGGAAAAAAAATGGCTCTTAGTACATAAAATTTTTCTAAAACCTCAACTCTGATAATGATAGGTATTATATTCTTCTTGGGCATAAAATGTAGAGTAATAGTCTGGGTATGTTTTTCTTTTCAATATTATATTTCATAGAACACATTTGATCATATTCTTTACTCTCCTTAGCTCTTTACAAATTCACTCTACTTTCCTACCCACCCAAATTCATGTTCTCCCTCTAATTAAACTCCAAGTTCCAACCAACCAAATGGAATCAAATCAAAACAAAACAAAAATTAGATATAAACCACAGATATAGAGGAAAGTACACCATAACCAATAATAATAATAATAATAATAATAATAATAATAATAATAATAATAACAACAACAACAACAACAACAGCCATGGTATCTGTTTTGGGTAGACTAAACACTCCTGTGTATGGGAACTCCTCTAGAGTATTATTAATATACTCACTGACACTCCTTTGGTGAGAACTGGTTTTCCCTTTCCCAGCAAGCATTAATTGAAAACAGGCTATGTTTTGTTAGGAGTGAGACTTGGTGTCCACCTCCTTTCTCGGCACTGAGACTTTGTCTGTTTTGAACATGTGTAGATCTTATGTATACTGTCATATGTATGAGTTCATATGTGTCAGTCCTGCTGTTTCTGAAAGACTTTGTTTCCTTGAAGTCATTCATACCTCTGGCTGTTATGGTCGTTTTGACTCCACTTCTACATAGATCTCTTAGACTTGAGGGGAAGGATTTCATACAGAAATCTCATTTAGGACTGAGTACTCTGAAATCTCTCCTTACATTGTGCAGTTGTGGTTCTTTGTTAATGATCATCTGCTACAAGGAGAAGGTTCTTTAAGGAGGTACTGATCCATAGATAGAGTAATATGACATTATAAGTTATTTTATTTCTATGTTCCTTTAGAAGAATATTAGTATTAGGATCCCCCCCCCCCCCAAGGCCTATGACCTATCTAGTTTCATGGTCTTGGCCACTTTATCACTGTCAGGTGTGAGTTCTGTCTCATGGCCTTAGATTCAATTTTAAAAATTCTTGGTTACTACCATAACATTTGCGCCACTATTGCACCAGTACATCTTACAGGCAGCTCACTGTTGTAGGTTGCAAGGTTTGTAGTTGGGTGATAGTAATGGTTATTTTTCTCCTCCAGTAATGTGCAAAGCACCTTCAAGGACCGTGAATGCTAGTTAGTAGGAGTCAAGTTACTTGTTGGGTACCAGTTCTGTTTCTTCAAGCTCAATTATGTAATAAGTGCTGTCTTCAGCAAGAAGGGCTTTATCATTAGGTTGTGGAAAATAATCAATAGTGCATGTATATTTTTAAGTGCAAAAAGCTTGATTTCTATTTGCAACAAGAATTGATTTGGTGACATTTTCATGATAGTCAAAGGTGAATATTTGTGGTCATGAACGGTATAAAGCATTGATTGAGTTGATAATAAACACCCTTTTTTTTTGTACAGGGGACTTTCACCATATTCTGTATTTAAAAAAAAAAAAACTCACATAGATGACAAGTCATGCAAAGTATTGGGAGGGAAAGTTTAAAGGGGACATTTATATAGATTAGTCATCTTTAAAATTATGAATATAGGAAATGGCAAATACAGAAAACCAAAAGTCATCAGGAAGTTTAACTTTACATCCTTATTCACATAAGGAAAAAAAAATAAGTAGATCTAATTGAAAGGTTCTCTTTGCTGAAGAACTGCAGAACATACACTCTATTGACTGAAGGGTTCCTGGTGACCTCAGATGCTCATTAACTTCCACTAAATGAAACTTGCATGGCTTTGTCGAAGGGCACAGCTCAAGCCACTGAAGCTGGAGATGCACTGGCCATGCCCACATAAGAAAACAAGACAGATGGAGAGGTCTCACGCTTCTGAAACCTCAGCTCCTTTTCTTTGGCTATGAATGGATCCATGTAATGGTTCCTGATGAATAATACAATCCATGTTTTACACACTAAAAAATAGAGACATGGGAAACAGTTTCTAAAGAGAGATTATGGAATGAAACAGTTTAGAATAGTTACTGGAAAATGGTTAGAATATATATATATATATATATATATATATATATATATATATATATATATATATATAAAATTTTGTTTTGTTTTTCATGACATGGTTTCTCTGTGTAGCCTTGGCTGCCCTGAACTTGTTTTGTAGACCAAGCTGGCCTCAAACTTATAGCAATCCACCTGCCTCTGCCTCCCAAGTGCTGAGATTAAAGGTGTGTGCCACCACTGCCCAGCTAATAATTTTATTTTAATTTAAATTATTGGAAGTACATCTTCTTTATGTATGTGAAATTCCTTACTGAGTCTGGATCTAATGGGAAAACAAACAAACAAACAAACAAACAAACATGTTTTTTCTTTTGCCAGGTTAGCAAAGACATAGAGTGACCATGCTGAGAAGGCAGCTACATCTTAGTAAGAGTTCTCAACACTGGGCTCTAGAGACCAGTGCTCAGAGCACCACTCAGTGATAATGACCTTGGGTTCTTAGATACATGTCTTATAATTCTATATTGCACTCAAAATATTCCTGAAGTAAAAAGTATTCACATCCTACTGAAGCTGCTGAAAACTCAAGCATCTACTGACCTGTATCCTCAACATTGCTCTACCTCCCTGATTCTGAACATCTTACGTAAACATTTTCCGAATGAACATCACTGCTTTCTACATCCAGACCAGCTTTAAGTTCATAGCTGATAAATGGCAGAAAATGTTCTATAAGCCTGATCATTTATCTTCTGACCCAAGATCCCAAGCTTTGGCTGTAATGCTTGAAAATGTGTTTCTATATGCTATGATTTTTGATTTTCTGCTTTAATGTCTCCTTGAATCTTACTTCTATCTTGTGACCAGAGAATTGCAAACACTTTCCAGAACTGGCTAATGTTTAGCATACTGGAGGCAAATGTACTTGGAAAGGTGGCGCCAGACAATTGTCAATGATAATGATGACAAAGAAGGATGCTGTACAAAAAGAAAAGAAGAACTGGACAGAATATATGAAATAGATCAATAGCAAGACAAATAACGCCAGCCAGGTTTCAGTTACGCTTTGGTATGAAGAAAGCAACTTCTTTCTCAATCGCATATCTGACTGTATCTGGGTCTCAGGCTATTTTCTTCCCTGGGAATAGGCATACTTTTTTAGCCTACTTTCTGAGAATCCTGAACAACTGCAGAGGCAGCATCTCTGAGCATTTCTTTGAAGTGAATACTAAGGAGGCATTGCTAACACAGCTAAAAGTGTGCTGCACAGTCATTAAAAGAAGATATTAAAACCAGAAACTCAAACCACGTTTACAGCCAGCTAAGCTATTTATTTATTTTTACACATTAAAAGAATATCAAGCTGGCACCAATAATTTAGTTTAAAAGATTTCCGCTTGTTTACTCTCAGTTAACCAGGCTCTGGGCCAATATTTTGTTTTGTTCATTCTTCCATTTCTTTTAGTGTTTTCTTTCTATAAAAATTTAAGAGACCAACATTAAACATAAAAAAATTTAATTTCCTACAAGAAATAGAATCTTGGAGTAAACAGAAACTATACTTAGGAAAAAAAGAAACACTGCTCAATATTCTCCAGAATGGGATGGACTAGAACAAACATGTCTCCCTAACTCCGGACCTGACTGCAGATGTGCCCTATAGTCTTAAGTTCTAATTTCAACATGTTTCCCTAGGACACATTTTGCTATTTGATACTAAGTTTTTCATGTAACTTGATGTACTGGCTGTCCAGATGAGCCATCTGTACCTCTGCAAGAAAGCCTGTTATGGCGCAGATACTGCTGTGGTTAAGGACATCTCCACTCCACAGCTGCTGCCAACAAAGGGATGAACAGAGCAATAAAGAAGAGCTCCTAAAATGTCCCCTGTCTTCTCTTCAGCTGAGCAACATTTCTGTGGCCTGACACTCCCTTTCCAGTTCTGCTCTCATTCTCTCAGCTGTCCATCTTAGGACCCTCCATGTGTACTTCCTGTTCCTTTATGTTTAGAAGAAGCATCCTTACTAATTTCTTGCACATCATGCTGTCTACATCTTGGAGAACCAGAGCTGCCACTCAAAATAGAATGGAGGGAGGTTAAGGAAGTAAGGAAGTAGGCAAAATGGTGTTTAGGGGCCAGGTTACCCACTCTCTAGTTGGCAAGTCACCCTGGCACATGTGAGGAGTGAAGGGCGCCTGAATGAAAAATGCAGTGAAATTGCAGATGATCCTGGAAGAGAAACTTTAAACCAGTCCCTACACAAGAACATCCTTGTGGATGTTAGAGTAAAGCATTTGAAAAATGTAGAGTGAAAAATGCCTATAAGACAGCAATGTTGACTTTACCTCTTCCTTGTATTGATTACTTAAAGAAATATCCCTAATCAATTGAGTAAAAGTAAAAATAGCCAAAATTAAATATGAATGCCCTTAAAAGGTCCCTATGTAAGTTTATAGAGAAACCCTATGCTCCTACAGTGGAAAAGCATATGTTCCTGGGAGCAGACCTATTTAACTGGCTTATTTAGAGTAACAAGGACTTCATTAAATGCACAGTAGAAAGTTCTAGATCTTCATAGGATGGCATCTTTGCTTGCCATCTACCATCTGGATATATAGCAGAAGGATTCTATGTCAACACAGGTGATATCCCCAGAAATCCCTGATTATTGCCACACTATTTACAATTGATACAAAATTTAACTAGCCTACATGTCTACAAATAGATGAATGAATTTACACAAATAATTGTTATTCAGCTCTAATGATGAATGAAACTTTTGCAACATATTTAAACTCTACATCCCCTCTATTTTAGTTCTTGGCATATCTGTAGCTTCTCACATAACAGGAGCTATATTGTTTATAAGTCTCCATTTTGATCATAAGGTGAAATTAAGTTCAGGTTCTCAAATTTTACCTTCCTGGAATCTTGAATAGCCTTTTACTTAAAATTCAATACTTGTTGAACATTCTGCTTGAATTAATGATATATGTTCTACTTAAACAAAGCCACAATACCCTACTTTGTTCCCTTGTTCTGGAACAGTGGGGAACTGGCCTGTTCCCAGGCCTATATCCTAGCCAATCAGCTTAAAATGCTTTGCCTAGCACCTGGTTACACTGTAGTTGGAACAACATTGATTCTTCTTGTATTTAGCTAATCAAAATGATATAATGCTGCCCGTCCCTTGCTTCCCATCTGGTTACCTGGTTGTTACCTGGTTATGGTTTTTCTTATATAAAAAAAAACCTACCTTAGAAATAGGCCAGCATCACAGTTTGGCTCTCAAGTCTACTGTGTCTCTGGCCATGATCAGTTTTGGGGTGTTGAGTTCAATAAAGCATCCATATCTTGCTGGGATTGATATCTTAGTGGTTTATGTGACTGTTCTTATACTACAACAAAACCATGTTATTTATAAGAAATTTTCTGTAATGGTTAGTGTAGTTACCAAATTGAAAGTCTGGAATTACTTATGAAAAATGTGGAAAATTTTTATTTTATTTATTTATTTATTTATTTATTTATTTTTTTGGAAAATTTTTAATCTTGCAACATGCCTGCTCTGGCAAGGATCATATCCACAGACTTAGGTCTGTGTGATCCAGTTGTAATACAGAAACACCCTTAATGCACACTTTAATTTGAAACAATGACATCTCATTGAGGGGTAGACAAACTGATGAATTGGAGAAAGATTTGAGAGAATTAGTCAAAGATAGGTTATGTCCAACTCCCAGGAGAATGACAGGAAAGACACACACACACACACACACACACACACACACACACACACACACACAGAGAGAGAGAGAGAGAGAGAGAGAGAGAGAGAGAGAGAGAGAGAGAGAGAGAGAGAGAGAGAGAGTTGTTTGTGGAGACAGTGTAGAAGAGTTCAGGAGTACAGTAGAGTTTTGTTCAGTTCAGTACAGTTTAGTTGAGTTTGTGCAGTTCAGTTTATGGCGTTTAGAGGCAAATTTTCCAAGAAAAGCAATTCAGTGAGAAGCTAAGGGAAGCCACTTTGAATCAGACATCTTGGAAAAAAATTTTGAGCCAGAACAGCTGAGTTGAACCAGCAAGTCTGAGTTCAGAAAGAACTAGAAAGGGTGAGCTTATTCTGCAGTAAATCTCAGAACATTTTAGGCCTAGGTTAGCAGACAGAGGTTGAAGCTGAAGCCTTTTAGGTACAGGCTTATAGAAGATTAGGGTGTCTGGATGCTAGAAGCTTCTAGGCCTAAGCCTAGGGATAGTTAGACAGAAATGCTCTGGGTTCAGCCCAAGCTCTGTATGTGTAAAGTTTGAGCATGGCTTCCATCTTAGAAGGAAATAAAAACAACATTTGCTGAAAAATATGTCTCCAGGGGCAATCATTTAGAGTAGGTTAGGCAGTGTGGAAGCTGAGGCCGGAAGACCTGTCCACTGTTTGTGGCACTATTCACATAACAAGGCATAACAGCATGCATGCATTAGTTTACCAATGTTCTTCACTGGAGATGTACTGTGGCTAGCTACTTCAAGATCCTGATGCCTTGACTTCTCTGCAGTGAAGGGTATAACCTAAAATTATGGACAAATAACTCCCTTCCATTGTATTTGTTGGGTTTTTTTTTTTTCACACAGCCACAGGAAGAGAAACTAAAACAATTTTATCCATTTAAAAATAATTTCTGGTTAAATGGATAATCTCTAATTTTTAAAATTTATTTTTTGTCCTAATTGGAAAAAATTGATTTTTGTTAGTATATAAATGAGTTTTATTGTGAAATTTTCATAAATATTCTAAATTTTGTTCTTATTCTTCCTTTATCTGCTGATTTTTTTCTCATGTGTACCATGTGTCCTTTTTTTGAGCTAAGTGTAAAAGCTGGTGTTAATAGGTCAACTGTAGAAGAGAAAGAAAAACGGCTCTTATATGTGGCTGTTTTGAAATACCAATAGTCTTATTAGAGAGCTGTGCTTTATGCAAGGTCCTGAAAAGCCCAGGACTCAGAAAGACCCTCATAAGGAATTGATGTCAACTCCTAGTAGGAGATGGGTCACCACTACAGTAGTCCTTGACCTGGTCTGACCAATATTATTACTAGAGCTCACTAGTAAGGCTTTAGGAAAATGCTATGTAGACATGATATTTGCAAATGCACATTTAAAATTCTGATCAGACTATATACATTTATGCAGAATGAATGGCAATATTCACTCATGGCTTTTCCTGAGGTCTGTACTATATTAAATATTATTCAGTCTGTATTCAGAATGTATTCACATCACATATATATTTCAGAGGTTAATATGTTGATTTATTATTAATACATAAAAAATCTATGATGATGTGGGAAGCAAAAAATTGAACTAGCTGGTGTTTTCATGCACCTTCAAACACACACTTCAGAGAAACTTAATTTCAGTCAAGTTTTCAGAAGTCTATTGGTTACATGTACTCGAAATATTTTCTAAAAAATAAGACATATTGATGCATTCTCCAAGCCCTGTCTCAGGGAAGGAAGGACAGTTCCTGGTAGGTCTCCTGATGTTCTTGTTGCAGGACTCAGACAGTGCAGACGATGGTTAGACTGCAGATCCAAAGTATAGAATGCTGCCTGCTCTGCCTGAGACCCAGGGTAGAAAATGGTTCTGCAGGGGCTTCCTGTAGAGGTAGAGGCATCTCTGCTATTTGTCTCCTTAATCTTCTAGGCTCTATGCTATAAAGTGCAGTCTGTAACAACTTCATGATGAATTCCAGTGAGTGGATCATAGTATATGCTATTGGGCTTTTGAAGCAAGGCCATGACACCTACAGTGGAAAGTGATATTCCATTTAAGATGACCTCCTGGCATGTGGCCATGGCACTGATGGAATATGTAGTCATGAGACACAAAGTGAGATTGTGCCTGGAAGGCTGATATGAGTTGTCTTATACTCACAATGTCATAAAGTTAAATATTTATTACAAATTCTAAGTGGTGCTTTCAGGTCATGCCCAAGCTGGGCAGCAGTGTGTGTACCTGTAGCTCAGCATTCAAGAGGATACAGGTGGTCTAGACCCCCAGTGGTTGGTGTCCTTCTCAAGTGCATTCCTTTGACAAGTTGAGAGAAGAAAACTAATTCCAAGCTTGGTTCTAGCTAGGTGGCCTACTGATGTGACTTTTTATTGCAAGGAATTGCTAGCAAAGATAATTACTAAAAAAAGAAAATCTGAGAATCTGGCCAACCAATCTGTCAAAGGGGCAGTGGACTCAGGAGAACTCAAGATCACTTCTTGACATTTGCTAAGGACTAGACGGATGGCATAAGGCCAAGAAGTAGGAAACTAAAGGATTGGAAAGAAGATATTGAACAGGAAGGACATGGGATGTGGGCTTGAGTAGGAAAGGGTTCAGCATTTCCAAAGACCTAAGAGGAAGGAGTCATTACAAGGCAGCCATTGAAAAGTGATGTAGACAGAATAATGTGGTCAGATGACATTAGCCATCCTTGTCATTGACATGCCAGTGCTTCCATGAGAGACATTAGTGTAGTTGTCCTGTAATATTTCTGTTGCTATTTGATCATGAGCAAAGATTAGACTATGTTCCTGCTTATTGGTCTGCCTTTCTCTTTTAAATGAAACAAGCTCATATTAATTGTGGCATTATTACATTTTGCAAGTTTTTTTTTTACAGCTATTCCTCCATCTCATGTTTAGTATCTTAAAATAGCAGAATATATAATCAATCACAGTATGAATGTGTTAATAAGTTTACCCCTTGGTTTGCTTTTTAAGTATTATTATTATTATTACTACTAATATGTGTGTTTGTGAAGGACCACACATGCCATGGCCTGTGCTTGCGTAGGCTAGAGAACAACTTTTACAAATCTGTTCTCTCTATATTTACATGGGTGCTGGGGACTGGACTTAGCTGGCCACATTTACTGGCTGAGCCATCTTGCCAGTCCCTTGGCCTGTCCTTTGATTGTCTCTTGAACTTCTTTAATTTGTCTTATTGGTAGTTGATGCTCTTGAACAACCCTTGTGTTTGCTTAAAAACAAGACAAACAGCGGTAATACTGAAACGTGATAGACCCCTCCCCCCAAAAACCCGAATTATTAATTTGTCCCAGCTGTTTGCTCACAACCCAGATACTGGAATCTTTTAGAATGTATTAGTTAATTTATTCCACCCTGCTTTCTTTCATTTTTTTCTTTCTTTTCCCCCACTTTTCTTGCTTTCTCCTCTCCTTCCTTCCTCTCTCTCCTTTCCTCACTTTTTTCTACTCTCTTTCCTTACCTTCCTCTCTCACTCTCACTTTCTTTCTCTCTGTTCTTATCTCCCTCTCCCTCTCTTCCTTTTCTTTTCTTTCCATTTGATTCCATTCTTGTCATTTAATTTCTCAAAATGAGGTAAAACATCTTGCTATTTTCTTTCTCCTCCTGATTCTTGGACCTCACTTGAGATTTTAATGTGTTCAGTGACAACTCACTTTCATGTTATTTCTATTTCAGGTTCTAAACTTCACACTATTTCTGGGGCATTACCTAATCAGCATTCATGCTGATTTTCTATAAAATTGGATTCCTCAAGTGCTTTGATTAGTTTTGCAATGATATTACAATTATAATGTGTTAAAATTATTGGAGAATAACTTTTCTTCTCAACGCATCTTCTAGTTATACTGACATATTCTATGAAATAATTTTTACTATGTAAGATGTAATAATAATTTTATGAAACTCATTGACAGAAGTACTTAATGCCTTATCATTTTCTTCAGCTGGACCAAACTTTAGACACACTATTTTAAGTCACCAAGCTCTTTCCTCTTCAAAGCCTCAAGTCAATTTACCAAAGTAGGTATGCCTACAGGGACATCTTTGAACTATAAACACCTGGGAAGATGGTGCCAATTACTCAGTTTCTCTGTTGAGTAGCTCAAACTTTAGAAGATCTTTTGCTCTCTGTGTGAGGACAGAAGACTAACTTCAGTTGTCTTCCTCCAAATTGCAAAAACTACATTTTATCATGAAGCCATTAGAAATACATTATTTCTCAGAGAAGAAAGAATGAAGTTTTTTTTTTTTTCCCTATAGTTCCTTAAGTATTTAAGGCTTCCTTTTCTTTCCTTTTTATTTTTTCTTTTGCCTTCCTCCCTCTATCCTTGTTAGGCATGAGTCTTTATTTTACATTGTATATACTTGGTTATTTTAATTAAAAACACATATTTTATTTATTTTATCTCAGGAAAAGTTAGGGCATCCTAGCCTTATAGATGGTACTAGGGTTAAACCATCTGAGGCCCAAACATTCTGTACTTCAAACAGTATTTGTTGAATACTTACTCTGTTTTACCCACAGTAGTGGGTAAAAGCATACATGGATTTTTGTACTTGTGAAGTTTATAATCTTGCACTAGTCAACTAGTCACAAAAATTAACTGGGACAATGTGTGGTAAGTGTGAAATGAGAAATGGAGTACTCGTTGACTGTAATCCTGAGGGATAAACCAAGTTCAGGGTTCTGATTGTTTGTGATAACTGAGGGCGGAAAGACCCAGAAAGAACATCTAGATTATAGGATGCACACCATGATGCAGGAAATGAGATAATATTGGAGGAACAGGGGAAAGGCATCTAGGTAAATGAATAAGACTTTGTGAGGTGATGCTGGGACAGGAGAGTTATACAAAAGATCACATATATATGAACAAAACCCACAACCACAACATCACAACAGTAAAAATGTCCAAGTTGTGACTGAATTATGAAGCTACTGCATGTTCAAAGCATATTTGCATAGCTTCTGCTGAAGAAAAAACAAGAAAAACATAGTGTTAAACCTGTAGGTTGGGAATAGTAACACTACCACAATTTAAAGCAAAATCTGAAGCAAGCATTAATTAAATATTGGCCAGGTCTATGTACTCTGGCCAGATCCATCTCTGGGTTCCCAGAAAATGGTTCAGAGTCATAGTTTGCAAGGGCTTAAAAAGGCAGAACCCACAACTCACCACATTCCTCATCCGGTCCAATCACAGACAAGCTCATATCCTGAAGTACTTCTTGTCTTGAATCTCCGACCTATTTGCAGTCAGAGGCAAGAGTACACGCTAATGTATTTCCTGCCTGCGTTCCTTCTGCCAACAAGTAATCCAGCACACCTGGTGTAGTTGGTAGTTGGGTCAAACAAACTTGTTTAGGGAAGTGAAAACACGTGGCTCGCTATATCCAATAATTAGTAGCCTCCCGCATTTCATGGAGTATCTGTCCTTGGGCATGGGATTTACAGATTAGCGGCATTTTTGTTTCATGGATCTCTTAGGGATAGTAATTAAAGTTTAAAATATAACATTGGCTCTCATGATAGTGCCAGAAAAGAAGAGAAGAGTTAACTGTCTGGATTCCAACAGAGCAATTAAAAAAAGGAGAGCTGAGGTCAAGTTTAGTGTTAGTCTCCTGCTGTAGTTTTGGCAGAGGATTTCTCTACTGCCGGCAGGGCGCTCTCTCTCTCTCTCCTTCTCTCTCTCTCTCTCTCTCTCTCTCTCTCTCTCTCTCTCTCTCTCTCTCTCTCTCTCTCTCTCTCTCTCGTCTTTGAGAGCAGCAAGACTAACGTTGCCATTGAGAGGCTGCTGTGGAAGTCCAAGTAAGAGCTTAAGAGCTGACCAATCTGAGTGAGGGTAACTGTATTCAGTATTGTAGTCACAATTTATTTTTCATTATAAGGAGGTTCTTGAACCTTTCAAAGACTCTCATCAATTAACATTAACAATTTATTGAATTTTTCTGATACAGCAAATAATTAAATTATCCAGCTCAACAGAGTAAAGTCTGTCCCCACTATAGACACTCCTCCCCACACCAAAACCAAAAATTCGTCTGATCACCCTGGTCTTCCTCAGAGCCCAGTAAAACGTTGAAGAGAAAATAAAATGAAATTGTTCAGTTAGCTAGTGATCAACTACTGCCATAGGTTTGGTTATTGTTTGCTTTTTGCTTTTATTTTCAAATGTTCATGTGCAGTGTTGGGTATACTAAAAAAAATGAGAAATTTTTGGTTTTTAAAAATACAAAGCATTGAGATATTAAAATATTTTTTTCACTTTTTCAGTACCTTTATCATTACCTGTGATGGGAAAGTATGTAACAACAATGGAAAGAAAACAGGTGACAGATGTGTACGAAATTTGCTTCATGTAGATAGAGGTACTTGCCCATTCTGCCAACCTGAGTTTGGTATCTTAGACTAACATGGTGGAAGAAAGCAAGCTATCCCCCTAGCTCCACAAGTACACCACTGTAAGTATGCCTTCCTCCACCCTCAAGCAAATAAATACATGAATAAGAATGTAGTTTATAAATTAAATGTATTTGCTTCTTACATTGGTGTGTTTCCTTTGTGGTAAGTCACTATACTCTCCATTTTTAATTTTTTTATGAGCATGAAATATAGCAAAAAAAATATTTCCACATATTTTATGTGAAACAATTTTTGTTGACAAATTAAAGAAAATTAAATGTAGTCCCTGGTGGAAAACATTGGTTATTTTATTGTAATACAATGTTTTCTACCAGACCAGAGTTTTTGGCAGTTTATGCAATCTATTTTTAACCCCTTATGCACCTGTCTTTCCAGCTGTCCACTATTTTAAGTTTTCTTGAGATTTTAGAGTGGAAACCCACATTTTTTACTGCACTTGTAAATAATATTCTCGTAGCTGTAATAATTATTTTTGTTTGTTTAGTTTTTTGGGGGGATGGTTTGAGGCAGGATTTCTTTGTGTACAGCCCTGGCTGTCCTGGACTTGTTTTGTAGACCATGGTGGCCTAGAACTCACAGAGCTCTTCCTGCCTCTGCCTCCCTGAGTGCTGAGATTAAAGGTGTGTGCCACCACACCTGACTTCGTTGGAATTCTTTTTTTTTAATAATTTAAAATTTTTATTCTTTTTATATACTGATTGTAACCCCCTCCCTTGTCTTCTCCTGGTCCCACCATCTGTCTTCCCCCTAACACCCTTCCCCTAGTTCTCACAAAGGAGGTGCCCACTACCATCTGACCTTAGCTTATCAAGTCTCATCAGGACTGCCTGTATAGTCTTCCTCTGTGTTCTGGCCAGCCAGCCAGGAGATCAGTGGGTAAATTCTAGTCACTGTCCAAGCTGGGCTTGCTGCACAGATGCCTGCAGATTTGCAGACTTAGGTGGAGATTCCGTTCCTTCATCTAATCTAGTGATACACTTTAACCCCCACCCCTCCACCCCCACCCCCGGTTCATTGTCCTTCACTTCCCTTTTTAGCTTTCATCACTAACCAGTTTAAAAATCATCTCATCTGCATGTCACATTCCTGTGCTCTTGTTGTTTTCTAATGCACACGACAAGATCCGGCCTCATTAGGATTTATCAAGTGTTTTCTCTTTATACATGTAAACTCTATGTTCAGGCTGAAGAATGTTCCAGCTTCCTTATGTTATCGTTTATTTATTCTCCACCCTGCTTGAGAACTATTTTAATTCCTTCTTCCTTTCTTCCCCTAGTGGGTAACTTCATACTTATTCAACAACAACAACAACAACAACAACAATAACAACAACAAAAAGTCAGAATGATTTAACTCTGTTCATAAAAAAGCTAGTACCCATGCTCACTCTTTTGGCTGTTTTTATTCCTTTTGTTCTTGTAAAGCAGTAGTTTTAAACATTGCCTAATAGTGTATAAATATACTCCTGTCTGGGCTGAAAAACGTATTGATGAACACAAGATGGAAAAGTTGATATTTTCAATATTTATTAGTAAGGCTGATAGGGCAGCCTTTATACAGCACAGTTTACATAAATTATCAAGGTACCACTGTGTACAGTCACAAAACCAAGACATGTTTTTACATAGAGTAAAACTCAAGACAGATTTACAAGCATTTTATTTCTACACAATTCTCATTTATTTTCAGGTCAGTTTATACAATCAATATAGCCCAAGAATTTTCATTTCCTCATTAAATTTTTCAGAATGTTTGGTAAACAAAAAATAATAAAAAGATTAGCAACTCACCAAAAGAGCATGCAACATATCGTCGGAAACGAGATGCAGCTCCAAGAACTTCATGTTTTGTTGGAAATAAATTTTATTAGGTTTTAAACTTTTCTTAGACAAGAAACACCTTTTAAAAACAGATGTGTCATTAAGATATTAGCACGCACATTAATCAGTAGTGGGAGCACCTGAGCACATCACTGAACAGATACACGGACATGGTTGAATGATAGTCACAGTCACATGCTGACTTCCAAAGGATGAGGCTAGCTCTACAGTTGCTATGGTACCAAATGTCTAGTTATTTACAGCGCAACAGATTCAGAAAATGCTCTCAGTCTACCTATCAGATAAAGAACTTGGTTAAATGATTTTTTTGTTTAATGTATTATCTTTAATAATAGCCACACGAGACATACGGAAAACATCAATATGTCACGTTCAATAAGAATATAGCTTTCACTCATTCATTCATTCTTGTGTTAACACTAAAGGCAAGTTATATTTAAGGGAAAGTCTCATGATCATTTATTGAGCCTTTACTTTCATTTCAAACTCAAAGAGCGGGAAAATAACTTCTGTCACACATATAGTTATAAACACATATAGCTATAGTTGGCTAATTTTGGACTATTTGACATTATAGCAATTAAAATAATTTTTAAAAATATTGTTAGTTATGATTTAAATAATAAAGTAAAAAAATACTATAAACATCTTTATGGTATTTTAATGAAATGAAGCACTGATCAAATCGTTTCTAATAAACTGGGCACAAGAGCGTAAAACAAATAATTTATTTTACTTCACATCACTGCCATCACTATTGTTACTACAGCTACCATCAGCATCAGTACCATCAGCATCAGTACCATCAGCATCAGAACAGCCACTCTGTACAGAGAATCAGTATCAGCTGGTTACCAGCTATAATATCCCCAGATTATGACTATTCTAGTGTGTGTGATTCCCCAAATCAACCTTATAGATATGCAGAGAATGTGTATTTAACCACCATGAATTATTAAGATGTGGACCATATTAAGGATCGAGGGCAATTACTACCCCTTAATGTTGACTACTGTTCTTTTTAAACAGAAATGGTAATCAAACAAGTTCAGAGTCACCAAAATTTTTTCTTAATAGTAAGTAAAATCAGAGAAAACACCAACTTCTTGCTACTAGTGTTATCTGTATTTGTAATAATGATTCTATAATTCCCCATCTTTTATAAAAATTCACGCTGTGCTTTTTCTTCTCCTTTGAAAAACTTCTTAGTACTAAAGTTTAAACCAATAAGCAACTACCATTTCTGATGACTCAGTGGGCTAGTAGGAAAAACAAAATGCTTCTCACTTTGTAAATGCTGCAAGAAGATTAATATTCTAGCAGTTAGAGATTACTATGAAGATAAAAAAAGCTACTTCTAATAACATAACGTAAAATAAAAATAGAAAATCATGTATTGTGTTATTTACAAAAAAGTAAAAAACACTAAGAGCCCTATTTGCAATTTAAAAAGAAACATTTTTGTTGTGTCCCTCAGAAGTGCATTCATAAAAGAAATGGTGTTGCATAGAGCAATTCCAGTTACAACCTAGGAGCTTTGTCAGCTGCGAAGTTGGTACACTGGCAGGATCTTTTCCTTTCTCAAGGGGAATGCTGGTGCATGGTAATAAGCTCTATCACTGACTCTCTTGATTGGGCTTGTGATCTTGCCCCATCGCTAGTCCCTTGGAGGAGCAACTGCATTAGGAAGGTTTCTATTCTTTCAAGCTTCACAGCTACTCAGGGTGCTCTTGCTCTGGTGGTTCCTCTGTTTGTGTAAGTTGTAACTAGAATGGAGTAAGCTACCTGGCTATACCTTTCCCAAAAGCAGTGGAGGACCAGTGCTGTAGAACAGGATCAGAGATGAGCCACAGCTTGCTGTTAAGAGCAAGTGGAGGAGCCTTTTGATGTCAGAAGATCCTCTTAGACGCCTTTCCTCCCCAGCTGTGACTGATTCTAGGCTGCCTCAAGTGCAAGTGTCTGCTGGAAATATCCATAGCAACCACCAGCAGATCTAGTAGTCTCTAAAAATAACATGTTAGCAGTGTACTGTCTTGGAAAATTCACATCTCTCATGTGCCCTTCAGAAGACTACCAGTGGTAAATGGCATTGCATTGTCAGGGGGAAGGGACAAAAAATAGAGTGAAGAGAGTGACAATATTTTAGGACAATGAAAAGTGGATTGGCATTTTTTTTTAATGAGTGTCAGATATACAACTTGTCACATACTAGAAATTCTTTACTTGTAGGGTTTTACATTACTTTCAGTTTTAATGTTTTTCTCTAAATATGAGAAAATTCAATATCCAACTAATATTTTTAAAGATGATTTCCTGTAACACTACTAAACCTCATCTTAAAGAAAGCAACAGTTTTTAGATTCAAAAATTCTGCAAAGCAGTTTAGTTTAATTGGGATAGGATGTGGGAATGGGATTAGAACTATGTACTTCAGTAAATTTGGTATGACAAATAATTTTTATTTAATACTCAATCTTAGGTAAAATGGAAATTTATATTTAAATAAAAATGAATTTTGGAACAATTCATTTTTTTTCTCCCATGCTGATGCTTGTCATTTGTTGGAAGTTGTTTCTCATATATAAAATTTGAGAAATAAAAAGCTATATAATAATTATCTCTCAGTTTGTATATAAGGCTATGTTTGCAAATGTGCTTTCCTATTTCATATATTTCTTTATTCAAGTGTCCTGGTGCTCTATGAAGAAGGGTAAGAATACACCATTATTTATGGGAAAAGTGAACTTAAATGAGATTTGCAAGGTAATATGTGCAAGGTCAGTAGTCAGAAGCAGAATTAGGACCAGAAACCAGGATTTTAGTCCTAGATGAGTGCATTTTCCATAATTCTGTGTTACTTTCTTTATTGACATTGGTGGTTTATGGAGAAGAGAAAACTGCATTTTAATGATTCATACATTGGTTGTTTGGTTCTATATTATTAAAATATATGAAATATATTTTAATTTCAAGCATTGACTTTTTACATTATTTCTCACCATGGATGGAGTTTTTAGCTATGATATTATCATTAACAACAAAGTAGAATAGGAAAAAAAAAACATGGCATTGATGTCAGGATTTTCATTATATAGTCATGAAAATTGAGTTTAGAGAAAAATTGTGCAAAATCAGGAAATGACAACACTTTAATGAATGTCATAGGAAAAATAAAATATATTTTTGTTGGAACAATAATTTTATATCGCTGACAGAACATTACCCAAGAGAAAGAAAATATATGGAATACTTGTAATGGCAGTTCCTCAAAGAACAAGTAACCCTCTTCTTGGTGCACACCAATTAATCTGTATGCCTTGGTGGATACATTTGAGAATGGCTTGATGGAAAATTGGAGATTAAAATGTTTTCAAACAAGGTACATATTTTGTGGGTCAACATTCTTCTTTAATGTCCAATCACTACTTTTTATTTTATTTCTAGATAAATACAATTTCATTTTAACTTACTATTATCTTCACTCTTTACTATTTTAAATTACACCAAAACAGAGGTGCTTATGCCACATAGAATTCAGACCTACGGCTGTATAGTTTTCTAACGTAGACACAGGGAAAACATGCACAGTGTAATCTAAAATCCATAGCTCCTAAGTCTTGCTTAATTTTCCCTATAAACACAGTCATTTCTTGTTCCATAGACAAATCATAGTTGAATATCAGAATTCCAAAATAGAAAGTTTTATGATACTATACGACAAAGATTTTTGAACTTTTGAAAAGCAAGATTCATTACATCAGCATTTTTTTCCCCCAACAAGGCTTCTGTGTGTACAAGCAATTGCTTTTACACTACCGTTGACCACTATAATAACCTTTGTGCCTTTTTCTTCAGTTCTATCTCAGTCTGATCAAAGACATTTACCTTAAAAATATCAAATCTTCTTTCACCGTTTCTCTTCTCAGCTATGAACAATCCAGTGCCTCAGGGCTATTTCCATCTGTGTGCTTTTAACACGTGAACTTCTTAAATCTTTTTTTTTGTATTCCACAACAATGCAATCTGTTTGCATCTTCTTTTCTATCTTGTATTAGCCCCTGAAAACATAGATCAGCACAGTAGTGTTCGACTACAGTCTCGACCTAAGGCTATGTAGCTCTGTTTCCTCACCCTGAGTAGACACATCTTCAGTGTGTTTGAGTAGGACTGACCAAAAGTTTGTGCCAATTGACTATTCTTTTTCTCAAATCCACTTTGTCAAGCCAGATACAGGCTTCTCCAATCAAAGTCTTCTTCATAAACTTCCCTCCATTGGAGAAAAGTAAAATCTAGAAAACATAGTCAAAATTATACATAGATTGATACACACACATGTACATTTTTCAATTTTTAAGGAGTTTTTGTCATAAAAAACAAGAAAGAGAGGAAGATAAGTACTTGAAAGAGAGCAGAGATATTCTTGAAGTATCTAGTATTACAAATCAGTCCAGATCAACATTTTTATTATTCTTCCTTAAATTTTATTATATCCCCAAATCACACACTCTGAAAGATAGGCAAATATAAGATAGATATAGAAAAGCTCATTCTAATTAGATGTGCGTAAATTGATGACACATGTCACATTTAAGATATATAACTTCAGAAGTAAGTATAAGTTCTGGTTTTTGTTTGGGGCGCTTTTACATAACTGCTTTTTAAAAATCACCTGTGTTCCTATCTTCGTATCAAGGTACTTTCAGGAAAACTCATCATGATTCTTTCTCATAGCTCTTATTTCTTAATCTCTGAATGCTTCCTTTGTTTTCATAGGCTTTAGAGTTTTGTCTTTAATTATTTCTTCATTTCTACCTTAATTCTAGCTAATTCTGTCAAGGAAGCTTAACTTTGTTTTTCAAATATATTTACATAAAATATATATGTATATTTTAAATTTATTCTATGTGTCTGTGTGTTTGGCCGAGTCCAGAAGAGAATTTTAGAGCCCCTGAAGCTGAAGATACAGAAGGTTTAGAGCCAGCTGACATGGGTCTTGGGTGGTGAGTGTGGGTCCTCTGGGAGAACAGTTTATACTTTTAATCACCGAGTTACCCCTGCAGCCCCTGAGCTCATCTTTGACATACATGTTTTTCTCCATTGCAAGACATTAAGTGCTGGCATCATGAAACGGCTTCGTATATTTCCATCTATTCCCCTCTCTCCACCTTTCCTTTCCCCCATCTACTGAAAATATGCTATATGACAATCATTCTGCTAGATTGAAGGAAAAAAGCTAATGAAAATTAGGCATTGCTGTAGAGAAATAGTGGCAGGTATATATATGTATAGGAGAAACTTTGCTTAGTACAATAATAAGTAAAATAATTTGTGAATATGGTGTTATGAATTATACTTAAGGTTCTCAGTAAAAATGATTGTAGTAAGATATAATTTGGTATATATTAGAAGGAGGCTTTGAAGGTGAGGAAAATATGAGCAAAGAACTCAAGGTTTAACTTAATTTTAAAAAGTCTCAGATTTGTCTGGGATATATATAAAAAAAGTAACAACCAACTGAGACTAAATCAATATACCTAAAGCCCACTCTGAAGTACTTTAGTGGTGTAAGAAAACACTGTTTCACTGAACAACTGTAATGGAAACCAAACAGTGTTTTATAAAGATAACTCTGGCAGCAGTATGATGAAATTAAAGAAGTGAGACATCGGTGGGAAACTGACCAGGCAAATTAACAAAACACTGTAAACAACAAAGATGATAGCCAAAAAGGTTTAGTGAGAGTGACCATAGTAGCAAGAGAAATCCACCTCAAGTAGCAAAACGGATTCGAGAATTGGTGGGCGACTGGCTATAGTAAATGGGCTAAGAGGGTTCAAAGGACTCTTGGGGTGTAATTCTAGTGATTAACTATCATACAATATATGATCAGTACATAAACACAGAGTAACTGAATGAACAAAAATATAATAATATGAACGAAAAAGTAAACCAGTAATATATAATAGAATTACCTGAAGAGAATGGCCCGCAGGACTTAGGCTGAATCTAAAAGTTTCATTAAAGGAAGGCTCTCGATCATGTCTGCATACCCTTGTTTTCTTTTTGATAACCTTTTTTTGAGTAGAGATGTTTATCACATATACTTTCACATATAAATCTGAAAATAAGACATAAGCCCCCATAAGTGTCTATGGGTCAATCACAGTGTTTTCTGTTGCATGCTAATGTTCTCACTATATTCTATATAAGTACAACAAATTTTATACAATTTGCTTCAGAAAACATAAATTTATTATAAGCATACCATTTTCTTATAAATTTAATTAGTTACATTTAAATTAACTGTTGTTTATTAAATGTATATGCTGAAAAATCTAGCTCAGGTTTAGAAAAGCAATTTCATCCTTAAAGTGGAAATTGAAGGGTTTTTTTTTTTTCACATTTTTCCAATGTACGTCATGCACAGCTGAAAATTCGGCTAGAATTTGTTGTAATATTTAAGATATGGTACTAATAAATTAGTAGATATCTTTCATTGATCACTATCATGAAAGTAGATACCTGGTAAATGATCCGGAGACTTAAATTTGTAGGTAATATTTCTGCACTGGAGAATTTCAACTATTAGTTGTTCACCATCTGTTTTCATTTCCTTTTTCAATGCCAGCTTGATTTCTCCCATTACTTGAGTTTTAGCTAGAAGAAGTTAACAAAAACAAGTTGTGGAATAATTAATGCTACTTATTAATGTTTAGCTTAGTCACTGTTTCAGATGTTCACTTGCTGCATGTTTTAGCGGGTGTTCAAGACTTTACTGTATGTGGGGATACAGTGCAGAGCCCAACCCCTTAAGGAGTAAACAGCTTCATGGGAACAACATCATTCACATAACGTGTAAGAAAGCATGCTAAATACGACGATAGGCTAGTAACCAGGGATAGAAAAGAAGTTATACGTAGATGTGTCACGTAGCTGTTGTCTCTTAGGCTTCAGGAGATAATTAATGACCTTGGAGGAAAGACAAATATGGAGACTGCAAAAATTAAAAAAAATATATAGGGAATAAAAGTCCATCAAAAGGTAGTATGCTGTTTGCCAGCGCTGTGTATCACCAGGCTTGCTTAAGAATACATGCTGGCACAACCAAATCTTACTGTATATAGTTTTCATTTGCTGTTTCTTTTATGAAATATAGATAGCTGTGGCAGTAATGATAAAACTGCATTAGGCAAAAGTATAAGTGACGGAAACTAGATTCACTGTAGCTTCTTCCAACATTTGTCTTTTATTATTGAAGGAACCTTTCATGACACATCAAGTCTGTTGTAAATCCACTCATTTCTCTATTAATTCACTCATTCGCCAACTCATAATTTGTTCACCATTGTACTTTGTGCCGAGTGCCCTGTTAGCAGAATGAATATAGTGTGTATAAAACACTGAAGCCTAAATGCATGTTTACTTTTGAATTAGAATCTTACAGTGCTGATAGATATAGTCCACACAAACAAGACTCCCCCTCACTCCTATTTTTTAATGGCAGTATTATAGCCTGATAGAAAATGTCTGAGAATACGTTGTTGGCAGCCATGTTTTAAAATAGAAAATGTATTTTCAGATGTTTTACCTAATCATTCATCCAGGCTCAGAGGAGTTTTCACCTATCCGGAAGAGATAGTTTTATGGATAAATAAATGAGTAGGAAGAAAATTCTGAAGTATAGTAACATGGTTGCAAAGAGAACATGACAGGAACTAGATCTGGAAGTAGGATGAGGAGTTGCTGAGAGTCAAGGGAGAGAAGTCCAGCATGTTAGCAGACAGAGAGATCATGTGGGAGTTCCGCCCTGAAGGACTGCAAGGCACTACTCATTAGGGCAACATTAACAGCTTTATTACACATTCATAACACAGGAATTTATTGAGAGTCTCTAAATACAGCTGCCGATGATTTATCTTGAATATTTGTTATTAGGATATATATATATATATACACATACATTAAAAATTCAGAAGGGACTTGTTTATGTGGGTTATATCTATCAACATCAGAGTTTTAAAATTCTAATTTAAAAATAAAATCAGATGTAAAAATTTAAATAATCATCCATTCAGCATGAATGTAAACATGTTTATAAGTGAATGAAGAGTGCTCTTTTATGTGCTGTTCAATTTTTCTAAATTCTTGGCAGGACAACAAATGTAACCTTGAGTACACTAAATCCACTGTGATATATTATTTTCGCAGATGTGTGTGAAGTTCATTCATTCTTATAAATACAGGGCTGGAGAAAAGAGAGAATATTTTGCCATCCTTTTTGGACAATTGTTGTTAGGAATTTTGATACTATGCTAAGACCAGTCATTTAGAGACAGAATAATGATCCCAGGGAGGTCCAGCTCAGCAGAGTCCCTGACCACATCACATGTACAGCTGGCAAGAAAGAGTTGGCCAACACAAGAGAATCCCAGGCGTCAGCCCCGAGGAAGTGAGCAATGAGCACAGATCCAGCCTTGCTGAACTTTTGAATTGGCAGCCTTAGCTCATCACCATGGTGTTCTTTGAATCTCAAAAGTCAGATAAAACTGCTGTGGCAACCCACACCTGAAACTCCGGTATCATGTCCAAGGAATTCATGAAACTTACAGCATCTCTTTGGAATATCAAGACATTCCTGTGTTTGCCGGATTGAACACTTTGACTGAGTCTCCAAAAAAGACATGAAACCAAACCTAAATAGATGGATAAACTGATTGTCAAATGACTGGATCCCTGTCACCAAAGCTATAGAAAGACTGTCAGGTGACCTCGATTCATTAAACCATTCCTGAGTTGGAGGGGTGGGATTGATAAAAAATTATTATCAGTATATACTAACTCTACAAAATATTGGCTTTTATTGTGACACTTTCATACATGCATTAATGTCACTGGACCGTATGCACCATCCGTGACCTGTTTTTCCCACACCCTCACCATGATCACCTCCCTTGGGAGGAGAATTCTCACTGAAAAGTAAGTAGACAAGGAAGAGTCACTCACTATTTGGTGGCAAAAGAAGTAGACAGAAGAGATGGCATTAAAGAGACTGAAGCATCTTCCCCTGAGAAACACACTTTTGTAGGTCATAGTCTCCTTTTCCAGGTCCAACCTCCACTAGCCAGTGATCTGTTGCCTCCTACCTTCTCACTTGGGAGAAAGGCACATGAAAAACTAGCTAATTAAAGTTCCCATGTCATCACGCTGTCTGCTTCCATGTTGGAAGTTTAACCTCACATCCTTCACAGTGTGATACCTGTGAAGCTTTTGATAAGTTTCATTCTTTTCAAAGATTTTTTTTCCAGCTTGCTTTTTAATATTTCTAACAGAAGAGTGAAAAGGACATGTTTACTGAAGTCATCTTAAAGCAGTTTTTGAGTGAGTTTTCTTCTGAAGCAGATCTGTGTGAAGATGAAAAGAAATCTGTGTCTCTGCTGTCTTCACAGGGTGGGCATATGCTCCAGATCTGGGTGAAACGTTGAGTCCCAGGGCACCATATATATAGAGGATGTGGGATAATATTTTGGAATAAGGGAAAAATGGAAGCAGAAAAAATTCACATAATTTTTGTGTCTTGATGTCTTGAAACCCATGCTTTGATTATATTACAAGAGTAACATTCTCAAGCTTGGAGAAAAATAGAATATTTTCTATACAATGAAGTGATAAATATTTGAGGTTATAGGTCTTATTTGAATGCTACATAACGCACACATGAATCAATCATCATATAGTAGCCTACGAATATGTATAATTTTAATATGTCAATTTAACAAACAAATAATAATAATGTTACTCAAGAAAGAAATAAATTTATTCTGCAATTTACATTGTGGGACATGCCTATAATCCTAGCATTTGGCAAGTATAAGACAGGAGGTTTAAGAGTTCAAACTTAGCCTCAGCTACACAGTGAGGTCAAGCCAACTTTGCATATGTGAGACCCTGTCAGAAAGTAAGGAAAAGAGGTACTCAGATATCAAGTACCTGTTTCAAAATAAAATACCAAATAATAATTGAGGTGAAAATGAAAAATGAATGTTGTACAGATAATTCATATTGAAAATATTAATGATAAGAAACATCTGGAAACAAAAATAAATAAATGAATATTACAGATGGAGAAAATATTAAAGTAAAGTATCTATGGTGGTTTGAATAAGAAGGGCCCCATAGACATATGCTCAACCATGTCCATAGCTGCTCTATACATAATAGCCAGAACATGGAAACAGCCTAAGTGTCCCTCAGTAGAAGAATGGACTAAGAAACTGTGGTACATTTACATGATGGAATACTACTCAGCTATTAAAAACAAGGAATTCCCGAAATTTGTGGACAAATGTATTGATCTAGAAATTACTATAATGAGTGAGTTCACCCAGAAGCAAAAAGAGACAAATGGTATATACTCACTTATATCAAAACACTAGTCCAAGGGATACGTACCATGAAAAACTTTACTTACCAAGAAAGTGGGTCAGAGGAGAGGACATCCTATTGAGACTTTAGGCGAGAGTAACATGGAAGAATAAGGAAATAGTAGGACCCACAGGGTCCTGGAAACCTACAAGAAGAACTTTATGACAGGCAGATCTGGATCCTGGGGTCCTCCTCAAACTAAGGCACCAGCCAAGGAGAATATAGGCATTAAACTTCGAACCCCTACCAAGACCTAGCCGACGAACATGATATTCTCCACCGTTGAGTGGAGAGTGAGATCTGACTCTCACACGAACTCTGGTGCCCCTTTTCTGACCATGTCCCCTGGATGGGGAGGCCTGGCGGCACTCAGAGGAAGGATAGCAAGTTACCAAGAAGAGACTCGATATTCTAAGAGCATATATAGGGGGAGGAGGTCTCCCTCAATCACAGACATAGGGGAGGGGAGAAGGGGGAAGTGGGAGGGAGGGAAGAATGGGAGGAAATAGGGGAAGGGCTAACAATCTAGATGTAATATGAATAAAATAATAAAATGAAAAAAAAAAACGGAAAAAAAACGAAAAAAAAATAACTTAGTGCAGTAATAATTTTTGTGGAATGCTTCATTGTTTGCATTGTGTTGCAGTTCTTAGTGTAGGAAATATATGGCCTTAAGAGTAAACAATTGTATGAGAATATACAGGGGGACGTAATCCCCCTCAGGAACAGTCATAGGGGAGGGGAATAATAGGAAAATGGGGGGGGGGAGGAATGGGAGGATACAAGGGATGGGATAAACATTGAGATGTAACAAGAATAAATTAATAAAAAAAAAAGATGGAAAAAAAAGAGTAAACAATTGGTATTAGACAAACAAATGTTTAAATCATAATCATATGTGTTTTGAAATTTCATTTTTACAATTCTATTTTATTTGTAGGTTTACTTTGTACAGAAGCAAATATTTATAAAGAAGTAAAAGCATAATAAAATTATTTTTCTATATTTACTCCCCCCCCCAAAAAAAAGAAGGGCCCCATAGGCCCACAGAGTTGAATGCTTTGTCATCAAGGAGAGGCACTATTAGGAGGTGTGGGCTTGTTAGGGTGGGTCTGGCATGTTGGAGGAAGTGTTTTTCTCTCTTCCTGTTGCCTGTGGATCTGGTTATAGAAATTCCAGCTCCTTCTCCAGCACTATGTCTGCTGGAATGCTGCCATACATATTGCCATGAGGATATGGGATAAACCCCTGGAACTGTACGCAATCCCCAATTAGATGCTTCCTTTTATAAGTGTTGCCCTGGCCATGGTGTCTATTCAAAACAATAGAACATTAAGACAGTACTCTGGAAATATTGATGGGTGTATTTTGCTGATACAGCTCCTTTAATTGCATTTCACAGAAAAATACGATTAAAGAATGCACAGGGAAAGAATAAGTCCTGTGGAAGAGTGCACTGCTGTATAAAAAGTAGTCATTATGAAATAATCAAGACTGTGAATATTTAATAGAATAAAAGGCCATTTAAGGGTCTCATAAAGAAAACCAGAAGCTCTTCTGACTTATAAATACTCATATATAATGTAAAAGTATGTAACATTACTATTTATATATCTATTTCATATTTGTAATATGATTAAGCTTTTGATTTTTTATTTTTAAGGATCTACAGTTCTGGGACTTCACTTACTAAGTATCTTCTCTTCTAAAGAATTTTGTATATTTCCCAAATGTCATCATTATGGAAATTTGTATTCATGTTCTTATGAATAAAATTTACCACTTAAGTAAAAAAGTGCCACTTTAGAGGATAAAGTAAGGAAGAAAGGAAAAGAACCAGGGAAAGAAGGAGGCAGGGAGGGACAGTGGGAGGGAGGAAAACTAGAAGATAAAGCGCAGGTGGTCAATCGTATAATGTAAGAAGATGAACAGAGAGCACAGTTCTTTGTGCTTTAAAGGCAACAATAGAATGTAGTATTTAATATACAATTAACATGATACATGGTCAATCTCTTAATATTTAATTATTTCTTATCCTGTGAAAATTTAAAAATAAATTAATGTATAAATATTTATTGAAATTAATCCATCCCTTTAATTTAAAATTGATGTACTATTTTCATTTAAATTAATATTTTATGAGGAGAATGAATAATTTTATTTTATTTTGGCAAAACTGGGTCCTATAATCGTCATATCTAGATAACATGTTTCAAGTAGTGTGATTGTCAGATTATCTCTATTTTCAACAGCTTTTTTTTTGCACTTTCTGATGTGTTTTTTTTCATTAAAATATGCAGTGATATTTCCACTTCTTTTCCTAAAAAACTTACGCACATATTTGAAAAATGTGTATTTGTCACATCTACGTGCCCGCATCAATACAGTTGCTGAAATATCTAATTTATATTTTAGGGAAGTATAAACTACAAAATTAACAATTATCTCAAGTCTCCCAAAATACAGTAGGCATAATCACCATTTTATAGAAAATGATGGTTTGTATTTTGTGTATCTTAGGAAACTTGTTAAATTGTGAAATGGCTAACTTAGGGTTCTGTCTCTCATAAACACCACACACTTTTTGCGGGTAAGATTGTCACAACCTCGACTCATTTGTAGGACCATTCACTTCAAAAACGTGTTTTTTATAAGAGTATTAGAAAGAGAGGATTTCAGAAGTAGTTTTGTGTTCTAGTTTAGCCATGTATTAGAGCATATAAATCAGAGAAGATTCAGCCTGAAAACTTTTACATGTCTTAAACTATAGAAAATGTCTTCTTGAAGTTATTTTCCACATGTGAACATTGGGTCAGAGATGTACAGCATAGACCAAACAACAAAAAGATGTAGGAAAATCTTTCAAAACAACCAGGCATGGAAGCGTGCCCCTGTAATACCAGTACTAGGGAGGAAGAGAGAAATAAAACTCCATGCACTGGGCCAACCTGCTCTGAACAGTGAGGTCCAGAACTGCCTTAAAAAACACAAATAAAAAACTTCCAAGACGCTTACCTAAGATTGTTTTGAAAATGTTTGTTAAACGTGTAGAGTTACTTAATGAAGTGCATATTAGCTGGGAAATTATTTACTTTTAATGATTTATTTTAAAATTACTTTAAGTCCATGTGTGCATATGTGTCTGTGTGTGGACATAGGCGCATGGGAGTGCAGTTGCCCATGGAGCGGAGCTGGTGAGGAGGATGCCGGGAGCTGGAGTTACAGGCTGTTGGGAGGCCCATGAATTGGGTGCTGGGAACCGAATTTGGGTCTTCACAAGAGCAGCAGGTACTACTTAACTGCTGAGCCACGTCTCCGGTCCCTGAGAAAATGTTTCTTTGAAATTACATTTTCAGACTCTCTAAATCTCTAACACTTAGCTAAAGTTCATGTAAATTCGGTTTTGTCTCAGCAATCTCAGCAACTATTTTTCTAGTGCGAGATCATTTTAGGCAAAGCTGTCTTGGCGAGCATTTTCATAGACAGGAAGTGGCTAATGTGAAAAAGAAATGAAGGAGGTAACAGAACTTTTTAAAGGGGCAGACTATATATTGAAAACAAAGGAGATAGTAGACATATTAATAAGTTCTACTTGTCAATGAAGTGGGTCACAGGTGACAGCTAATGACGCTGGGTGTAATGGGAAAGGTGTTATAGAAGCGTGTTCATTTTGACCTTCTGGAACCTTAGAATCTATTGCCTACCCCTCATTACTCAAACTGAAGCTACGAAACTCTTATTAGACTGAGTCTTATTAGACTTATTAGAACTAATGTATATATTTCTTTTTAGCGGGAAATTTTACCTTCTGTCATGGGGAGGTTGCAGGTACCACATTAGCTCTTTGGTTTGAGCCTGATGTGGCAGTGCAGATAGTGTAGGTGATTTCAGAACTTGGAAGGTGGAGGAGAAGGACGTAGGAGGTTAAAATAATCCCTCATGTACACAAGGAATTGGAAGTCAACCTATAGGTCACAAGATACTCTTTCATGAAGAAAACCAGAAGCTCTTCTGGCTTATAAGTACTCATATGTAATGTAAAAGTGTATTACATTACCATTTATATATCTGCACCAGATTTGTAATATGATTAAGCTTTTGAGGTATTGTTTTTTTTTTTTTAAACCTAGAGTTCCAAGGCTCCACTTACTAAATATCTTCTGTCTAAATAATTTGCTATGCTTCCCAGACATCATCATTATGGAATTTTTACTCATGTTCTCACACTGGTCAGTAGTGATGTAAGCTTCCTCACATCTTATTGCATTGACTTTTATTGTTCCTTTTGTGTCAATCTCATATTTGATTCTTTTCTGTTTTGTAAATGCCAATATCATCCAAGCAGAATGATGGTCCTATTCCTGAAAGGAAACGCAACAAATTTTCATTGCTTTCATTTTGCAACATTCATTATATTAAATGTATATATATATAATATTATTTCATATTAATTTCTGTGTTGAAGCAGGGATTCTTGGAGGCCCAGCTGGTCATGAACTCTCTGTGTAGCTGTGGCCAACCTTGCACTCTTGCTTATATTTCTTCAGTTCTAGGATACAGGTATGTGTTACCAAGACTGGCTCAAAATTTACTTTTAATTGAGAAAAATAATTTTCTGCACTAGTAGGAGTGATGTGTAGTGCTCTGATAGTTGGAATGGAGTGTAGGTCCTCACATACCAGTGTGTATTTCTCAGTACTACTGAGAAATGGAAAATCAAGCCTAGATTAACTGACAGCTTAAACCTAGCAAACCTGTGTTTGCCATTACGTTGTTTGCTCTTTTACTCAGAATAAAGGAAGCAAAAGAAGGAAAGCATGTGTCAAGCTATTCATATGTCAGTACTTTAAGTTGAAACCTTTTTGTCAAATGCCTTATAACAGATAACATGAACTTTAACTTATTAAAAATCTGTGATGTGCCTTATACATAGGATCTTCTTATGTATAATCATTCTCAATGTTCTATGTCTAGCAGACATAATTTATCATAGAGATACCAGCAAAAAGAATAATCCACATTGAATTTAAGCTGCATGTGAATCAACATAAGGCCCATATAAATTAACTATTTTAAGGAAAAACATACATTTTGAAGATATAATTAAATATGCCACATCTCTATTGCCTAAAATTACTTTAGAAAAAAGCAAGGCTGCAAAAGACAACCAACCATTTAGCAGGACAAAACAAGATACAATAAGAGAAGGCAAAAGCCCTCATATTGAGACTGGACAAGACAACCCAACAGGAGGAAAAGACTCTCAAGAACAGACAAAGGAATGAGAGGCACATCTGACTCCACTATTAGAGCCCCCCCCCCAAAAAAAAACACCGAGCTAACAGCCATAATGGATACACAGAGGACATGGTACAGACCCATGCAAACATTATGCTTGTCACCTCAGTGTGATTCGTTGCTGGACCTTGTAGGTCTGTGCTTTGCTAGTGCAAGATGTGGATATGACAGCAAAACCAAAACAAAACCTAAGTGGGTCAAGAGAAAACGGGTGGCTTATTTTTTCTTTCTTTTCCTTTCATGCCTTCTTTTATAAAAGAGGTCCTTTCCTACCTCACGGAACCTGTCAGAGAAGAAGATGCCTACTAATTCATTCTACTCACCCACATTCCTTTTTTATTATTTCCATCCAGGTGTGCTAATGCTACCCCAGAGGCTGTAATAATTTACTTGCCAGGACAAAATTGCAATCGCATGTTTTTTTTTTTTAAAACCAAGTTCAAAGTCCTTTAGACTGTGAAACTCAACAATTTCCTATAATTAGCACTTACCTTTTCTTTGTACCACATTCTCCAGTAGCAAGAAAAGCTACTAGATTTTAAAATAAGTGTGGCAATCTCATTTGTATTGCATTTCATGACCTTGTTTTATAGTTTCCTGCAGACTATATCCAAACCAATATTAATACTAAGATTTCAAATTTAACTCTTAGAGGTGTTTTCTTACCTGTATGGGTCAGTTTATATATATAGGAAAAAAAATACAATAAATGAAATGTTTCTGAAGGCCTGTCCTTGTTAGATTTTTTTGTTTGTTTCTTTGTTTGTACAAAAAGGGAAGCAGAATGCAATTAACTTATTTCATTCTATTCCCGGTACTCTCATGATAAGTCCTTGTGCGGTTGCTTCTTGATAAGTCAGCTTAATTATATAGCGAAAAAACAATATGGAGTCATCTCTGCTATCTAGCTCCCTTTCTCTCTTTATCACCAAGAGGTGAATGTTGGGACCAGCATTTCTTACTAACAAATACCACAAAAATAAATAAAATAATTCTTTTAAAATAAAATTTGCTATTATTCACCTATATTAACAGTGGTTATTATAACATTTCATACATATATTTTTATCACATTCATTGCCTATTTTCTTTGAAATTTGCTAGGGTTTCTCAAGAGACCTGGATGAGAGTTTATTTATTGAAGCGCAGGGACTGGTGGGATTGCCCAGTGGGTAATGCTCTCTGTTGTAAAACCTGAGAACGTGAGTTTGATTCCAGCAACCCACAAGAAGAAAAAAGACACTTGAAAGTTGTCCTCTGACTCCTACATTGCATCATAGTAGGCATACCCCCTACATATATTTA